>NC_136486.1:125117335-125214835 GCF_053919585.1 Euprymna scolopes | reverse complement strand
ATATATATATATCTTCTTACTAATATATATATATATATATATCTTCTTACTAATATATATATATATATATATATATCTTCTTACTAATATATATATATATATATATATATCTTCTTACTAATATATATATATATATCTCTTCTTACTAATATATATATATCTCTTCTTACTGATATATATATATATATATATATATCTTCTTACTAATATATATATATATATCTCTTCTTACTAATATATATATATCTCTTCTTACTGATATATATATATATATATATATATCTTCTTACTAATATATATATATATATATATCTTCTTACTAATATATATATATATATATCTTCTTACTAATATATATATATATATATCTTCTTACTAATATATATATATATATATATCTTCTTACTAATATATATATATATATATATCTTCTTACTAATATATATATATATATATATCTTCTTACTAATATATATATATATATATATCTTCTTACTAATATATATATATATATATATCTTCTTACTAATATATATATATATCTTCTTACTAATATATATATATATATATCTTCTTACTAATATATATATATATATATATATATCTTCTTACTAATATATATATATATATATCTTCTTACTAATATATATATATATATATCTTCTTACTAATATATATATATATATATCTTCTTACTAATATATATATATATATATCTTCTTACTAATATATATATATATATCTTCTTACTAATATATATATATATATATATATCTTCTTACTAATATATATATATATATATCTTCTTACTAATATATATATATATCTTCTTACTAATATATATATATATCTTCTTACTAATATATATATATCTTCTTACTAATATATATATATATATATCTTCTTACTAATATATATATATATATATCTTCTTACTAATATATATATATATATATCTTCTTACTAATATATATATATATATATCTTCTTACTAATATATATATATATATCTTCTTACTAATATATATATATATATCTTCTTACTAATATATATATATATCTTCTTACTAATATATATATATATCTTCTTACTAATATATATATATATATATATATCTTCTTACTAATATATATATATATATATCTTCTTACTAATATATATATATATATCTTCTTACTAATATATATATCTTCTTACTAATATATATATATATATCTTCTTACTAATATATATATCTTCTTACTAATATATATATATATATCTTCTTACTAATATATATATATATATCTTTTTACTAATATATATATATATATCTTTTTACTAATATATATATATATATCTTTTTACTAATATATATATATATATATATATCTTTTTACTAATATATATATATATCTTTTTACTAATATATATATATATCTTTTTACTTATATATATATCTTTTTACTTATATATATATCTTTTTACTAATATATATATATATCTTTTTACTAATATATATATATATATATCTTTTTACTAATATATATATATATATATATATATCTTTTTACTAATATATATATATATATATCTTTTTACTAATATATATATATATCTTTTTACTAATATATATATATCTTTTTACTAATATATATATATCTTTTTACTAATATATATATATATATATATATCTTTTTACTAATATATATATATATATATATCTTTTTACTAATATATATATCTTTTTACTAATATATATATATATCTTTTACTAACATATATATATACATCTTTTTACTAATATATATATATACATCTTTTTACTAATATATATATATATATATATATATATATCTTTTTACTAATATATATCTCTTTTTGCTAATATATATATATATATATATCTTTTTACTAATATATATATATGTATATCTTTTTACTAATTTATATATATATGTATATCTTTTTACTAATTTATATATATATGTATATCTTTTTACTAATTTATATATATATATGTATATCTTTTTACTAATTTATATATATATATGTATATCTTTTTACTAATTTATATATATATATATATCTTTTTACTAATATATATTATATATATATATATATCTTTTTACTAATATATATATTATATATATATATATCTTTTTACTAATATATATATATATATATATATATCTTTTTACTAATATATATATATATATATCTTTTTACTAATATATATTATATATATATATATATATCTTTTTACTAATATATATATTATATATATATATATCTTTTTACTAATATATATATATATCTTTTTACTAATATATATATGCAGGGTAACCACCAGAAAACGAGTCCCAACTCTAATTAGGCCCCGTTTCTTAGTGTTTTGTCCGAATGTAATTAAACTTTGGTCATAACTAGTTCATTATATTCAAAACGTCACATCTTTTTTCTCCATTGACTGTAAAATGTTCAGAAAAAAACAATTGAATGTCCTCCGTTATTTTTTGGTCACCCTGTATATACATATGTATATTAATATATATATTTTATATTCTGTTATATCAAAATCAATAACTACGTAGGGGTTTTTCTCATTTATCCAAACTGTGTTTGTATTCAAACATATTGGGGCTCTGTAATCCAGTTAGAGGAAAAGTATTTAATTCCCATTCCACGACCGCAAGAAGACATGTAACAAGGCCCAAATGTCGTGAACTTAGCCCTACGTCTAAAAGGTGATTTAATCTGGAACTGCAAAAATTGTCTGAAGAGACCCGTCGACACTTCCAGGTAGAGGGGTCTCAATCGATTAACAACAAACGAAAACCTTCTCAAGCAAAGGAATTAAAGCCGTTTTATGAATCTATTTTTTGTGTGTAAACTCATTCGAAGACAATGTGAAACTCTTCTCTTTGCTTGCTTTCCAACTGACTACAATTTAGTAGTCTTCAAGTCCAATGTGAACAAATTCTTGTTATAAAGTGTCTTTTAGTAATCCAATTTACCAAATTTCCACTACTAACGCTACTACGATATTATCCCATTGACTACTGTACACTCATTAAGCCTTACCCTCGAGTGGTCTCTGGGCCTTGATAATTGGTTACTCTTATGTAATAATAAAAATAATCTAACTCATGCATGACTATAACATTCACCCGTTTCTAAACTTTTCTTCTTGCACGAAGATTACAGTTTATAAACATAAGAATACCATTTATACTTGAAGTACGACGAAACTCTTACGAGAACTTCAGCAGCGTTGGTATATTTAGTCATTCTATGAACCAAGTGACCTTTAAGCGACAAACTGTATCAGATTATAAACAAGCAGCCGTTGCATCAGCACCTTAGCAGATCAAATCGTAAGCGACACAAACATCTGACAAAGGAAAAAAATATGTTGGTTCTAGGTGGATATTTTCTTTCCAGATGGATTTTTACTAATCGTTTAGAAATATTTAGCCTTCTAAGACAGACACAAAAAAGAAAATAAAGAAAAACGCCACGGAAAAGGTTGTTGGGATTTGTTTGTGGTTATTTTAAAAAAGACTTGTGGGTTGCGATTAAACATTGGTAGATTTATTGTAGAGGAATTTCATGCAAGAACGGACAGAATCAATGAAGTAAAGCGAATGAAACAAGTTTGCCAAACTAAAAATCCTGAAAATGTCATCCTTTATACAAGAGACCGCTTTTAAGTTACGGGCAGGTTCATATCCGGAAACGTTGCCAACACACACACACACACATATATATATATGCATATATATATATGCATATATATATATATATGCATATATATATATATATATATATGCATATATATATATATATGCATATATATATATATATATGCATATATATATATATATATATATGCATATATATATATATATATATGCATATAAATATATATGCATATATATATATGCATATATATATATATGCATATATATATATATATGCATATATATATATATGCATATATATATATATGCATATATATATATGCATATATATATATATGCATATATATATATGCATATATATATATGCATATATATATATGCATATATATATATGCATATATATATATGCATATATATATATGCATATATATATATGCATATATATATATGCATATATATATATGCATATATATATATGCATATATATATATGCATATATATATATATATTATATAAACGAAAACAAGAATTTCAGATAATTCGTATATATTATACAGAATATATCCAGCGAAAAAATAAAGAGGAAAATTATGCCTCATCAGTGTTCTGTCCAATCGATAGAAGTTAAAAAAATGTGAGATACCAAAATAGAGGGATGCTTATTAGAGTACTAGCAGAGGGGTACCCTACTTTGCTTGGTCGTAAAATAAGTTTAAATATATTTTTATTTGTTCAGATTTCGTATATATTATTATAGAGTCGTGATTTCAAAAGTTAAAAAAAAAAGTATTTGGATGCCGTCAATTGGAATCGAAACCTATAGAAAAACTGTAGCATTCAAAGCTTGTAATGTTACTACTGTATCTACGTAGCACGCATATGAACTGATTAACATTAAAACTAAAATAAATTTAAGAAAAATGTATAAGATTTTCTTAATCCGGGCCCCTTTAAAACCCCTTAAAATTATTTTAATCGACTAAAGGCTCATATGAGAACGGCCCATAACAAAGCCAATCATTTGACGCCACTAGCACCGCTCTGCAACTTTTAGTTTCGGAGGAGATAGAGTTTGAACATATGGAGACAGACAGATGGTGAGTTTTGTAAATTATATCAATATAAGACAGAAAACTAACGTTTACACCTACATAAGTTCAAAAGTTCAGTAAAATAGCATTAGAAAGATGTTAACTAATAAAACAAAAGAGAACTTTTCAATAATTTGACATTTCTTAGTAAAACAATGCAAGCAACAAGAAAATAAATATTTTTAAAAGCCTGGTTTTCTTTCCGTTATGTATTAATTTATTTACCCAATTGTTTTTTCTTTCTACACTTGTCACCGCCCCCCTCCATACTATTGTTAAAATTTATTATTGCAATTTATTGGCGTCAATTTGCGGCTTGTGATTCACTTGCTATTTTTCCTCAAAACAAACGCGTTCTTCAATGGTGACTTTAACGGCTGCCGAGGCCATTCAATTTTATTATGATTTTCAAATAGTCATACTAATAAATGCGTTGACTAGCGTCGAATGTTTGCAGAAGGATTAGACAATTTCCATTCAATTCAAGTCGGGAATGACTTGAGGAAGTTATCAGAGTTGCTCAAGAATTACATACCTTTTGCAAACTGAACTTTTTCTTTATTTCAGTTAGAAAGGGGGGAACCTATGGCCATGCTTTCCCTTAAACAAGTCAATTTAATTTAATATAAGTAGAATACCTGTTATTATTATTAATATTATTAATATTATTATTATTATTATTATTATTATTATTATTAAATGGAGAGTAGACAATACATTATAGACGCGCTGTCGGCAGCTCCCGTAACTCTCGCTTCTCCTAATTTGTCTATCAGTCCTCGTTTAGGACGAGTAGTTTTTTTTGTGACAAGGGTTGAAGGCAAATACATTGTAAGTCGGCAGTGTTTTTGCGTGAGCAGTCGCCTGGGATGTCGGACATTTTTATTTCTATTTTTTTTTTATTGTAACCATGCCACTAATAAAGGTGCTGAAGGTAAATGTTTTACTGGACTGACGTTATCCGCCTGATAGTCAGGGACCCAAACCTTGGACTAACCACTAGGCAGGCCGTTCTATCAGCAGCGGCAAAGTATTGAGGCTGTTATATTGCTATTTGGTGAATAGACTCTAGACCATTGTGGAGCTTCCCGATGCCATATTAGTGGGTAATTGTTACAGCTTTACTTTATCATAGGCTACAAAAATATTCACTTCTTTTTCTTCCTTACTTTCCCTTTCTGTCCTGCTCTGCCGAGCTATTCCACAAATCCTTAAGCTCCATCATGAAAAGTTTCCAGAAAAAAGACAGGATTAAACACAGAACTCCAACTTCAAACGTAGACTCCCACTACCATGTTTCCCTCTCCAACATCTGAGGTCTACGTTCCAACCTTCTGGAGGTTAAAATTTAATTACAGGAGACGAAACTAGACCTATTCTTCCTAACTGAAACTGGCATTGGAGCGGCTATTTCCCTAGATGAGTCCGCAATTAAAACATTTTAATTTAACATCTGAATCTGGCTCCCAAGATCACCATGGACATGGGACATGTGCCTACATTAGAGATGTGGTAGGGACATGTCCAGAGAAGACCTATATATGCATTCAGGTTGCACTTGCTCACACCACTGCATTTATATCGCCCCCCCCACAACAGCGTATTACTATATTTAAGAACATATCTGAGAAAATTCACCACATCCTGTCTGCTTATCCTTCCGTTAACATTCACATCGGTGGAGACTTCAATGTTCACAATGTGGAATGGTTAGCCCACTCAGACAAGTCAGATGATGAGGGGGGTTCTGTCACGATTTCTGTATTGACTAATACTTAACCTCAGATTGTCCCCCAACCCACCGTGTGCCCGACACTGATGGCCAGTATGAAAGTATCCTAGATCTTTTTCTCAGAACTTGCTCTGAGCTATGTTCATCTTCTGTCCTGTCTGGGATTTTCCAACCACTCGGTTGTCTCAGTTAAGATAAAAACAAAACGTAATAAGTCCTCCAACATACCTCTCCATCGTACAGTATATCGATACTCTATGGCTGAACCTCTACGCTTCATGTTTAAAAAGAACGTGTCCTTCATAGTATCAGACCTGACTGAATGGTTAATTGTAGATATAGACTGCTTCATACCATCCCTAATCCAGCAAAAACCTAACAGCCAGCTGTTGTTCTCTCCAGAATGTGCTGCTGCCATTGCTCACAAAAATCACAACTTTCATTGCTTCCAACGTAATAGATGCACTGAGGCTAAAACTGCCTTCAGGACTGTCAGAAACTACTGTAAAAGAGTAATAAAAAACGCGAGAGGGTTGTATGCTCAGTCCTTCAAGTCAAAAGTAGCTGAGCAGCGGCGTGGTTCCCACCAACACTCGCAAATATCAAAAGAGGCCTGAATAGAAGTGTGTGATCTATACCAACGATAATCAATGGACCTGAGGTAATCTCCACAGCATCTAACAAAGCCAAGCTCTTTGTCAATAACTTTGCAGCTAATTCTACCCTATGCGATCAGGACCGCCAACCTGTGTCTGAAAACCCGTTAGCCGACATACAAATATCTGTGCGTGATGTTGACAAGCAAATCAAGAACCTCGATTCCAGTAAAGCAACTGCACCTAACGGCATTTCTATTATAGTGCTCAAAAAGCTTCAACCAGAACTAGCGCCCATACTCACAAAGCTGTTTAACCGTTGTCTTAATAGAAATTGGTTCCCAACACCCTAAAACACCTCATTAGTATATTCCGTATTTAAAAATTCAGGAGATTGGTCACCTTCCTCTCAATACAGATCAATCACTCCTGTGCGTCATAAGTTGCTGGAATATATGTTAGATAGAGAAGTAGTCAACCACCTCAGCAATAATATTCCTCCCTCAGTGACATGTAATATCGTTTCCGTTCTGCTAGATCTACAACAGATGTACTAACAATTAAATCTCATAAGAATAGCGAATATCTCGACTGAGGTTTTCTTTTTTTGGACAATTGCCCTGGACATATCAAAGGCCTTTGATAGGTTATGGCATAAAGGTCTACTCCACAAAATATCCAGCTACGGTATAGCTGGAAATGTCTTTTCAATTATTAAATAATTTCTCTCTGATAAGTTCATAAGAGTAGCGGTTGATGGGCAGAAATCAGAAGCTCACAGTATTAATACTGGAGTCTATCAGGAGTCCATCATGGGCCCAACTTTCTTTCCTTGATCTACATCAATGATCTTCCAAATCACATCCTAAAATTATTCGTAGACATTTATGCTGACGACACTACCATCTATGTCAACACTTAAAAGGCTGTAAACGACCAAGTTCTCTCTGATCTGGATAACGTGTTGCAATGGAGAAAGAGGTGGCTGTTTACTTTTGATGCATCTAAAACTAAGCTTCTATCTTTCTATCATCAACGCTATAATCCCCATCTAGCATCAATTGAAATGAATGTCTCGTCTTGGGAAGCTCCATGTTTTGACAAACTTCTTGGCCTGACCTTTACTCCTGATCTGAAATGGAACACGTATATAAAGTTCGTTGCCAAGGCTGCTGGAAAAATTGTCGGATCGTCTTCCTGCTCTCGTAGATATTTCACTGCTGATGAAATTCTGTACGTGTATGAGAGCAAAGTACGCCTAAGGATGAAGTACTGTTGCCACATTATGACAAGAGCCGATAGAAGCAGGTTATACTTCGGAACCTAGTGGGGGAGTCTGCTTTCTTCCCTGCAATCTCTTTCCCATGCAAGAAACGTTGCGAGCCTGTCTCTGCTTTATCGTTATTTATCTGAGATCAAATCTATGTCACCCGGCCTTACTTTCACGATAAACACTCGTCTAGCTGACACCATTATCAATAAATTTCAACAAACCTTACCTGTGCCTATCCATAAACGCAGATTCAATAAACAAAATTTCTCTTTTAGAACTGTACAGCCTGTGAGACTGTCCCCTTTTCCTGCTTTTTAAGTGACTACAATATTGTCGTCTTCAAGTCCAACGTGAAGAAGTCTTTGATGAGCAATCCCTTTAAGTAATCCAATTTATCAAATTTCCACTAGTAACGATTACTTCGACATTTTCCCATTGACCACTGTACACTCATTAAACCTTATCCTTGAGTGGCCTCCGAGCCTTGATAAGTGATGACTCCTTTGTAAAAAAATGTCTACTGCCCGATGACAGAAAAAGCAGTTTTGTTTCAAATGTTTCAAAGATGAGTAGAAATGATTTTAAATAGTAAGAGGAAATTGAATAGTGAAATACATTAATCCAGAGTCAAATGTCAACATCTGTTAAGTGATCATTTGAGAATAAAGGCGCTGCATATCCTGCGCCGGAACGTACAAATTTCAAGATTTGTATTTGGTGACACGTTAAAAAAACTGGAAGAGACTCATCCTCAGTTTTCCTTAAGACATATGGGAAACATTAATATAAAACCCAGCGTCTACGGTCTACTCTATCTGTGGCAAAAAATTGCACCGACTGAGATAAGTAGTTGTCCAAGAAGTATGAATTGTTCTACGCAAGCTTACACCACTGGAAACAAAACATCAGTGTGGATGCTGAACCCCACCCGTCAATATCCACGGGAGAATACATTATATATGAGAACCCCGGGATATGACATTAAAATTTAGTAACAAAATACCATACAGTATATAATACATATGTATATAATCAAATAACATTATAAATAACACTGTAACGCGGAGAAAATATTGTAACCAGGGGCCGGGAGACCTTCGTATTCCACATCGTAACTTGAAAAACCGTATCCTTGCGCCACCGTATCCCAGGGTTCTAATTCACACACACATATATATATATATATATATATTATATATATATATATATATATATTATATATGAGAGAGAGAGAAGGGGGAGAGAAAGAATACTTTAAAATGTAAGCTGTAATCACATTCTAGACCCCGATTGGATTGTTTGAATTAGGAAATGAGAGCGTGCTAATATACCCATACTAAAACAAGAAGATAATAGCGGAAGACAGCCTCCTAGATCGGAATCTAAACAATTCAGATATTAGAGTCCGGCTCTTTGCAAACCAGACCCTAGAATCAGAATGTGCAAAGAGGTGAAGATTAATGTTTACACGTCTTCTACGATAGCAAGATTTGTCAAAATATCAGTATAAACCTAGAAACCACAAAAAACTCACAGGGACATAGTCTTTCTCCAATATGGCGCCTTGGACGACAGACAATAACCTTCCCGATTTCTGATCATAATATCTTCAAAATATCTCAGTCCCATTATCATTCGCCGGCAGAATCACCTAAGGCGATTAGCAATAAATTACCTTCTCAAAGAGGTGGCAAAGCTTGCGAGGTTGAACCTCCTAGAATAGAACAAAGCGATAATTATAATATCTGATGCATGACGAAGCAAACTAATAGTAAATTAGTTTTCTATTTGTCTATCTGTGCCCAGCTAAAAGTCAGACTATACACAAGACAAAACCACAACGTTTTCTTTTCAGCATTGAGCAGGAACAGAATATAAACACTCTTCTTTAGGAATATTTTTTCTTTTCAGGGTCACCATGAAAAGAATTTAGTCTGGGAAGGAATTTAGAGACATTGTTTTCTATCGTATTTTTGCCTGAAACTTGAACAAAAATACAGATTTTTTGTCTTCGGTCTTAGATCAAATGGTAGTATCTACTGTATTTTCTGGCGAAGCAGAAGGACATCCTTCTCGGCCAGGAAGGTCGGTACCAAGTGGAAAGAAAGAAAGAAAGAAATGACAGAGAAAGACGAAAAGAAGAGGGAGGGATAGGAAATATGAGAGAGAGGAAATTCGGACAGAGAGAGTTAAAACGATAGAGACATTTAAAAGAAACACTGCGAATACTATTTAACTCTTCTATTTTACTGCCTATTCTCTTGCGCAACAACGATGCTTGTAAGAAAATTAATATCCACCTACCATAAATATGAGTAACTAGATTATTGCATTCCATCCAGCTGCACACCCATAGAAGAGAAACTTTAACAACAGAAATAAAATAGGTATCACTTCCCTGTTATTTACCTGTTTGACAGCGAATTAGATAGAAAGTAAAGCGTATTTGTGAGAATCTCGTGCATTAGTGCACGGTGTGGTATATCAAAAACATACGCAGCTCTATCGACATTTTCCGGTATGTACGCCTCAAACGATTAGCAATAAACTAATCTCTTCTTAAAAAGTAAGAGAGAGAGAGAGAAGCCTGGAAGAGTAGATCAAGGACTTAATAGAGCACTATCTCCGCCTGTCGGACTGGTTCTCATATTAAACAATATAAATGAGGTATAATTCATTTAAAACAAATTTTTCATTTTAATTGTTTGATACAATGTTCAAGAATAATTATTAGTGATGCACATACCTCATTGCAGATTTCGAGTTTTGGATCATATCGACTCAGACAGCAAACCCAATCTGACTCCAGAGTTAAGAGGTCGTCTTATTGAAATTATCAGCTGCGTATGGACACATAGGAAAAAGAATGTCACGTTCTGACAATCTTCAGCCTTTCTTTTCCACGACATGTTAGCAGGCATGAGCCAACGAACTTAACAAAAATTGAACTATATGTAAACCATTAGTTTGTGTAATAATTATTTTTATTAACTCTATGGCCGGCCTATGCATATTTCCCCTAGTGTACCGGTCTTCCTGCGTCATTTCGATTACGCTCTGAAGGAAAAAGGCATTCCTTTTGACTATGAAATCCTGCTACCACACAGGATAATTATTTTCTCTCATTAGAACTTTCTGAGAAGAAAATGTTCGACTACTCCGCAGGTAAGGGGAGGGTCGATACACGAGTTTCATGGAGGCGAGAAATACAAAGGAATTGGCCGACTTTTAAAACTGTACATGGTTTATAGAACGTGACAAACGAGCCACGGTTCGAGATCACCACTTCTCAGCTGGATCCGACGTTGGCAAATGTTCAGCTTGATTAACACGAGAGCAGGCAAGATTAATAGGAAAGGGTCGAAACCAGCCAAAGCTCGTATTCTTAAGAACGAAGTGTCGTGTTCAGAATTTTCATATGAGACTAAGTACAAAGAACACACTTCTTTCTCTCTCTTTCCATCGCTGTCTCATTATATACTAATATTTAGGTATGAAACTTTATAAGCTTTGGCTACACATTTGGTTATACGTTATTAGTTCCAGCGGAAAATTAGTTGAATCTCCACTGACAACAGTTTTATATGGATGCAGAAATAAACAAACAATTTTTTCAAAAAGTAGCACCTGATACATAAAGAGTTTAGGATAACACATCCAATCATCAAAAGGTCTCGACTTAGTTTGTTTTAAAATTTTCAGTTCTTAATTATCGATTTTAATTATCTACTTTATCTACACAACCTAACCAACTACTCTTACATTGATATTAAAAACGCTTTTTTCTGTTTAAAAATTATTAAAACGAACTTTTTATATACCCAGTTATAGATATGTGAGCGACTACATGAAGGTTGACTAATTTGTATATCTCTTTAAAAAAAAACACGGGTCAATTAATTACATATGAATTTTTAGATATTTTTTTATTAGATGATTGGTTTCATTTTACTATTAAGTTGAATTCTGTTTATGTATAATTTCTACATTGGGTATAATTGCGAAGAATTTAAGATGAAAGCGTTCTAGCACACAGAATTATATATATATATATATGTATGCATGTATATATACTTACTAGACTACCCGTAACCCGTTGGGTCAGTATATATTATAGCTATAGAATAATGAATATACAGAATTAATGTGTGCAAGTGAGTATACGTAATTAATATATTAACACGCACAATCATTAGAATCCACAGTAGCGCTACTAAAAGCAGTAAATATGGCTATAAATATGATTAATTTCTATTCTTCTGATGAGTCAGGGCGAAAAAGATTAAAAAAATTGACATAATAATCATATGAATGGTGCTACGCTACAAAACAGATACTTTGAAGAATCGATCATTTTAACATGCTGAAAGAAATAAACGGTAAGATGGCTAATATCTTGGTATTTGGAATATAGGCATTTTGTCATTTATTTTAACTTTTCTGTAGTTACATCGAGTTTCCTTATTAAAGGATTGGTATAAATAAAATGGGGAAATGTAATTGGATAATAATATTCTTCTCGTAATCATATATACACACACACACACACACACACACACACATATATATATGTGTGTGTGTGCGCGCGTGTGCGTATTTGCCCAAATATACACGATTTGAATTTAACCTCTTAGCCTGGAATATGCTATTGAAAAAGCCTGAATTCATTTTGGAATATACCAGTATTCATTAGACCTTATAACTGTTCCTGTATATTCATTATTTCAACTTTGGCTATCCTTTTTACACTATTGCCTCAATTTAATTTTTAAACGATGCGTTAATAAGCAAAATTTCTAATTACCCATCTTTATTTTACTAACAACATTTCCTTCGATGAGAATAGCCATTCATTGAAAATTCATGGGTTAAACAAAAACATTATTTTTACTCCATAATCAAACAATTAATTTCATTGTAATTTCTACATAATTAAACTCAAAATTTTCATGTGTGTGTGTGTGTGTGTGTGTGTGTGTGTGTGTGTGTGCACGCGCGACAGAGAGGAGAGAGAGACAGGCTGCAACGGATAAATTGAGTCAGTGGTAGCCGGGTCTTACTCTAAGAATGTAATGCCTATAGCAGGATATATGTCTAAACAATGAAGCACTTGGCCAGACAGGTGTTCCGGATTCAATCACTATCTACTTTCCCACTCACGTTCAGTGATAGGCCGTTTTTCAATAAATACCCTGTGGGCTTTCGGAAACAATGCCCCGAACACTTTACACATGTCTTCTACAATTAGTCAGTGATTGATCAGGATACTGGCAAAAGACATCAATCATAGTATCGCTTGATTCTTTAATGACGTATGTTCGTCAAATACACTAAGGACTCGGCCAAGGTCGCATTAATAATGTAAGTCCTTTTCCACATGTTATCTAAAATACACTAACGTCAACTCTTGATATTCCTTGAGGAAAACCATCTGCGCCTATTTTTTTTTTATTAATCCGTTGTTTTAGATTGGTTAAAGGGTCAATTGCTAACAATTAGAAGAGGCGCTTTTTAAATAATATCGGTTATATCTTGATTGACAAAAAACATCATGATTACGAATGTATTGATAGAAATATATTACCAAAAGATATTCAACGAATGACAGATTGGAAAACGTTGAAATAAACAAACAAAAAATGAATATTCTGAATATTATCATGTTTGATATATGAACAAGTCTTTTTTAAAATTTTCTATGGAAGTCCGTAATAATTAAATTGTCTTTCAACAAAAGACGTAGGTTTAATTTTATTTTCATGTCTTGCATTAATGCATAATTCATGATTCTTTTCTTTTAGAGTTGCTGTAGATAATCCATCGATTCCTTTCTTTTATTTTTATGTAAACCGTTAGCTAATAGCATATTCGGCAGTGCTGCATTATTTAATACAGTAATTAAATGCCGGCTATGTTGATGCATTAACACAATTGAATGCAGTCGAAGCTTTTTCGTATGACAAGATTCTGCATGCATTAGGGGGACACTTAGTTTCAGAATTAGCTGGCAGCCCGGCGTTTCCCGGTCGTACAATACGCTTAAACATTATATTTTAATTTACGCAGATTGCGTATGTATTTTTATAGAATTAATCCTCCATTAATTATTATATATTACGAGTAATAATTTACCCAGTTGCTTATATCGCTAAAAAAACAAAAAACAAAAAAAACAAAAAACGAAACCCCCCCCCAACATAATAATGATAATGTCGCTCATCAAATTCCGTGTGTCTGTTTACAATATCATGTCAGCTGATAGTTGGGCTTGACGACGAATGCCTGGGAAAAGTCACTTCTGATTAATGTTTAGTTTTAAAATATGCAAACGAATAAATGATTTGCGGCGATTATAAATGGTCCTCTTTTATTGTAAATTAAAACAAAATGGTGAGATACATCCGTGCTTGAACAGGGGATCATTCGATCTTTAGTCGAATGCTCTGCCACTAAGCTATATCTCGAGATTATAAGAAATGTTTACGAATAAATGTTTTGCTGAAATTTTATTATCTCCTTTATCGGTGTAACATAAAATATTCCCATGTAAAACATATTCCTTTTAATATATAAGAGGGAAAAGCTATTTTTAAGATTATTTCGATTTCCGATACCGTATAAAACATATCTAAGAGCACTACCAGACATATAAATTGGCTTTGCGTGAAATTTGCAAAAGATAGGCTCAGCCGTTTCCAAATCTATAAGGAACTCAAACACACAAAGTGACTTTTATATAATAGTAGAGATATGCATGCATGATGTCCATCATATGCAGACATTTACTGTTTTCAAAAAACATTGTAAGAAAATAAAATGACACTCAACATTCGTTTTTTATCGTAATTATTGTAATTATTACCCACTAGAAATTCTCCCACAGGTTAACATGCGGAATTGCTAACTCACAACAATCAATGGAATTCCCTGGAGTCTTAGTGACAACAAGTCTTCCCAGATTTCTAGTAATGGCGACGTTTTTCGATAATCTTTGCAAATGAATTTGCATCATCGCAAAAGTCACTTGTCATTTACTTCTTTGGCAATGGTCATTGGTCATCACCAGAACTTCGGTTGCAATAAACCCCCGCCCCCCAACGTCCAATTCCTTTCACACTCATCCAGTGGAGGTTTGGTTAACTCTTTCTCTCGGTCTTTCGACCCTTATCGACTATTTGCTATTGTTCGAATCTATGCTGACACTACAGTCTTTCTTAGTTAACTTAGAATTTTGCCGTTTCAGGGTTCTTGGTTCCAATATTGTGTTTCTTTATCTTTTTGTTTAAATTCTATTGCAATTTTCACGAGGGTTTTCCTTAATATTTCAGCAGTTTTCATTATTGCTATCCGTTGTATATTCTCAACCTTTCCTCTGATTCCAATTTTTCCCATTATATTTTTCAAAGTTTTTCAAGGATTGTTCATAGTGTTTCGAAGATTTTTGGTGTTATTCCGACTTTCTTCGCGTTAATATTCTTTTCCACTCTTTGGCCCGTTCCGTGTATTTTCTTCACTTCTCCTTGATGTATACCCTTTGGTCTGCTGAGACGGTGAAATATACGATATAGAAGGATTTTTCCTTCTTATAAACTATTATTATTATCAGTAGTAGTAGTAGTAGTAGTAGCAGTAGTAGTCATAGTAGTAGTAATAGTCATAGTAATAGTAGTAGTCATAGTAGTAGTAGTAGTCATAGTAGAATCAACAGTGCCATTATTTTAACCTCACATTCTCACATAAGTTGTTTCTATTAAATCGGGATATCTGAAGATACTGTCTTACCAACCTGAACCGTACTTACATCGATATTATTGTCTTTTTTCTCTTTGCAGAACATGATTGAGTTTTGCAAAGTTATAAACAAAAACATTTCTTCTACACAACAACCAAACCAAACATCAGGAACAAATATTTAAAGATCTGAATGACATGAAGTAAATTACCAAATTACTGAATTCGGCGGTAAGTAACCCGAAAAGTGTTGATATGCCATAAAACAAAGCAACCAGCTGCAAGAAGATAAGCTACCTCTATCGTACTAGAAAACTATTCATGTCTGACACTATCTGTGTCTCTACAATACCACATGGGCTTTTTTTTGTTTTTATTTAACTTCAGTAAGTTTTAAGATATCAAGGGCTCCCTCCTGGAGCTAACACTTGATTCTGTTATGATTTAAATTTATATCCGAGGGCTCTTTTAAGAATAGATGCTGTTCCCTTTATGGCTGCTATTTGTATCTCGTTACAGCTTGGTCTTCCAGGGATTGCTTCTAAGTATTTCTGAAGGTTCTTTTTATTAAACCAGTTGCTCCTATCACAACCGGTATAATGTTTATTTCTTTCAGAGACCATGTCGTTTTTAGATCATTTTTTAGGTCGTGGTACTTTGTTATGTTTTCCCGTTCAGCTCTATTAAGGCCGAAATCATTTGGGACTGTGACATCGATAATGACCTGTGTATGGAGTAATATGCCCAGATCTGGGTTGGTGCATTTATCAAATATTTTCCCTCTTCGACAAAATCCAACAGAGTTTCCAATGTAATAGATTCAGCACTTTCAAACAATCCCCAACCCCATCGCAGCAATGTAACAACCCTATACCTATTTTACAAGTATTTTAATGAAATGCGTTTTGATGGACTTGTAGCATTTTTACCCCCTCGACGTAAATATTCCCAACTTACAAGTAAAAAATCACTGCTCTTCACTTTGGATATCCATAATGACGGAAAGCTTTCTACTTTAATAGTTTCGACACATGAACCGATTAGACTTTGGAATTATATCCCTGTTTCCTGCGTCGCTAACTGTACTAACATGTAGAAATTTAAATCAAATGAACACATCTCGGTTCTCAGCTCTCTTCATAGTGCTCATGAACACACGGTCCCAAATAGTATCCGCTTACGTCCAAATAGCAATATACCTTGTAAAGCATAAAAGAGTAAAAAAAAAAAAAATCATAAAATCAATATTTTCAAATATAAAGAACTCCAAGCGTAGAAACGTTTAATACAGTGACCTTATTCGACATTAAATAACGCAAAGAGTGTTGATATGTCTAAAAACAAAGCAAACATCATATATGTTGTTCATAGTGCTTGATTTTCGACAAATAAACTCTATAGCTTTCCAATGGGTTTTAATCAAAAAATGTATCCCAAGATTTCCAATGATAACTATTACATTCTATTTTTGCTAGAACACAATTGGTGCGTTTTACTCAATGATTTCTCGCTGAAAACGGCTAGCAGTTATTCTAGGAATATAAATTTTGAACAATAAGCACGGGGCTATTTTCTTCAGGGCATGCTTGCAGAAACTTAAGAAACAACGTTCCCTTATTCTAACCAAGGTATAAAGATAAAAAAGTAGATTCTTCAATGAGGAGTGCATATAAAGTCTAAGTACTAAATAAGTATTATTTTGATTTTCAGGCCACACTGTATAACTAAAGGGTTATCTATGCTCGCAGAGATACTTAAATCGTTTTGTAAAACAAATTACGGTTAAGAATCCAAGATAAATTGTGATAATAACACATGAAAAAGAGATGGTTCGGAAAAAAAAAAAGATTAAGTCTATCCTACAAAACTACTGACGCAGTTGTTTTGTTTTATTAAAAGTTAAAAAAAGTTTTACGAACAGAACCAATCTTCAATAGCTTTGTTTCTTTAAAAAGAAAACTCCATGATGCTTAACCGACAGTCTAGAACCTTTATTCTAATTTTGATCAAGATTCATTACATATTTATTCTGGAAAATCTTAAAAGCTTAAGCTTAAGGGGTCTTAATAAAAGTTGAAATTGATGGAGCTTTACTTAATTACTATCTAACGATAATATATACTATTCAATAAATTAATAATAATATATTTGATGATATTCTTAAATAACAGGTGCTATTTCTGGTATAGTCCCTAAAGTACTTTTAAATATTAAAACAAATCTTAAAATTTTCGTAATATTAATGAATCGATGTTAATACTTATCGCTGAAGTTCCACAAAGTTTGAAGATATCTGAATTTCACAAATCATTTAAGGCTGGTTTTACCTCATCAAAAAAAAACAAAAAAAACAAAACAAAACAAACAAAACGACAAACTAAATTCAACTAAATATAGACAACATTTAGACCGCTATCGCTCAGCAAGTTTATTAACGGTCAAATAGTTAATTTAGAAGTAAATGTTGTACATATAAATATACCTAACTTTATAAATAGAGATACACATTTCGATGTTGTACTCTATTTCTTATTCATTTCGGCCAATACTTTCTTCAGCGAACGCATTTCAGGGACAGTGAAGATCTAGTTTTAATATATTATTAGTTAGATTAATTGAACTACAGTTCTAACCGGGTTATTTTCGAAATGTTTCAACCAAACTAACCTCCGACCTTCTTCAAGCTTATTTTGTCGAACTTTGGAATCTTTTTGTCGAACCCGAGAATCTTCCTGGAATTTAGAACGGAAACTTATTTAAACCACAGGCCTAGCATACTCTTGTCAGCCATAACCGGATAGACGCCCAAGTTATTGGAAAATGTATTTGAGTAATTGTTCACAATGAAGATTGAACATTCAACCGCTTGAAAGCTCGTTTATAACTGAATTTCACTAAATAATAGAGAGAGAGAGAGAAAGAGAGAGAGAGAGAGAGGGGGTAATAAGTAGAGATAAGTAGTAAGCTTATATATATATATAAATTTTCAAAAATCGATTTAGAGATCCCAATATTCATATTGAAATTACCCAAATAGCATACTAGGTAGAGTCCAGTTGTAAGTGACACTGATCTGTCGGTTGAAGACACAATCTTCAGTGTGGCTAATATACAGCATACAATTGGAAATTACTTAAAACTTCTACGGTATGAGAGCAGGCTACTTCAGTGGATTAAATAACGGGTTTCGTTCAAAATTCCGTGCAGATTCCAGAGCTTGACACAAAGATTCCAGAGTTCGACAAGATAAACCTGAAGGCCTGAGATTAAATCGACCGAAATGTGAAAATAACACTCAAGATATGAACAGTAGTGCGAATAATTTAAATAAGATTTATCAATCGTTATATCAAAAATTTAGTTTAAATGTGTTCGGCTGCCTGAACGGAGAAGCATACGATTGGTCGTTTCTCCTGGTTGTTTCCATCTACCTGTTAAACAGTTTAGTATTAATCCTCGCGCAAAAGAGCAGGACACAAAATGTTTTAAATAATAATAGAATAACAATAACAAATACTTTCGTTGGCGAGGACTACTATTCACCGTTACCAGTTATACATTCCTTTTGAAATTTTCGTCTCTATTTTTCTCATTATGTACTGAATATTTGTTAATGAAACGTATATGAAATATGTTCCTTATTAAATTTTTAAGATTTTCTATTCTGAAAGAAGTTTTAAAAAAATTTAATCTAAAAAAGTTATTTTAAAGTTTTTGTTAAAAATTCAGATTTTCCCATTATTCAGATTTGTATTACAAAGAGGGGTTGAAAAAATGAGTTGTGGTGTGAAACAGAATATTCAGACCTGTAAAAATACAAAGAGGGGGTTGCAAAAATGAGTTGTGGTGTGTGGAGAAATACAAACTGAAATAGAGAGAAGAGAGTTTTAAAATATAATTTTAAAAAGATGAGATACAAGTTAGAAAAGCATTTCATCCAAGGCATGAAAATTGTTAAACAAAATGTTTTTACTATAGGCTTTAAAAATAAAAGTACAAAATTCAATTTGAAATTTATGTATCTTCAAAGTACATTTATATAAATTTTACAAAGTAAGATATAAAAATTTAATTAAAATTGAATCAAAAAATTACCTTGGATTTATTTTATGTAATGTACATTTTGTTGCAATTTAAAAACATTATCTTTCATCTAGCAATTAATGATATAGATATAAAATTTTCAATGATTTTTTTAAAAAGTGCAACAGGAATGTACATTACATAAAATAAATCCAAGGTAATTTTTTGATTCAATTTAAATTAAATTTTTATACCTTTTTAAAATTTATAAAAGTGAACTTTGAAGATAAACAAATTTCAAATTGAACCTTGTAACTGTTTTTAAAGCCTATAGTAAAAACGTGTTGTTTAACAATTTTCATGCCTTGGATAAAATGCTTTTCTAACTTGTTAGTTATTTAGCCGAGTAATTTTCAAACGTTTCTCAACTTTATTATATTATTATACTACAATAAACATATAGACGGCTTGTTAAACTAGCACGAGGTCAAAAACCAGAACAATTAATTTTGCAAACGGAAGCAATATGGTAATATTCCCTCTCTTAAACAGCTTTGCTTTGTTCTTTAGTTTTCAAATAAGCGAACAAATTACCAGGAACTTTTCTGTTATAACATATCGAATTCTTTGCATCAACGTAAGACCATACAATGACTATTCTTCCAGCGTTCCTGACAATATGGATGACCATTGTTCGCCGCTGTAGTTGGAACTTTTGTAATCGTGTGTGCTTTGAAAATATATAAAAAGAAATAATTTAAAATTCGACTAAAAGTGCGCATACAAATGCTATTCATCCGTCGATGATCTTACACCTCTGCGTCAAGCAATCCGAACGGGGCGTTCCTTTTCGAACACGTATCGATTTCATCTTGGCACTTCGGGTAATAACACACAAAAGGTTAATAAAGTAATATCGAAATTCTATGAGGGAAATGTTTACATGAAATAAATACAAGAAGATTGGCCGGCGGATATGTCCACACCATGTTACGCGCTTATGTTTTTGAAAGTTTTTAGACGGAGATTGATAATTTTGTATTAGTTGTATTATTCGAAATCCAGTTCTCATCGAGTATTATTCGTACAATAATTAAGCAGATCTAACCTTCTTCAGGTGAACTTTGTCGAAGTCGGGAATCTTTCTGTAGAACTCAAGAATCTGCACGAAATGTCGAACGGAATACTTCACTTAATCCACGAACGTAGAATGCCCTTGTTCCGTTATAGATAATGTGTAAAGATCTATAGTCATAAGTAATACGGTTGTACGTCTAAAACAGGAATACGTTTAAGACTCCCAAAATACATACTAAAATTGTCCATGTGGATAAAGTACGGAGTAAAATTCAGTTATAGGTGCGAATTTTCTGGTGTTGAATTGTTCAATCCTCAGTGCAGGCGATACGAGTAATACAATTGTAAATTACTAAAGATTTCCACCTGACCCTCGCTGAATGAACGCGGCAATGCTATTTTCGTGGATTAAATAAATAGTTCTCTTCAAAATCTTGTGCAAATTTCTGAATTCTACAGAACGATTCCAGAGTTCGATAAGTTATACCTGAAGAGGGCTGGAAGTTTCATCGGCCAAAACTAAGTTAAAACTAATAATTCGAATAATACAAATAATACAATCTAGCCATTAGCAAATCTTTGTCATGGGAATGTCGTTCCAAAAGCAAAGCCTTCATGTATTTTTACTCCAAGACTTAACGAACTACGAAAGCGGAACCATTGAGAAATGACTGTTCTGCTCCAGAATTTATTTTTCTACCTAGTTATCACCTTCCTCAATGTACTGCTCTCTGTGTCTGATGAAGGTCTATGGCAGGGGATGCTTTTTTTTAGAGTCTCAGCCCGTAAGTATCTACAACAGAGAGATTAAACGTGCAGATCATAAATGCAGGAGTTCAGCCATCATAACAATGCAATGTGCAATTCCTTAGGCATTACTTTATGAATGCCACATGCATGAAGAAAAAAGTAGGTACATAAGTTGGAGGCAATAACAGCAATAAGCGTTGTTATTAAGCATCGACTCTTGATTAGATCAAGCCCCCAATCAGCAATTTCTTTCCGTTCATCATAGAATTTCAGCACGTAGTATAAAAACATAATATAAAATATACGACCCAATTCATGGCGATACATGGTTAACATTAAGTCGCCATAGGCGTTCTTGAGCCTGGTTATTACCAAAATGGGTGACGAATTGGGTATACTAGCTGCTGTATATGCTCTCCACTTATCTTGGACGTATTTCCAGTCGTTTTGAACATTCCGCCTGGATCAGCCAGTGTTTTGTCAGGATAAGCGTGTTGATTGCGCAACCCTTGCCTTACAATTACACGCGCAGCCAAACTCACAACGGCCGTCCACTGTTTTTCGAAACTGAACGGAAGTAATACAGTGCAATATAATATAGTACAAAAACATAGCTTTCGTTCTTTTTCTTGTTAGTTTCAGAAACAGACGTAATTACGTCACAATCCATCCAACACCGTTTGGACGAACAAAGAGCTAAGACCGGAGGCCGCGAGATATTCACGAGATACTAAGCCTAAATAAAACTAACACGTACACACTGTTTACCCTATGAAAGTTAGTACACACACACGCACACACACAACGTACGCGAAAACCTACATATATCCTCCTTCCTATTTAGTTACACACACACGCGCCGACAACCAAACAAATGCTTGTACTTAATTTCTCTTTTCAGACAACTAGTTTTTTTTCTTCAGAATAATCTCGGATGTTTTGAACTCTAAATTTTACGAACGCGTGTTTTGCATAGTTTTGATTGAGTTTTCACCAAATAATTAGCTTGTATTTATAGATATTGTATATATATGTAACAGATACGTCATCCAAAAAATGGCAAAGAATATACAGTTGAAATAAGAAAACGTTAGTGAGTAAAGGAAAAGTTTCTCTTGTGTGTTGATTTGCTACTAGCCGTAAGAAATAGTGAAACGAGAGTTCGAGATCGTTTTACTTATCCATTTGTATGATAAGGTGTCCAATGCACAGGTTATATTCCGTGTGAGCCTTCCCAGGTTCTCATCAAGCAACGTACACCACTCTGGTTGGGCCATGTCCACCGGATGAGGATTGAACGCATTTCAGAGGACATCCTGTATAGCGAGCTGACACCTGCGAGAAGGTGCTTATAGCTTTACTTTCTTTGGACAGTGAATGAGAATACTTTTATGCAGAGGCAATTTTTTATATTTGTCTTAATCCATTTGTCTTCCCCCCCTACATTAAAAACCAACACTGCGTCCAACTCTGTGGGAAAATAAGTGAATACGGATTTTTCTCCCATTTTAAATCCAATTTGTTGGATCAAATCCAAGAATTGTCTCTGTTGAAATTCTTTGTCCCGCGCTCCAATCGCGATGCAATGCCGTTGTTATCTTTCTTTTATTAAGCTAATTCTTGTAATCTTCTTTCTCGTTAATTATTCTCTTACTATTAGTAGTAATAATAGGAGTAGCGATGAAAATAATCGCCGTCGTCGTATCAGTAATAATAATAATAATAATAATAATAATAATAATATCACATAAATCTTTCCTTTGAATATGATTTCGTCTGAATACAAACGTCTGCGAATGTATCGATTTATTATCAGCATAAATTATATTTTTATCGATACCGTCTATCATTTTCTCTAGCCAATCAATAATACCATGGTTTTTACTCATCGTTATTATCATTATTATATTGACTATCGATTATCTCTAGTAACATCGGATTTATTACTGACAATATCTTTCAAGTATTACAATTCTTCTTCTTATTATTATTATTAATGTTAGTTTAATAATACTCCGCCTGAATACGGTTGGTCATGATTTGTAACTGCCTGGAAATGTATTGATTTGGTCTGGGCTTTGAGCCCTTAAGCACTTCTCCCTGGACGCCATTCGGCGCCAGCAATTTTGATGTAACACCAAGGGAGACGTAAGCCATTGAATTTTCAAACGTAGTCGCTCGAATCCCCCAGGATGCTTTAAAGATGCAATAACTATTTCATTGGCTGTCAATAAATATTTCAAGTCTTTCGCTTCGACGTTATAACGGCATTTCATTTAGGAGGCATAAAGGGTGGAAATTATTTTCAGGGGAAGTGACGCCACGGAGCATGATTGGCGAATTCATTTTAAAAACAGACAAAAATAAAATTACAAACACTTAGAAGACATGCGCAAACGCGCTTTGATTTTAGAAGGAAATAATTAAAACGAGACGATATATCTTTTAATTGCGCGCATTTGCTTATTATTTTTATTTTTTACATTAAGTCGCTGAAGTTAAGCATTCTTGAGCCTGGATAGTACTAAAATGGGTGACCAATTCGGAATACTGTATACATATATTGATGAATAAATACCATGAGATAAACACTTATTTTAGAAGTTGGTGCAAATATTGATAGCAATAGTAACTGGTTGGTTTACAGCTTATCAGCATTTTTTGAGCGATTTAATACTGACTTCAGTTATTGTGGTTAATGCTTTTGTTTTTAACATCTTCAAATATTTACTGGTATGGAAACCTTGTTTGATTTGATTATTTTAATTTATTTTACGATTTTATGTTATTCTCATAATGTTAATCTCATGTTCTTATTTCAATTAGTTTCTGACTTTATTCTATTGTTCTAATTATTTTTATGAAATTGTGCTTTTATTGTGATTACTTACGACGTTATGTTATTATTTAAGTACTTTTATGACATGTTACACATTCAAGTACTTTTATGACATTATGTTCTTATTTTAAATATTTTAATGATATTAGTGTGTTATCCATTAGCTTATTATTCATTGTTTAATGACATTAGTGTGTTATCCATTAGCTTATTATTCTTATTACTTACATCATATAATGTTATTAGGTTTTCATGTTATTCTAAATTTATTACATTATTTCATTATTTTAATTACTTTTATGACATTATTTTAATACGTTTTATGGCATGGTTAATATTTTAAATACTCATATGGCATCGATTCCTGACATCCTGTAATTATTTGGCATCGCACATCATAAACGGTTTAGTTATTGCATACCAATTATGTAATCTCAGTATCATTTCTTGCATAGCAAGTTCTTGATATTGTTCATTATTTATACATTCGTTTTTAGGCATATATTGTTAAAAAATATAGAGTCTGTATGCTATACATTTGATGTTAACCATAGAATAAACATGAAATATACTTCCGCACTAAGTTCGAATAAAAAAATATAATGAACTAATAAATTAATAAAAGAATCATTTCACACAATTTTCGACTTCGATGTATTGATATACGAAAGCATACTTTTCAAGAGAACATGGATTGTAGTGAGCATAGGGTTTGTTTGTTCATAGAAATGCATAACAGAAGAATGCTAAATAGAACGCCATAAAAACCCATCAAACAAACAGGTCGAAATTACGACCTTAACAAGAGTCATGTGACAACTTATACCACCATGTGACTCATCTCCTCCGCGTCCTTTGTATCCATTTAAAAAATGAAATAGTCTTAGTTCCAAATATGAGCGACATTCAAAAAGTAATGCCTCCTAGTTTTTTTTATTCCGAATAAATCAGAGTGGATTTCAAAGTGTATTATTATAACTAAACTTACACACTAATACTCTGAAAATTGTACCTCTATTGTAGATATTGACGGTGTGAGACTCCAAGAAAGCAACCCGTGTCATGGACGTCTACCAGAAGCAGAAATGTATCGCTACATTTTTCCATGCAGAAAGAAATTAACCAATGAACATTTATCGGCGCCTTTTAGAATGTTACACAGCCTATGCAGTTAATACACCACAGTTAGTAGATGAGTTCATCGATTTCAGAGTGGTAACAGAGAAGTCAGGAACAAAGCGATCTCCGGACTTTCACGACCAAGGTATTACTCATCGTTGGCAAAAAATGCATTGTGAATGATGGTGACTAGAAAGAAAAATAAATTCTGGAGCACAAAATGGAGGTTCGTTTTAGGGACACCACTCCCGTATTCGTAGCTCTTCCACGTTTTAGTTTTTGAATAAAAAAAGGAAGCCTTAGTTTTGAAACGTATCTTGTATATTCGCATCCACACGCACGCATTTAATAGTTTAAAACCTTTGTATACAATTATTACGCTTATTTCCTTAAAACGGCATTATCATAAGATTTATACATACAACTGTTGCGTTTAAGTATGAAAAAATAACAAAATTTTGTTACGAAATTTCTTAAAATACAATAATAATTTACTAAACTATATAAAGAAAATTGTAATAAAGTGATACGGCTATTTCGCACGATTATCAGGTCTCCCAAAGATAACTCTGCAATGAAAGGCACCACAAAGAAGAAAGAGATATAGACAAAGAAAGTAATATAAGACAACACGCGAAGTTGGACAAGTCTACTGCTTAGTAACACGTTAAAGAAGAGAGAAAATAAAGCTGGCAGGATAAAACTAGTTGCAAGGTCATCTTTGGCGGCCAAACGGTCATCTAGATACGGACACACAATCTACATTTTAATAGATAAAATTGTATCTTCTGTTTGAGGGATCAATGCCTTAACCTCGAAACCGTTAAGAATCACTGTTGCCAACTTAATTTCCATATTAAACGTATCATGTGTCCGAACGTTTACCTCAATTATAGTATTTGGCAAGAGAATTTCCGCTCATTCTTCGTTAAAACATTAATTTCGTTTGATTGAGATTCAGTTCAAAGGTTGAAAAATGATCGTAATGTTGCCGCGCAATATTTTAGAATGTTTGCGAAAATGCACTTAATGTTCAGCTTAGTTTACATTTTTAAATGTAAACTAATATTAAAAATAAACCATGTTTATTGTAAAAAAAATCCATTGTATACGATTGTCACTTATTTCATAGATGTAGAGAGTGAGGTTGATAACGAGTTAATATCTGTAAAGCCTCCATTCGCTTGTACGTGTAGTAATATTTCCAGATCTGTGCTGGTGCACCGAACGCTATTCTGTCTTCCTTTAGACAGCGTACATAAACAATTTTCTAGTCTAATATATCCAGAACTGTTTGCGAAGTTCCTGCTCTTGTCATATTGTTGCGTCTCCTGGTTTGTTTTATAATTATTTTCACAGAATGTGCTCCGATGAACTAAAGACAGTTACATACCCCTTAACTTAAATACCCATGATTAACCGACTAGCAAAATCACATTCGTTAAGGTACATACATGAAAGAAAAAAAATCTTCTCATATAGTTATCTCAAGTTGCTTACCTTATGTTCTGTTTTCTAGACAGTACCAACATGGAAAGATAGAAATGTATGCGAACAAATATCTTGCAACTCAATCCTCCTTACATGATGCTTCTACAAATCTTAGAGAATAAAAGAAGAAATAACTCTCCTCTCAATATAATTCATAACTTATAAAAATATATTATATATATTAGATTCGATTTGAACAAAAAATATATTATATATATTAGATTCGATTTGAACACAGCATGAACAATTTCATGGTCCGTACTATTATCGATTGTGTTAATTAACAATTTTCCAAAAAAATCAGATTTTGATTTATTTCGTATTGTACGTTTAAAGAAAGCATTTCATTCAGTAATATAATTGAACTAGCCAACCCGTGTCCCATTGTTGAATAGAATAGTAGATTAAGAAAAGAAATTCCATGCCAAACTTTGAACGACTTTTCATATTGTGTCAATGCTATATATTATCAGTAATAGTATTATCAAAAATACCATTGTTGCTAAACAGCCGATACCAGTGTCTTTATAGATAAGTATCTTCGCTTCTGTCTAATATTTTATGACGATAAGTTGAAGAGGAGAAAATCAGTTTTACTCTGTTAGATATTTTTCTAATTGAATACTTATCCACACACACACACATATATGTATAATATATATACACGCATACTTAAAAACACACACACACATATATATATATATATATATATATATATATATATATATATATATATATATATATATATATATATACACAGGGGTTGGACAAAATAATAGACACATTTTGTAGATTTTGGATGAATTAATTTTGGTTTTAAACCTATAAATGTTGTAAAGAAAACTACCAAAATGTTGGTTTCATGTTTTTATCAAGAAACGGTTCTTTCTGGCGTAGTTCCAGGAATGGCTACAGAGCCCCTGAAAAAGAAAATACTCATGTAAAAGCTTCTTTGTCCCCCAGTCAAACACCAGTCATATCTAGATAATTCAGTTTCATCATATGTTCTGAGTAACAAAAAACATGGTTTTTATTAAGAATTAAATCTGATAAAAAAAACAAACGTACGTACACATTATGTACGTACCTGTAACAAAAACCCATATGAAAAAAATCACGTAAATTGATCAAGTAGTTGTTTTTTAATTAAAAAAAACAAATTACGTACATACATCATAAGGAGGCAGAGATCGGTCATATTGTTTGATATTTTGCATTATTCAAGGCGACAATTCAATTCGATTACTGAGATTTTGCTTGTATTCAAAATAATAACCACTTTAATCGCTAAAAGTCGTAAAATTTGAGCTTTAATTTAAAATTACTTGATCAATTTAAGTGATATTTGGAATATGACTCCTCCCTTCAATAATAAGTTCGTACATCGTAGAAATTTTTTCCTGTATTTCAGGTTTTTAATCAAGTGTAATTCTAAAGAAGCACTATATTATTACCCAGAACATACACTATAATGAGACAGAATTATTAGGATATAACTATTGTTTGAATGTAGGCAAAGAAGGTGTTGTACCAGCACATTTTTTCCTATTAAGAACCCTGTAGACATTCAATGAATCACGCAAAAATACTCGTGCCTTGCTGTGAACAAAACCCTAGCATTTTAGTAATTTTTTAAATTTTATAGATTAAAACAACTATTAATGACAAAATTTTGTCCACCCCTCGCATATAATTATGCACACACATATTGTTATACACTATATATATATATATATATATATATATATATATATATATATACATATGGACATATGTATGCATATATATACACACATATATGTATTATATATAGTTATACAAACATACATACATACATTTATATAGTTGTACAAATATACATACACATAGTTATACATACATACATATAGTCTTACAAACTTATATACACATAGTCGAACAAACATACATAATATAGTTGTATACACACACATATAGTTATACACTCAGATATACATATAGTTGTACACTCATATATACGTATATTTTCACACCCATATATACGTATAATTGTAGAAATATACATACTTATAATTATACATACATACAGTTGTATATATAGACATACATATGGTTGTAGTATACATATAGTTGTAATATACAGAAATGTATAATATGTGTCATATACATAAATGTATAAATATAAAGACAAGATATTTTAGTAAAATATAGAACAAATATTAAAACATTGCAACATTAAGTATTTAAAAAAATCCAATTTAACATTATATAATCAATTCTTAATGAATACTACAATAATTTAAGTTACAAATTTATTATATTTTTATTAGAATATACTGTCTTCGTTTCTAGTTTTAACAACTAGTCCTTTCACTTTTCCATGTTTAACTCTTAACCATATAACTTTTCATGCTCGCATTTTTCTATGTAATCCATGGTTTTTCAAGGCTTTTCTTTGAATCAAAATTTTCTTTTTCACTTGTTACCTGCGAATTATAAGCGACAGTACAGCTGAGCGATAGATCAGGACAGCGGTGAATTATTAACGACGCTTTATATCCTGTTATGTCATCATCTCCCCCGTTCCCGATTTGAAGTAGCATAAGGGATTTGGTTGCTATGGTAACCAACAGCCAATAAAATAAAAAAAAATCTCTTCATTCCTTACAGATTCTGAGAATTTGTTAATGCAGTAACTTCTATTTTACGGAACGAAATCGACATTTTTTATTCAAAATACAGCTATGAAGTTGACCTATCAGCTGTAAGAAATTGTTTGAAGTTTGGTCGTAAAGTGAATGAGCAGTAAAGCTTTAAAGCAGTTCTAAATGAGTAACACTAACACTATACCATATATTGAAAAACTACCGTTGGGTCCAATATAATATAACAATAAATAAGAACTCTGCATTAATCAAAATATAATATTTAAGCGTATTTTACGACCAAACAATACCAGACGCTATTTTATATATCATATATGTCCATTATCATATTTTATGTATATTTTATATATATATATATATATATATATTATCACATTTTATACGTATATAGTTTCATATTCTATATATAATATCAGGTTTTATATATTATCATGTTAAATACATATCATACATATTATCATATTCTCTCTCTCTCTCATATATATATGCTATACCTGCCCCGCCACACATTGCCATGGCTGAGTCTGGCTGACGCAAGTATTAGATTGAACTGAATCGCACAGACACACGTACACATAAGGACGCGCACACACATGCGCGCAGACGCACACACACGAAAACACACACTTAGACACACGCAAAAACACACGAAAATATGCACCAAGATATGCACACACAAACACACACGTACACTATACAAATTGTCAGGAATAGACAGTTTAAATGCTTCAAAATTACACATAAGGAGATTTTGAAGTATATAAACTATCAATTCCTTGTTATGATGAAATGTTAGAGTCATGCAATATAGGTCATTGTGTAAGGTTTCGGCTATATTATTCGCTTAATCTGTTTTATTTTTTATTTAGCGCATAAAGAAAGAGTTTTAGACAATCGCCCTGTAAAAAGAAGAAAGATTCATCTAGCTTAAAAAAGATGAAATAATGGGCTTATCGCTGGGTTGGAAAACAGTAGTTTATGAGAACACATTCGATCTATGTGAACATAAAGGATTAAGCATGTTAGCATAACTGTTTAAGAACAACTAAGGTGCACGTTATATCTAATGTAAAAAGTAAAAGAATTCTTGCCTGATGAACATGTTTCGATATGTCGCAGTTGGTTATTATGTTTGTATTTGGCTTATTTTATGTAAAACGATTCCCTTTTGTAGAGAGTGACGTCATATTTGACAATTTCTGGAGCGTTCGTTTTTGTAATAAGATTTAGATTCTGGAATGAACGAATTCTCAGCTCTCAGCTATTAAGCTTTGGCAAAATGTTAGAGAGGAGAATTTATTATTTTTGAATTGGGAAATGGAAGAGCATAGTATGTTGAAGTATATGATCCACTTAATAAGGGTGAAATCCCATATCCGTCGAAAGTGAAGAAATACTCCCGGTGATGAGTGGGGCGGCATGAGGACTTGTTATTTAGAGGGAAATGTAGGCACTACTTCCTCTAAAAATGGTGGTTGCGATTGTGATTATTTTGCTTCTAGGATTTCATTATAACAACTAAATGTGTCTAAAATGGCGTTCTAACGTTAGATAGGATAGTGGCTAATAGTCTAGATATAATAAATTTGTATGTGACATCTGTTGTTGCAAACCTACTTTACTTTTGTCCAAAGGGAAATTTCACCAACCGAAATACTATACAAGAGATTATATATATATATATATATGCATACATATATATATTATTGTATTATATAGATAATCATATTTGACATATGTATTATATATAATATGATAATTCAAAATTAAGTTAAATTCTATTTCATCATCAAATCCATGAGGAAAAATCCATTTGTTCTGACATTTCAAAAAATAATGTCTTTCATCAGAAAAGGAGGAAATAAACCAGATTTATATGCACAAAAAGCCGGAAAATTGACAATAACTTAGAGATTAGATAAATATGATAATACATGAATGTAGCAGGCTAAAAAACTGTTATAATAGAGACAGAAAAAAGATAGGGATTGTGTGGAAACATATAGAAAATAGAGAGAGGAACAGAGAGGAACACAAAAACATTTAAATACAGTGAAAATACTCGAATAATAGAATATATATAAAATAAAAAATAAAAAGATAAAAATTGAAATAACTATCCTATATCCATAGTCGCACGCATAATCATATATATTTGCATATTCATAGACACACCTCAATAGATTCATATATACATGCACTGATGTATATATATATATATATATATATATATATATATATGATACAATCATAAGCACATATATAGTCATACACACACCTATATATATATATGCATCATGCACATATATTTTCTCCTGAAAGAAGTGGTTTCGAAAATAAAACAATACGAACAAGACATTTAATTCTGTTAAATATGAAAGTTCTTGCGTAATTATCTCCTTCCAATCTCAATGTTTGCTTCTAAACAAGGGAACAAATGAAACGAAATAAGAGATGAGAGTAGAAATTTTCAAATAGCTGTTATCATGAAAAGAGTTGAAGTCAAGGACATTTTGTGTGCTGCAATATTCACCTAACGAGGGAAGCCAATCGTTAGGAGCATATTCAAATTTCACACAACGTTCAATAATTCTTACCCTGTGACTAATTGAACCATCCATACACATAAGAGGATGGGTCTCTTTCTGTGGTATATCAACCAATTTATAGTTATTAAATGATGAAAATAAAATACATGGTTTGTATCGTTCTGAATTTGTTTAATCCCATTCAGAAATAATATTTATTAAAAAATTATCATTCAGAGTAGGCGATCAATTCATATTTTTAGTTTAGATATTTTGAATGATTTGTTTATCTTTCGTATTCTTCTAACAACGTTTTGATCGATGTAACCGCGGATCATCCTCACGTCTTGACGAACGTAAAATCTGTATATCGAACTCGGGAATCAATACTAAGTCATAGGGCCATTTTCCCCTTATTCTGTCAGTCGTGTTTGGGTAGAATCTGAAATAATTCGTAATTGTATTCTTAATATCATTCGTACTAAGGAGTGATTACCAATTAGCACATTTATTTCTTGTATGACGGATTCTCCTGAACAATTCGCGCATGCATTTTATTTTTTATTTTTTTTTTTACACAGTGATCACCACTTATCAAGGCCCGGAAGCCACTCAGCGATAAGGGTTATTGTAAGTACATTACGTTAATGTGGAGATTTGATGAAGTGTTTACTTAAGGGGGCGGTTCATTAGGAATTTGTTAACGTTGGACTTGAATACATCCAAGTTGTAGTCCGGAGGGAAGCAGGCAGACGGAACAGAGTTGAATTAAACTCATTTTCAGTTTTAGATGTATAGTCTTAACACTTATTACTTTCACATACACATTAATATATATATATATATATATATATATATATATATATTATTCGGAGATGAGGAAGAAGGATTAACAAATGTTCACCCTCCTATACTTTATTCGCAACGAAATCCGTGAAAATCGCCCATTATATTCTATCAAATTGATTAATTGCCTGCTCTAGTTAGAGATCCCCACCCCCGAAGTCTACCGGCAAGAAGCTTCACATATATCCCCCCAGTGACTTTGCCCATAACACCTTGTAATCTTCATTGCATTATCGAGAATTTATTGTTGATTTGAGAAAATTATCCGTAAATAATGGCTTCGCTTAAAATGCAAATTCAAGTAACACGGTTTAATTAACATGGCGTATTCTAAAACAGAAACATTCATTTTGATTGCGACTCTGTTTTATCTAAGAACAATCTTCTGATTTTACCGAATTATTTTTACATAATCACCTGAATCAAAGTTAAACGCACAAAAGTCAAGTATGATAGTTCAGTTGTGCTCTAAACAAACAAAAAACCCCAAAAAACATCGCTTTAGAACAGGTCCCTTTCTTATAAAAGAATCTATAGTTTATTTTATAAACTAGGCCTTTCTGCCTGGGCGCTGATAAAACTTCTCAAATTCGCTTATAACCGTGTTAACTTTTGGCAACATCGGGATTCCTGGTTTAATCTTATTTTTTTTGAATATCGTTTTTCATTATATATCAAACACACTACGATACAAAACCTATGTAACAATAATCCCAGATATATTAAGTACCTTCATGTGAAATTAAAAAAAAATCGGTCCAAACATTTCTGTGTCTATAGTGAACGCACAAACAAAATTTCTTTTATATAATAGTAGATATTATATATATTCAATGTAGCTTAATCGCCATATATATTTTATAAATGACTAACTAGCTCTACCTACGTATTGAGCACTTTTGAAGTAAATACTTAAAGTTTACGCATGAATCTATACTTTCGTATATTAAATTTATGCGAATAAATGAAGTAGTTATATATATATATATATATATATATATATATATATATATCTATATATATATATTTATCTATATTCCTATAAATTTATTTTTTGGAGTATTGATATTCATATTAAAATACCTTTTTTCTATTTATTAAAAAAAAATACAACTTTGTTATATATGGGTCATAAAATTATATCCATCTTCGAAAAATCTAGCTAATTTGCATATTCTTTTAAACATTCATTTTGATTTATTCCCTATTAGTTTTTTTCGGTTTTCTTATGGAATTATCAATATAAGTTAATTATTATGTGTTATTATATTCATGCAGATATTCTACATGATTTATACTTGTGAAATAGAAAAAAAAGTTATAGTAATCACAAACCTATTTCTGTATATATATTTATGTATGCATATATATGTTTCAAAAATTGCCTACAAAACTCGTGTCAGGTTTTGGTTTACAGACATGCAACTTAACATATAGGGGTTTTGAATCTATGCGAAACGTAATATTTGGGTTTTAGCCGAGGAAATCGGTGTAAAAGTATGGAAAAATAATGAAATTTGCCAAGTGAAGGTAGAACGGCGGCATTACGAATTTTTTTTTATATCAATGGCTATTGGTTAATATTTATATTTTTAGACTAGCAGCAAACATGTCTTCAAAGCTCAGGCATTAACGGCAAAGGAAAAAGTAAATCGTAAGCTAAACGTTTTGGTTTCTGTTCTCGTTGGTGGCGCACGAGTCAATTAAAAAAAAATTATTTTTAAATTATTACTATATGTTAGGTCCAATATAATATAATAATTAATACGAAGTCTGGATTCATCAAAATATCATATTTAAGGTATTTTACGACCGGGAAATGCCAGGTGGCCTGCTAGTATATATAGAAACGATCATTTGATTTAAATTTGTCCTACTAATCGTTTTCTTTTGTGTTAACGTAATAAAAACTGAATGACCATATATATATATATATATATATATATATATATATATATATATATATATATATTGATTTTTCGTCAAATAGTCTTCAGGTGACTAAAGCAAATGAACGAAAGCTGGAGAAATAAAGAGGATATTAAAAAATACAGAACTGAACGCCATATGTGTAATCGCTTTACGCCAATCGTGTAGTTCCAGATAAAAATTTACAATTACATTCCAGGACGCTAAAGTTAGCGGCACAGAAGAAATTGTAGTCACGTTAAACATTTAAATATGTTGTTTCTCGTTCCATAATATAGTTATTTGTTTTAGCTGGGTTCTAATGTATACAGCTTCAGTTATTTTTGGTACCCCTGACAAAAGGTGGCTGGACCTCTAAGTCCGTTCTTCTGTCGGGACTTTTCTCAATAACTAAGTCTTGGAATTAAAAACAAAAATTCCACAGGCATTAAACACGATATGATTAAAAAAACTAACAGAAGAGGTGCCTTTCGGGTTAAAATAGCTAAACTTTACACTTTTGTATTTATAAAAAAAATTGATGCCTTAAATTTTCATAAAACTTTCCGAAAAGTTGTAGCTAACTGATTTCTATATAATTCTGTTTGCCTATACTTCGCGATAATCTAGGTTGTGCCCCAGGGGCTCTTTAGGGTTAATAAAATCACGCCGTTTTTGGGACTATTTTACCATATTTATCAACATTTTTCTATGTATGTCTATTTAGAAGTTTTGCATGGTGCTGAACTAAAATTTAAATATGTAAAGGTCTTGGGGACTCTCGGGGCTAAATCGTGGGAAGGGGGGGGGAGTAAATGATGGACGTATTCGTTTCTTTTTTTTTTTGCATTGGGCAGAACTCAAATTTACATATATTAAGCCCTAAAACTGCAGAACTGGTTTATTTTCTCCTGGAATTTAAAATACATTCTTTATTTTTGCTTACATTCTTTTAATCAAAGCTTCTTTAGACTAATATATATATATATATATATATATATATATATATATATATATATATGGCGTTTTTTTTTTTTAGAAGTGGCGAATTTAAATGGACAATTCTATCTTATTTATCGTAGATTTAGTATCCATTATTTTTGGGTATCAATCATGAAAATATTGACACTCGGGCGGCATTAGCAAATTGTGAAAATTTATGTTGAAACATTTGATGAATGAATAATTGCACGAAAAAGAACCTCTTAACTGACCATCGCATCAGATTATTATTATTGTAAATTCTATGCTAGCAGACTAGGCACAATAGGCTACTTTTTGTAAGAGAGCCTTCTGTTGCCTTATTGTCGAAAAACTCGAGCCGATTGAGCAATATGCCTGAAATCGTATTTAAATTATAAATGCAACAAAAATACATTTTGAATAAACCAAATATTTACATAATAAAATATTTTGAGGTTATTTATTTTAATTTATAATGCAGAGCATTTAAAACACACACCATACACCCCCCACCCACATATATATATGTGTGTGTGTGTGTGTGTGTGAGGACACCTCTCAATCCACATACTCAACGAATCTGATCAACAGATGTAAAATTTAGTGTATAGGATATTCAGACATATGGAAAACTTTTTACTCGTATTTCATCCGGAAAACGGCTGCTAAGAGGTTAAAATTGAAAAACTTTTTTATCTGTTTCTCAACTGCTCCACGGATGTGCATACGTGAATCGTTCACTTTATGTAAAGATTATGTAGGTTTGAAAACACTTTTTAAAGAACCTGTCAAGCTGGCCTAATGATTACGGTACATGAATCCCTACATTTAGGTTTTGGTTTCAATCTTAGCTTGAAGTTCACTGTTCAGAAAAAATAATAATACTCGCATACATATGTCTCAGTTTCTGTATGAATTAAAATATAATATTTATGCGTATTTTACAACTGGGCAACGTCAGGCCACCAGCTATATATATATATATATATATATATATATATATATATATATATAATGAAATAAAAAATGAAATAATATATCTATATATACATAATTATTAATAATCATTTTTATGCCTACAGACACTAGTGTTTCGTCTTTCTAGAATCAACAGTACGTGGAATTATGATTGCGGTTGGTTACTGGATTCGAACCCTGCTACAAATTTCATTTGCATAAAACATAACCAAAGAGCCGCCATTAACCACAATGATATTCAAGTAATTTAAACATTTATAAAGTGTTATAAAGTGTCGATCAACAGTGATCGAGTGACCTTTTCTTCATTCACAAACAGTGCACAACAAGCACACACACACGAGAGTCTATATTTTTGGTTGTCGATGTATTGTATGTACGTTCAAAATTGTTCTCGGAAACTACCAGATCGAAAGGTGGAATATTGGAATATTTATGGATTTTTATGATTAGATCCGACGCATTAACTATTATTATATCCAACGAGCACAGATTTAACAATAATCTACCATAACTTTGGCATAAAATACTTATTCCATGTTAATGGGTCACAACTTTTGCTAGTTTTCAACGTGCTTAATAGACTACGGTATATATATATATATATATATATATATATATATATATATATATGGTAAAACTGGTAATTAGTAAAAACCTGAACAGAGTGCTCAATACTATTGAAGAGCAAATATGTGTTTTATTTTTTATTACCGTTGGTTACATATATTTCGGATGTTGGACCATGTTTACGATCCAACACCCCCATCAAACTTTACAGAAATGGTTGTTAGTATTTGGAAGAAGTGTTTTAGAAGAAATACGAGAAAAGGGGGGGGTTAAGAGATAATAAGGGGGAGGGAGACGGGTATCGACAATATTAAAGTTTTTAAGGTTAAAATACATTAAATTGTTGTGTGTGGGGGGTAGAAGATTCAGGTAGGCGTGGGTGGAGATATATGGATATAGGGAGGTGAAGGCGGAGAGAGGATGGTAAAGAACAAAGAAAGTGAGTAAGGAGAGGAGGGGGGAGGAGTTTCAATTTTTAGGTTTTAAAATTTTGACTGCTTTTTGCTTGTTTAGTCAGGTATATGAAGTAGATGAGAGAGGGAGAGAGAGAAAGAAAGGGAGAGAGAGAAAGAGAGGGAGAGAGAGAAAGAGAGGGAGAGAGAGAAAGAGAGGGAGAGAAAGAGAGAGAGGGAGAGCGAGAGAAAGAGAGAGGAAGGGTTTGTCTAGGTGTCATGTGTTTGACAAGTAAAAGGTTCCATTTAAAATTTTCGTAATCGCTACAAGTCGACTTGTTCATTTCAGTTGACATTGAGTTGTTTTTAGGTAGTTAAGGATTAATATGTACGCGCAAATACGCATACATACACATATATATCTACATTTCTGCACATCCACATATAGACACATGCGTACATACACATATATATAAACAATGTATATGCAGACATACATGCATCTATATGCAGACATACACATAATACATCCATCTACCACATGCACCCAATTACTGTAGCATCAACACAACCGAATCCCCTTACTCCACCCTCCCCATACCCTATATTACCTTACCCATCTACACATTCGTCTACCCATGAATCCTGCTACTCCCCTCACTCACTGATTACTACTAAAACTCTCCACATCTATATGGCCGTACATATGTTGCAGTTTGTATTGATATCTGTATGTATATGTATATATGTACTTTTTTGTAAATATGCCAGAAATGCTATTATCTTTAACGCACCTACTTATTTATCTGTATGCGTGCATGTATCTTCATGTGTATATATATATATGTGTATGTGCAGCCATGATTGTGTCTGTATATATTCCTATGTGTGTCTATGTATATGTTTCTATGTGCGCGTGCATGGATATATGTGCTCATGTGTCGTGTGTATATACATGAATATATATTTGTATATCTATGTCTATGTGAGCATGTATGTGTATGCCTAAATCTGGGTGTTAGTGTATATATGTATTTTGAGCATATCTTTCAATACATTTACCTAACCTCACATTATTAACTGCACTCGCTTATTTACTTATTCTTTCTTTATTTATGTATTTATTTATCCTAACTTTACTTACTTAGTATAAATATACACATCTCTCTCTCTCTCTCTCTCTCTCTCTATATATATATATATATATATGTCTATATATGTTTGTATATTTTTATGAATCTGTATATTTATATAATTGTATATACGTATATATGGGTACATGTGTGTGTAAGTACGTGTGTGTGTATGTACGTATGTGTGTATGCATATGTACATCTGCATCTTACTGGAGATTCGTACATGTATCTTCATATGTATATGTATGTGCGGACATTTTTGGGTCTATATATATATATATATATATATCCTTATATGTGTTTATTTATATGTTTCTACGTGCGCGTGTATGAAAGTATGTGCTCATGAGTTGTGTGTATATACATGAATGTATATTGGTATATCTAAATCTATGCGCACATGTATGTTTGCGTACATCTGGGTGTAAGTGTCTGTATATATGTGTGTATCTATGCGCATGCATGGCTGAACGTATGTATACAGGTATAGCATATCTGAGTTTATATGCATGTATGTGTTTGTATATGCCTATATCCACAATGCATTTGACACTGAAAATAAAGTTAAGCATAAGCACTGCCCAAAGCACCATGTTAGGAGCCCACCCAATATATATATATATATATATATATATATATATATATATATATATATATATATATATATATATATGAACTTAACGAACTACAAGAAGCCCTGGCTCATTATAACTTAACCACTCTCTCATAATCTTTAACCTTTAAACCTTTATACCCCCTTTTTAATCTCTCAATCTATTAATTTATTCTATCTCTATTCCTATCTTCATCCCTACTTTTATCTAGATCCCTATAATTTTTTTGTAGACACTAAAACTTAATCCCTATCCAATAAGCAAAGCAAATCAATACAAACCTCTAAAAATTAAACCAACAACATATTTTTCGAACATATCTTACAATGCGTCTACCCAACCTCGCATTATTAACTACACCCGTGTATTTATTTATTTATCCTAACTTTATTTGCTTAGTATAAATATACACATGCCTTTATATATATGTCTATATATTTATATTTTTATGAATATGTATATTTATGTAATTGTATATACGTGTATATGGGTACATGCGTGCGCATGTGTGTATATGTACATCTACTTCTAACTGGAGATCTATATCTCCACGTATATGTATATATGTAGGTGTGTGGGTATGCATGTATATGAGTATGTTTTTATGTATAGGAGTTGTGTGTATGTCTGCATATAGATGCATGTATGCCTGCATATACATTGTTTGTATATATATATATATATATATATATATATATATATATGTGTGTGTGTGTATGTGTGTCTGTATGTGGATGTGCAGAAATGTACATATGTATGTGTATGTATGTATGCGTATTTGCACGTGCGGTGGTGTATGTATTAATCCTTAACTACCTAAAACAAATTGTCAACTGAAATGAACAAGTCGACTCATAGCGACTACGAAAATTCTTTTACTTGTCAAACACATATGACACCTACACAAACCCTTTATCTCTCCCCCTTTCTCTCTCTCTCTCTGTTTCTCTCATCTACTTCATATACCTGGTTAAACAAGCAAAATACAGTCAAAATTTTAAAACCTAAAAAATTGAAACTCCTCCCCCTTCTTTCCTTACTCACTTTCTTTTTTCTTTACCATCCTTTCTTCACCTCCATCTCCCTATATCCATATATCTCCACCCACGCCTACCTGAATCTGCTACCCCCCCCACACACAACAATTTAATGTATTTTAACCTTAAAAACTTGAATATTGTCGATACCTGTCTCCCTCCTCCTTATTATCTCTTTACCCCCCCTTTTTTCTCGTATTTCTTCTAAAACACTTCTTCCTAATACTAACAACCATTTCCGTAACGTCTAACGAGGCTGTTGGATCGTAAATATGGTCCAACATCCGAAACATATGTAACCAAACAGATAAAACGGTAATAAAACAATAAAACATATATATATATATATATATATATATATATATGAAATGTTTTAATCTATTATATATATTTTTCCCATATTGTATTCAATTGTATATTAGGACTCTTATCGACCAACAATTTTTCAAATGTAAATTATCTATACCCATTAAAAAAAAGTTAAAGCTTATTTTTTTGTACCTGGCAATAGGACATTAAACTTTCTCGGACAACACGGTGCAAGCTGTTTGAACATGTGCACCCTAAAATCAATTTAGCTAAACCTTTTCTACATTTTTTAAAGATGTTTTTTCCTTTGGTTTACCCACCCTTGTACCGAATCCCTGTCAAATCACAAAAATTCTGTATATTAATCTACTCTTTAATAAGACTAAAGCGCTGATGATCCTGCAATTTAGGTGATCGTGAACGGATGAAGTTGTCTTTGTAATTATCTTACGATTCACTCTAACCAAGTGTGCTTGAAAGGTCCCATCTACTGTATCTTCAGCAGACAATTTATCGACAAAATAAAATATAATTAATCTATGCATAGAATTGTAATGCCTACTAGACACTATACTCGAGTTCCAAAGTTCTCTCTCTCTCTCTCTCTATATATATATATATATATATATATATATATATATATACAGGGCTTCTCAGAACAATCTGAGGTGAGGATATTTCTTTTACCAGTAAATCCTGATAAAGTATTTAAAAAAAGAAGAAAAAACGGTACTAGTGCACTTAGTGATCCGTGCTGCAATAGGTTATTATTTAGAAAGCCATTCTTAACATGGGGAAGGGAAAATGTTTTGTATCTATTTTGTACTTTAATCATGAGGAAATGGTACAATGGGGAAAGAGGTGACTTGTTACTTTTAATGCATCTAAAACCAAGCTTTTATCTTTACATCATCAACGCTCGGACCCCCATCTGGCATCAATTGAAATGAATGGCTCTCGTCCTGGGGAGGCCTCATGTTTTGACAAGCTTCTGGGCTTGACCTTTTCTCCTGATCTTAAATGGAACACATACATTAAATCCGTTGCCACGGCCGCTGGAAAAATGGTGGGATCCTTCTATCGATCCAGTAGATATCTCACTGTTGATGCAATTCTCTATCTATATAAGAGCCAGGTACGTCCAACGATGGAGTACTGTTGCCACACCTGGGTAGGAGCTGCTAGAAAGGACTTATCCTGCCTTTGTAGCCTTGTGGGGGACGTCCTTTTCTCTTCCCTGCAACCTCTTTCTCACAGAAGAGATTTTGCTAGTTTGTCTCTGCTTTATCCTTATTTTCATGGCAGGTGCTCGACTGCGCTCCATTCTATGTCTTCCCCTCGCCAAACTTTCATAAGAAACACACGTCTAGCAAAAAACACTATCACTATTTTCACCCACTCTTTATCTGTGCCTAAACCTAAGCGTAGATTCCATGAGCAAAGCATCTTTCTTAGAACTGCACGCCTATGGAATTGTCTTCCGTTTTCCTGCTTTCCAGCTAACTACAATACGGTTGTCTTCAAGTCTAAAGTAAACAAGTTTTTGATGAGCCGTTCCGTATAAGTTAACAAATTTACCGAATCTCCATTACTAACGGTTACTATATTGTCCAATTTCTACTGTACACTCTTTAACCCTTATCCTCGAGTGGCCTTTTGGCCTTGATAAGTGGTGATGCCTATGTAAAAAAAAAAACTTACAATTTAATAAAAAGAGATAAAAAAACTTTCTGTAAACTTGAAAATACTATTTAAAAAAAAAATTGCATTGATCAATAAGTGCACTAGCGCCAAGTAACAAATAAGGTCTCATCAGTGTAGTTACATATTGACTTATACGAAGAATGGTACAACTTCTCCAAGTGTTGTTCCCTTAGTAACACAAACTGGATACGCCACCAGATCAGATTAATTATTGCCTTGATATCTGGTATAGCAATAGACCACGCGAAAAATATACTATAATACATTTAACTAGTTAATTGGACTTCATTATCTAAACATTTTAAAGATAAGGGAGAACTTAAATATAACAGTCGAATATGTATATACAGATAAGGGTCTCTTGATATATAAGAACTTGCACTTGAAATAGTACACACTTTACGCATAATAACTTGTATTAAAAGGCTGACAAGTTTTAAAACCAAAAAATAAAATTTGTCGGGAACTTTGATATATTATTATTCGAGTATGCTGTGGTTTTAAACAAACAGACACAATCATTTCGTTTATGTTGTTATTTATTGAAATAAAAACATGCAAAACAAACGTCAAATGTTTACTATGAAACAATGTCGCCAATTCGCAAGATACATTTCGCAAGTCTCCAGCAGAGGTTTAGAAGAACGATTGAATAATACTATACAAATAAAGAAACCAAGATACTTTTGTTCCCAAAGGGCGTAATTAAAGCGATTGTTGACATTGCAATTTTTTTAGCCTGTGAAAGTATAATTGATTTTCATGATACACATACATTTCTTGTTTTTAAAATACATAATGCATAAGAATGGACACGGCTGTCAATATATAAACTCCCGTTTTCTTTCCGATCTAGTAGTTTCACACTGAAAACTGAAGAATCTGTGATTTTCATGCAGCTAATGCGTAAATACCAAGCGCTGTATGTAAGAGGATGTCAACACCTGCAAAAGCTACAAAAACCTGATGTTGTCATCTCTCCTGACAGGGATATGCATGCGACTAGGGGCCGTTTATGAATTTTTTACTCCCATGAAACTTCCTTCTTCGAAGGAAGCCGGTCCAATCCGTCTAGGGTGAATGCCGTTTCGGTATCGGTAAAAGGTAAATTATATCAACATTGTTCAATAAATCGTATACAGTTATTCTTTTACAGTATTATATTCTCCCTGTGTTACACATTATCAGGGATGATTTAGCGTTCATACCGCCTGAAACATCATTAACTGTTTTGAATTAACAATCACACCAGCGACTGTATCACAAAACACTTTAAAAACGATTCTTAAATTGTTTTATTATCAAGTACACATGATATTACGTCTATCCTAGTTTTTTTTTAATTTACCTATCTTCAGTCTACAATGAAAGTTTATTATCTGTTCCATATTCGGTAATTAAAGTGTTAACTTACGAAAGAGTGGATTAGTTTAAGTAGCGATCTACAAGTCGGAAGTGGCCTAAAAACAAAAACTGATAGAACCGTATGACTGAAGCGTAGGGGCGGATCCCGAGCTTTTCCTGACTGAAAACCAAAGCAAGCGGACGCGTGCGTCTCCGTTCTCGGAATCCAACAGGACTTGATTGGTTGGTTGGTTGATTGTTTTTGTTTTACGGAATATCAATCTTTTTCGGGGTTTTAATGCCAAATCTTGTTATTTTCAGGAACGATTTTTAATGGAGTATATATATTTTTTTTAAGTCAGATTCTATTTGACCCATAGTTGGGACTCTACCAGGTACTATCACTCCGGGTCAGGGTGGACCTGGGAGCAATGGCAATTAAAGGGTGGCTCCACACTCCCCAAGGCCTGCAAGGTGTGGCCTCACCATCGGATATAGTTTTAGGTCATATCCAAACAGGAATTGAAACTAATGTAGATAATGTAATAACAAGGAATTTGTTTATCTGTTTACCTGCCTCTTCCCCATCTTGCACGCAAGTTAATTTTTCTGCTAATGTTTTAATTAATTTTTTTTAATTGTCGGTTTGGTTTGCCTAAACAAACGATAGGATGGTTTGGATCGGGACGCTGATGATTATTACGGTGACGCAGAACGATTTGGATGAGAAAGTCGCAACACAAACGAACATTATCAACAACGAATCGCGGGTGTATAAAGGTTTGTACCTCTAACAGTAAGCAGAGCTATAGCAGAAGTAGTCCTTATAGATTGACAATTTTTAATTTTAAGTGTGGTTACAGCCTAGATTACGCGTTTTGATGTAGCTGTTTTTTATCCTAATTAAAAACAAGCCTTCGGTCTAACTTTGCGCTCTGAAGAGATAAGTAAATATTTAAAAAGGCAATTTTTATGGGTATCCGATAAATTAGCAACAATAAAATAGTTATTAAAAAGCTATATATATATATATATATATATATATATATATATATATATAAATATATATATATAAAGAGAGAGAGAGAGAAAGAGAGAGAGTTCATTAATAAAACTTGTGTTTATAATTTACTAGTATGACCTTCATCATTGAAATTTCTTGACTTCTACGCTTTCGAGCTTTCTGTAAATACAAAGTACAATGCCTAATATCATGATAGAGACCGCGTAACACGACTGATACGCCTATATGTTGATAGCTAGACTGAAGATTGCAACCACAAATATTTACATTGAAAATGGCTGCTTTATTCAGTAGCACAGCGAAAAAAAATGTTTGCTTTTGGCAATGTTACTAGAAATAGCGATTCTTGTTCTTTCACTTGTGGCCATCCGGAGGGAGCGCATTTTTATTTAGTTATTTGCTCGCATTGCTATTCTTTATTCATGTACTGAAGTTTGATTCGCAAATGCTGTATAAACCAAATCGGAGAAATTCTTTCAAAAAAGTAACATCAAAACCAAAGAAATTATATATAACACGCGAACATCTGGACGCAAATATTTAATAACTTCTCAATCTATAATATAACTAGCAGGTCGCCTGGCGTTGCACGGTCCTAAAATACGCATAAAATTATATTTCAATTCATGCAGATTTCTTATAATTATTATAGAGCCAATTCTCTATTGATTATTATTCAATCTATATATCTATAAAAGTGAACGTGTGTGTATCTGCCTGTCTATGTATGTACATTTCCCTACGCGATAACTGTCAATTTTAAGTCTACAGACTCGAAATTTGATATACAGGGAACTGAGATTTCGGAAAGTCGATGTGATCAGTTTTCGGCCAGAAATTTGGCGATTAAGGGGTCAAAGTTCAACGATTTGACCTTTGAGAATTCTACCAAACTCCTCCGACAATTTTGTGTCTAAACACTTGAAATTTTAGATATAGGTTACTTCGACATGGATCTAACTTAATAACTTGATTTGAGCCCAAAACAATAAATTTGAAGGATTCATAATAGGGGTCGAATTTAAAAAAAAATGACCGCTTTTTTTTTGCTCAACATACACCTCCAAATACCCGGGCAACATCGGGCATCCAGTGCAGCTAGTATATAATAATTTCAAATGTTATAAAAAAACTAACTTGGCTGCCGTCCGCTAAAATCGAAACTAGAACGTTTGGTGCTCCAACCTTAGTCGTTATTTATTTCTCAAGCGTTGTTACCCTCTGCGTTAACTGACAGAGAGATACGAAAAATGTTAACATTAAGCGACTTTGAGCTATGCATCTTTTATTATCAGCAGGAGTAATGTTTTATTCTGCTAACCCTGCCAGATGCAACTGTTTTGTTTCCAATTTTGATCTCTTAGCAGCAATTTTTGCTGGTTGAAAACCAAATCGAAATATGCTACAGTTCCGAATACTCTATACATAAAATTTTATCTCTGTAGACCAAATATTAAGAGAGGAGTTTATACAATTATACACAATGTAGAAACTATGCATAAGTAGAATTCAGCGTAATAAAGAAATGAAACCAATCATCTAATAAAATAACCATGAAAAATGGATAATGTATAAATTAACGCTCATATAAACAAAGAATATGGAAATTAGATAACCTTCATGTAGTCGTTAGCATGCCCATGAACGAGTATTGTAAATGTCCATTAAAAAAAGTCCGCTTCTAATATCAGTGTTAGAGCGATATAAAACCTCAACTTTATAGGTATCTAAGATGAAGAAATTGTCTACTTGTTTGTCTATAACTTGAAAATACTATTAAGTAAATTTTGTATATCAATCATATATAATGCATATCTGTATTAATTTTATTTAATCTAAACATCGCACATTGACACCCTAAGGATTTACTGTAGAAGTCGCTAGAGTTATAGGTATAATCTAGGCGGGGATCTGGCATTGTATGATTATTCAAACTACATTCAAATGTCTATCTGTTGTCACTGTTATGAAAACCGAGGGAAGAAATCGAATTTTAGCGTTTCGAAGAAATAAGCTATCAGACTATAACATTTTCCGACATTTATGATTTTTTATAGTGTATTTTAGCAGCCAATCAGGTGGGTGAACTTTATTTTTTATAATCGACATTATTTGTTTTTTTTTTTTTTTGTAACAGAAGCGCTGTCATTACTTAATTTACAACACCCTTAATATTATGTGTCTGGAATTTAAAATTAAGAACTGATGATTCGTATTTTAATTATTCAGGTTACTGTTCTAATCTTTAGTGTTATTCCCACAGCGTTTCAACCGATGTAACATTCGACTTTCTACAAGTGTATCTTGTCGAACTCAAATGTTTCCTGTTGAAATCTGAAATCTGCACGAAGTTTCAAACGAAAGCCTCTATGTAATCCACGGGAGTAGCATGCTTTTGTTCAATCAGCCACAAGGAAAAAAATACTAAATAATGAGCAAATGTATTTCGACTGTCGCAAGCACTGAAAATTGAATCTTTAACGTTTAGAAGAGTGTAACTTCCGACTGAATGTTACCAAGTGCTTTATCCACTATGCCAAGTACCCGTTTATTTATTTAAGACAATATTATTTGGACGATAACAGTTGAGAAAAATAGCTTCTTATTGAGGTGTGTAGACACCTTTAAACATCATTTTATCCATGCATAACAGTCTGTCGTAACTTATATTTCAAACTTAAGAGCAACCAACTGACCAATAGACAATGCTTCTTATAAAGATAATGCTTCTATATTCAATAACACGAACAAATAAACCCCGTTTTAAAACCAACCTTCCTTTACCGTGACAAGGGAGGCGAAAACAGGATATACCAGTGTTACCCGGCTAGCAAGATTATGGTGAAAATTCCGGAGTGGTCGTTATCAGTATATGTTGTCCTCTGGACGATTTGCGTGGGGAACAAAGATATACCATGATCAGAGGAAGAATAATAACGTTTCTTCTGTGTTTTATGCAAACCTTACCCGATTTCGCATGCAACCACTGGGCCTTGCTGCTCTCTGCGTTGACGGTAGAAGCTGTAATTTTGCAGGTAAACGAATAACTGCAACGAACGTGGAGGACTTCTTGCAGACCATGTAATCTTGAAGCACAATGTAACTTCAATAAGTTTTCACACTTTTTTCGTACGGGTAGTTTTATTGATAGTACACGCATGAAACTTTATTCCGTTCGAAGTAATCTCTTTGGGTTGCAATGCACTTGTACCGTTCCAACAATTTTTGGAAGACCCCGTGTAACTCCTCTTGTGTGAGCGTGTCATTAACCCTCGTCACATCATATTTGATTTCAACTGTCTCATAACTACAGCCTTTGGGGTTGTCATTGAGCTTAGGGAATAACCAAAATTCACAAGGAACGAAGATTGGACTATAAGAAGGGCGTGGAACTGTCTCAATGGCCATTTTGATCAATTAGTATTTTACGAGGATAGAGTTGTAGGTTGGTGCATTGTTCTGGTGAAAATGCCACTGACCCGATTTGAAAAGTGCTGACGTCTTCCGAGGAAATCTCTTTCTGGATTCCTTCAAACCGCAGCATAATATTCCCTGTTGTCAGCCTGTTCTGTGGAACCCCAATGCATGTAGATCATGCCGGTGCTGTCAAAAAAGGGATCATAATAAATTTCTGGGTGGGTTTGCTCCGTCTTGCCTTCTCGGGGTTGAGAGAGCCAGGATGCTTCCACTGGGAATTATGTCTCTTGGTCTCTGAGTCGTAGCAGTATATCAAGCTTTCATAGCAGGTCACTAGAGCATCGAGAACGGCGGGGTATGAATTGCTCAGCTCGACCATCACCTTGCTGTCATGACAACGTCTTTCTTTTTGATTATTTTGAGCACCCTTGATATAAACTTAACCAAAATCTTCTGCATCTTCACTTCCTTGCGATTGATTGTGTGTACAGTTCCCACTGTGCACTTATTGTCTCTACAGACAAAAGTCGGTCGGTATTCATGAAATTCTTTATTTGGCTAATCTGCTCCGGTGTTCTGACTTCCTTACTTTTTTCACACCTCTCATCATCTCTCAAAAACTCTCTACTTTCATCGAATCTCTTATGCTACTCAAAAACTGATGCTCGTTTCATGCAAAATATTTCAAAATCAGTGTGAAGCAGTCCATACGTTTCTGTGGCATTTTTCCAAGTTTAAAACAAAATTCTAAATTGTTCTCACGTTCAGATTGCATTTTTGAAATTCAACAGCAATTACAATAAGGCTTTAGCAGGCTCTATTTCAATTCCTCTTATTGCTTTTCCCTTGAATCTGAAATCAAAAATTGGTCAGTCATTTCATAATATATATAGCAATAACATACTGAATTTTCAAGAGTTTACAACAATTTTAAATGCTTGTACAAAAAGAAGTCTGGGAACTCGGCATCTCGTAGAAGCAGCAGTAGCAGATACGAAAAGTTGTTCGTCCGATAACGGCGAGATAATGACTGCTTTCAATACCAGACATCTCACATTGTGGCTTTGGGGTATGATGTGAATTACTAGTATTCCTATAAAAGGTAGAGATTATGCGCAAGCACGATTCTCATCAAGAAAGTTCGATAAACAAAGAGCGAACGATGGGTTCTTTTGTTGCCGCCTATTTGTAAATCTCACCTGACAATGCCGCCGAATTTACAAAAACAACCACAGGGGTAGGATTACGATTAGGATTAACGTAGAGTGACGATGAATTCTTATTTTATATAAAGGCTTATCATGAATAATCCAATTTGTAAGTACGAAAGTAAACTGTCTTTATATGTAGACGACTTCGAACATTATAAATTGATGTCCACTTTTTATGATGAGGTATGCATGTTTGTATTTTTTTGATTGTTGGTGCAATTATTCTCATATTGGTTGTTATTGGTACAACGATTCTGCCCATAAAACCTCCGACCTTCGACATTTGTAAACTCCATGTTTCTGTCAACTAGGGAAAAGAAAGTTAGCTGTGTATGGCAAGACATCGGACCTTGGCTTTGAGGGTGTGTCAGTAAATTATTAAAAAAGGCCAATTTTCAAAGATCCCTAAGGGACTTTTAAAACATTCCTATGATTCAATTTTTACTGACTTCTGTTAATTGTTGCTGCTAGTGAAGAAAATATTTTACGAAACCATCGATAGACATCTTACGTGTGTTTTCGTTTTGTTTTTTTTTTCACGAAAACACAGTGCAAGACGCTAGGAAAAGTTGTTTTAATATTATACCAAAACGCCGAAGCAATCGACCCAGTAGTTTTAAGTAACAAATACACATTTCCACTGATATATATATATATATATATATATATATATATATATATATAATCCTACCCCTGTGGTTGTTTTTGTAAATTCGGCGGCATTGTCAGGTGATATATATATATATATATATATATATATATATATATATATATATATATATATGTGTGTGTGTGTGTGTGTGTATAAACGAGTGTTTTTCCACAAGTAAAGCATCTTATTTTGTAACTCAAAAAGGTAAAGAGCTCAGAAAACTAGAATATTATCATTACAACGACAATTTTTTGTGCTTGAGGATTTATTTTTCTACATAGTAACAACCATTCTAAATGCAGTTCGCCAGGAATTCAGTGACGCATATCTGCTTTTTACCATGACAGGTGAAGCTTTAGAAAGCGTTTCACACCATTAATATCTGCCACAGAAAAACTGAAAATTTCAGATCATTTATAGTATGCTTTACTTCATTATAACTATTTTTAATTTCATGTAATGAGCTTTATTTCATGGTTCAACTTTTCCAGACATTCGCTAAAACATTCGTTTAGTTACAACCACTAGCAATAGTTTCCTCTATTCTCGATCAGCGCATAAATCTAAGCAATGTTCCATGAACAAAGTTTCTTTCCAAGAAATGCTCACCTGTTGGAAATCTGTTTCACTGCCCTTCTTTCACAGCTGACTACAGTATTATCGTCTTCAAGCCAAATTTTGGCAAGTTCTTGATGTCCCGCCATCTAAAATCAAAATTTACTCAATCCCGCCACTAACGATAACTACTCAAGAACCATCTTACACCCATTAACCCTTATCCTCTAATGGCCTTTGGGCTTTCATTAACGTAAGTCCCATGTAAATAATTGCTACCTTCAAAGTTTAATCTACTGCAGGGAAATATGAAAAAAATCCCAATAAAACAATGTGTCGTTCGCTCTCCTTGCCAGAAAAAATAAACACTTTATAATATCTTAAACAGACTTATCCCCCACAGTTTTAGTAAATTTATGCTCGCTGAAGGTACAAGACGTTTGATGGACGTCAAAGTTGAGTTAACGTTCGAGTTCTTCCCTCGCGACGATTGATATAACCTTATCTAACCGCACTGATGAGTCTTATAAGGAGGAACTATATAAATAAATATTTATATATATATATATATATATATATATATATATATATATATATATATATAAGCGTGTGTATATTTGATTGCATATATACACACACATACTAACTGCATCTTTAATCCATCGGCATAATCACATTCACTATATATTTCAATTTGATTTGGCTACGTGCAGAAGCATTTTAAATTAGATCCCAAAAATCTAAGCGTAAGTCGCCATTTTCTAAATGCAAACGTCGACATTAAGAAATATTAAAGAATTGTAAAATCAACATGGATTATAAGAGAGGGAAAGAAATAATTAAATGGGAAATAGAAGACGCGTTCATTTAATACACATCCCGAGTAAATAATGCATGTTTTGCCAACATATCTCAATACTAGAACTAAAGTATACATGGGCATATATTTTGCCAAAGTATACAGAGAAACAAACGTTAATTAACCCGGCGTTATGAATACTCCAGAAGAATACAAATTTCAGGAAAAATAATTTTAATTAATTTTACATCATAATTTATCACTAAAGTACGATTCTCGTGTTTTTCTTTTTTTTTTTTTTTTGGTGACCGTATTATTATTTTTTTTACCTTTTCCATTTCAGTTTTTCTTTTAGAACGCCGTATGCGTTTTTTTCTTTCCAATTTTCTAAACGTCTTTTCAGAACTACTAAATAATAAAAATACAATATTTTCCTTTATTGGCTGCAAAACGTGAGTTGCAAGAAAACATAAAAATGCAACCACTTGCCAGAATAAAAGATTTAAAAAATGAATAAATGATGAGTGGAATTATGTTTTTCTTTGCTCAACGAAATTCAACAAATTCAATGTACGTCTATATACTATTATATAAAAGTCACTGTGTGTATGTGAGGTTCTTCCTCATAGGTTCCGAAACGACTGAGTCTATCCTTTGTAAATTTCACACAAATATCATTGTTCTTAGATATAGATATGTTAGCAAAACATACATTATTTGGCCGGGATTTTTTATTAAATGAACGAATCTTCCATTTCTCATTTAATTATTTCTCTCGCTCTGTTATAATCCGTTGTGATTTTACAATTTTTTAAAAATTTCTTAATTTCCTCGTTTACAATGTATCTGAAAGTGTTCTTGGATATGTTGTGTACAGAAATTCATCCGATAAGTATCGAAAATCGAAAAATTCCGATCTTGAAAATAGTTTTTATTACTTATAGACAAAAAAAAAAAAAAAAAGAGAAAATTTTACAAGGTAATATTTTTCAGTTACACAGGCCAAGGGAGATAATTCTCAGCAAACGAAGGACGATTCAATTCTTATCAAAGCATTTCTTCTTCTAAAAAAACAAAAAAAAAAAAAAAAAAAAAAAAACAAACAAACAACAAAAGAAAAACTATTTTCATCTGAAGATATAACTCAGTAGTAGATTATTCGACTACACATCGAATGATCCACTGTTCAAGCCGTGGTGTGTGTCTCACTATTTAATTAATTTTTTAAAATTATGAATTCAATTTACGATAAAAGAAGATGTACCATTTTAAATCGCTGCAAACCATTACTTCGTTTACATATTTTAAAACTAATCTTTAATCAGAAGTGAATTCATTGTCAAACCCAAACATCAGCTGACGTAATATTGTAAACAAATACAGACAGAATTTGCTAAGTGATATAATCATTATTATTTTTTATTCTTTAGTTTTTTGGAGTTTTTTTTGCGAATTAGTCTACCGAGCAAATTATTCTTCGTAATATATTATATATTATATATAATATTCTTCGTAATATATTATATATTATATATAATATATTATATATTATATATTTATATATATTCAATAGAGGATTAATTCTATAAATAATACATACGCAATCTGCATTAATTAAAATATAATGTTTAAGCGTAATGTACGACCGGGCAACATCGGGCGTCCAACTAATATATGATAAAATATTATATATAAAGCTTATAAGCAATTCTATTCGCTATTCGAAAAAAAAATGTAAGTATATTAATATTATCGTTAATAAATAGCAACCATGCTTTTTTTTTAAACACATTCGCCCCTTACAAGAGATAAAGCCATTTGGATGTAAGGGGCTACTATTTAGTACCATGTCTATGAAAGATTAATAAGATATTGGTTTACGTAACATTTTAACTTCTGCATATCAGTGTAGACAGGACAGCGGGTAGCAGGAAAGGAATTCCAAAATCTATCTGTTCGAGTGAAGAAAATATTAGAGTAGAAAGCTTTCTGACATTTAGAGACCTCAACGGTGAAGGAGTGAGATTTTGTTATTAAAATGGTTTTTCGGGAATATTTACGTTGAGGGGTTACAAGTACAACGAGTTAATCAGAGCACATTCCGCTAAAATATCTTTAAAATAGGCACAGAGATGCAACACTACGGCGATGAGACAGGGGCTGGAGCTTAGTTGACAAAGTGGGATCTATTAGATTGAATACTCTTTTTGGACCTTATTCAAGAGCGAGAGGTTAGTGTTAGACGCATTAACACAGGTGTGGCAACAATACTCCATGCGTGGACAAATGGTGGCCTTGTAGAGGTACAGGATACTCTCAGGTGTGCGAAGTCTTCTAGCTCGATAGAGAAAATCCACCTTCTTTGCAGCAGCCTGCACAATGTATTTGTTCCAATTCATATTGGCCGTGAATGTAAAGTCGAGGACACTGAAGGAAGAATTCTCAGGTGGAGTGTTATTTGTCATGGATATCGATGGTTGAAGATTCTTATAATTGTTAAAGAAGAGCAGCTTAGTCTTATTAGCATTAAATGTTACCATCTATTTGCGGCGTTATTCCACTACGTTCTGGGGTTAATTTTCTAATGATTCTGCCATTGTCTTTGATTTATGTGCATCCGTTCTTCCCTCATGCATACTGGTATCTATTTGTCTCACAGATGTTAAACACCACATGTTAGAAATCCAAGGGCAGATAACCCGCGTTAGTTTCTTTTACCTTATATTTCTAATCATACGAGAAACAATCTTCACGCAGTTTTGCTTCCTGTCTTACGAAGATTAAGGGATTTGATTATGAAATCAAATCCACCCTGCTAACAATCTGGACGGAGATCATCAAGGGATTTAGACCGGTCCCATTTTTAGGGAGCCAAGAATGAGAAATCCGGATTTCTGAGATTGCTTTTCTTTAATCAGAAAATCACCCTCTCCTCACTCGCACGTACATTTGTTACACGCTGCTTTGACCTTTCACGTTGTGATTTCTTTTCCTTTTGTTTTCATTCATTGTTTTCTGAATTAATTTCCTTTCTTCTAAATAATTTCGATTTCGTTCCTCTAGTTGTAGTTTTTCTTCTCGGGTTCTCCGACCATATTACTCTGTATATTTTTAATATATACATACATGCACATACACACATCTATATATTTATATATATTCAAAATATTACTCTATATATTTTTAATATTTACACACGCCACATATGCGTCCCTTTCCTTAGTATGGCAAATTGAACAATGTTAAGAAGCATGCGCCGATTCAGAAGGATATTATTCCTGCAGATTAGATGGAATATACTATGCCAAGATATTTTCTTTATATGAAAACAAGTAGACAATGACTGAATATACAGTTGATAATTCTATTTAACACGAATTATAGAAAAGAAATTTATAAATAAAAAAAAAGAACATTAATTTTCTCTTTACTATATAATGAAATTATCTTCTATATTTTGGACTATTAGCAGAAATATTATTTTTATACAGAGAACGTTACCTAGGTAATACACGGATTATAAGTTTTTGTATACTAAAAAGGTAGATATTATATATTAGCCGTACCCGGCCAAGCGTTGCTGTGGCTAAGTTTTGTGTAAATGGAAACCCACTCAAAGAAAATGACAAAAATCATTTTTAAGAAAGAATTTGTGTGGCAATTGTCCATTTTTCATTATAGAATAATATCCGTAAATTAATTAATAAAGAAAATAGTTTATGTATTTATTTATTTTCAGACTGTTACCCTCTCCTCATATAGTTGCTGTTTCCCGACAAGCTGTGAATACGTAAGTAAAGGCGGAATGAAAAGTAGGTAGATGATTTTTTTCCTTTTGTGATAGCAATTTATCGTAGCGAGCTGCATGGTAAAACGAACACATATACATATATATATATATATATATATATATATATATATATATATAGAGAGAGAGAGAGAGAGAGAGAGAGAGAGAGGGGGGAGATTAAAACTGTTGTAGATAATGTTGACGCCGCAAAATGTTTTTTTTATTTCGACAGAAAAAGAAATGTAAAAAGCAAGTGAATGGGCGAACGAGCGACAATAAAACCTTTTTAAGAAGTGCTGACGCCGAAAATCTATTTTTTTTTATTTTGGCAATAAAAGAAATGTAAAAAGCGAACGAGATAGCGAGAGAAAGTTGGGAAAATATATACAGAGACGGAGAGAAAGAGAGAGAGAGAGTGAGAGAAAGAAAGAAAGAAAGAAAGGTGTGAAGAATATATACACCACTGACGTTGATGGAGGGGAAACTAAAACTTGCGGCTATGGTTTCAAATGACCGAGACAACAGCAAAGACAAACTTGATTTCAAATATTTCTCATGTGCTATATCTCCCATCTTTGGTTTATATACATAAATAAAATTTTACAATCTATGAGAGTTATTTGATACTCTATTTCCAAAAGATTGGGAGGTATAAAATATGAGAAATATTTTAAATCAAGGCTCCCCTTTCTATTTCTTAAATTATTAGCAACACATACATATTTATACATACATACATACATACATACATACATACATTATATATATATTAGTTTGCAGCTAACTCTACCCTCTACGACGAAGGCGATCAACTCCTCGTATTTCCTCCTACAACAGACAACGCGCTATCCAACATACAAATATCTGTGCAGGAGGTCGCCAAACTAATGAAGAACAGTGTTTCCAGTAAAGCAACTGGCCCAGACGGCATTCCAATTATAGTGTTGAAAAAGCTTCGACCAGAATTGCCCCCATACTTACAAAACTGTTTAAGCGTTGCCTTAAGGAGAAGTGCTTTCCAACACCCTGGAAAACCTCACCAGTATGCCCTGTATTTAAGAACTCAAATGATAAGTCATCTCCCTCTCAGTACAAACCAATAAGTGTCTTGTGTGTCATGAGTAAGTTACTGGAATCCATATTAAGTAAAGCAGTAGTCAACCACCTCAGCAGAAATAACCTCCTTAGTGACATGCAATGTGGTTTCCGTTCTGCTAGATCTGCAGCTGATGTGCTAACAGTTATATCCCATAGGATTAGTGAATCTCTCGACAAAGGCTGCCTTTCTAGGGCAATTGCTCTTGACATATCAAAGGCCTTCGATAAAGTTTGGCATAAGGGTCTATTTCACAAGATTTCCAACTACGGTATAACCGGAAATGTCTTCTCAATAATTGAATCATTTCTCTCTGATAGGTTCATGAGAGTAGTGGTTGGTGGGCAGCAAGCAGAGGCCCACAGTATTAATGCTGGAGACCCCAGGGGTCCATCCTGAGCCCAACTCTCTTCCTGATCTACATCAATGATCTCCCAAAACACATACTTAAATCATTCGTTAACATCTATGCTGATGACACGACCATCTACGGCAACACATCAAAGGCCGTAAATGACAACGCTCTCTCTGATTCCCTCTCCTCTGATCTTGAGCGCGCCGTTCAGTGGGGAAAGAGATGGCTGGTTACTTTTAATGCATCTAAAAGCAAGCTCCTATCTTTAAATCATCAACGCTCTGTTCCTCATCTAGCATCAATTGAAATGGATGGCTCTCGTCTTGCGAAGGCTTCATGTTTTGACAAGCTCCTGGGTTTGACCTTTACTCCTGATCTGAAATGGAACAGGTATATCAAGCTTTTTTTACCGGGCCGCTGGGAAAATGGTGGGATTTTTCTACCGCTCCAGAAGATATCTCACTACTGATGCAATTCTCTATCTGTATAAAACCAAGTACGCCTAAAGATGGGGTACTGCTGCCACATCTGTGCTGGAGCTTCGAAAAACCTATCCTGCCTTGCCAAAGTACAAAATAGACTTCGTGGCTTAGTGGGGGATGCTCTCTTCTCTACCCTGCAACCTCTTTCCCACAGAATGGACGTTGCGGGCCTGTCTTTGTTTTATCATTATTTCCATGCCCCCCCTCGCCAATCCTTCATGATAAACACCCGTCTAGCTAAAACCACTGTCAGTAATTTCCCCCAGTCTTTATCTGTGCCTAAATCAAAACGTAGATTCGATGAACATAGCTTTTTTCTGAGAAGTGCACGCCTGTAGAATTCTCTTCCGTTTGCTTGTTACCCTATAACTTGAATGTCTTCAAGTCCAACATAAACAAATTCCTGATTAATCGCCCCCTTACGTAAGACACTTTATCAAATCTCCAATACCAACTATTACTATGATATTATCCCATTGAGTATTGTACACACAATAACCTTTATCCCTGAGTGGCTTCCGGGCCTTGATAAGAGGTGATCCCCATGTAAAAAAAATTAGACTTGCATTGACACACATTATTTCCCTATTTTTTCGTGTCCAATGATTTATCGGGAAGTTATACGTTTCAGTTGCAAAGATAATTCTTATTCTTTGTTTCTCATAGTCAACATACATGCGTGTATTGTATTATTATTTCTATTGTATATAGAGAAACCCATATATAATCAATTACATCAAAACTTCATCTATCGGAATATCGATTTGTCGATTACTAGCTTCTAATTCAACAGACCACAATATCTTCTGTTTATCTAATGAATAAATAACATACTTTAAATTTGAAGTTCAATAATTACGCAAATTCAATCATGCCTCGATTGTATATTTCATGTCATTTGCAAAAAAAAAAAAAAAAAAAACTTTAGTAGTTTTTCTATCTGTTTATAATTGATAACTCATAATCTACTTGGACATTGTTGAGTTCAATCGACAGTATTCGAACTTACTATCGACCTTTTCGTAAATCCTACCGTTTTTCTAAATCGTAGATTTATTGATCAATTTTTCTTAGAATATATGCTTTATATTCAGATGATGACTCATAGAAAGTCACTAGACTTAGACTTAAAAACCGAACACAATTGCAATATGTCATCGCTTTACAAACGTCTCAGAAGTAGAGGAAAATCAGATACAGAACAAAAAATGATAAGGTTTAAAACAGAATTTCGATTTCAGAATTAAGTAGAATTTCCACAAACAGACAAACTTTGCAAGATCTTCACTTGGAACACATTAACACGGGACAATTATTCAAAGACTATTCAGAACTCGTCTCCTATCATCTAATTAGATTCCTCATCCCACAACTGACTATCATTTAATCTCAAACCCTAATCCTCGGATAGCTTTTGATCTTGATAACTAGGACCCATTAGTAAAAAGTATATAACCAGTGTCTATCGGACACATGATGTTTAAAACAGAAATCTTTCTAAACAAGACACGAAACCTTGACGCAGGGAGCTAAACACCAAGGTGTAAAATAAGCAAAATAGTAAATGATACTGGTTATATGAGTGGATTGCAGACTAGAAAAAGAGCAATACTCTGTTCTTGGTTAGAAACATCGCTCAGAAATGGACAGTATTAATAGGGAGAGTAGACAAGCCTGACTGATGAAAGGAAATAGTGTTCCTATTCATAAATCTCCACAGGAAATCAGAATTAGATTCAACGTCGTTTTTGTTTTGCTCCTAGCAAAAATGCCAATGCAGTTGTTCCATTTTACGTGTCTCACAACCAGGGAAAAGTGAGACACAATGTCGGTTATTAATGTGGGGAAAGTCAAATTGCCCCAAAAGAGGCAGTCTGGGTTGGAACAATAAAATATTGCTTAAGTTGAGAAAGACTTTTCTTCCCTTGATCAATGGTAGAAAAGGTAAAGTGTAGTATGAGAACATATACTACACTTTGGACAATGATAAAATAATCATAAAATAAAGTAGGTATTAGGTCATTTAAATATGTGGAAAGAGGGTGTCTATAGTCATCCTTGGCACTTCTTCCTTATATTGTTTAAGCTATTCCTAGCTAGAATCCTTAATCAGCATAACGCCACATTCACTCCAAAGGTCGTCATAGTTAAAAGTCATATATTGACTTATTATTATTATTATTATTATTATTATTATTAGTAGTAGTAGTAGTATAGTTATAGAAGTAGTAGTTATAGTATATACATGACTAAAAAATGTCCGTTTGTTTAGTCTATCTTTATATAAAATGAGATTGTGTGGGAGGACACTTTTCAACCTATATACTCAACGAATATTTGATCTACAGATTTGAAATTTTGTATATATTTGATATATTCAGATATCGTGGAAAACTTTTCAATCGGTTTTCATTCTGAAAAAAAGGGCTTTTAAGGGGTGAAAATTGAAACATTGGTATTTCGGGAGTCATCGGATTTCCATCTGTTTCACGGGGTTTGAAAACACTTTTAAAAATCTTAGCAAGCTAATCAAATGATTATCGTACTACTCACTGTCAGTGTTGGATTCGATCCCAACCCGACTATGTTTTTTTACTTACAAGAACTGAACTGTTTAGAAAAACAATACTGGCATGCACCTGTCTTAAGTTTCTTTTCGTTTTATTTTACTACATGTTTATAAAGGAATTTAGCATTACGTTTAATACCGGGCAATGCCGGGTATATCTAGCATATCTATAAAAGTGAGAATGTGTGTGCGTGTGTGAGGACACTTCCAAACCTATATACTCAATTTTTAATCTACCGACTTGAAATCTGGTAAAAAGGGTATTCAGACAAGTGGAGATCTTTTTAATTGGTTTTCACCCGAAAAAAAAAACTGCTTCTAAGGGGTCAGAATAGAAAATTAGTACTTGTGAGGTCATTGGATTTTTATCTATTTCTCAACTGTTTCACGAACGCGCATGTGTAAATCGTTTACATGACCAATTATTTATGTTAAAAATAAGTAATTGAAAGCACTTTTTAAAGATCGTACCAAGCTGACTTAATGATTTTCATAATTGACTCACTGTCTTTAGGTGTTGGTTTCGATCTCAGCTCGAGTATTTTTTTTTTACTTACAAGAAGTGAATTGTTTAGAATAAAACATAATAATCGCATGCCAATGTCCGAATTTTTTTCGTTTTTTCTCCATTTTTTAAAAAGAATTTAACGTTACGTTTTATACCTAACGTTTATGATAAATAAGAAATTTGCATTACTTAAAATAAAATATTTATGCGTATTTTTCGACCAGTTAACGCCGGGCGGCTTGCTAATATACAATTATTTCATTGGCGATTCAATACATTTTTATCCTGGCCAATAGGCCAAGAAATTGTGTTTACATTTTTATTTTGTATTTGTTTAATTGTTACTATAGCGTTTTTCATATGTGAAATGTTCTTCAAATCTGACATTGGCTAGCGCCCATGTTGAAATGCGTCGAAGACCAGCAGTAGGTGCAGCACTCAAGGACTTACAGTCAGGTGGAAAAATATTACGGATATCGAACGGACATTTAGAAAGGTGCAGTGAAATGACCACAGTGGCAAGAGACTCAATCTGTCGGTTCGTACTTCTTTCACCACTTGCTTGTCTACGATCGATTTACCACAGCTGGTAAAAACCGGTGGCTGCTTTCGTTTTCATCTCCGTGTGTCGATTTGACAGAAAATGAAAGAGAAAAAAAAACAAACTCCGGACAATATTTTCAAGCGTTATGAAAAGAATTAGAGTGTTGGAATTTTGCCAGAAAGTCTGGAATAAAGTTAAAGTATTACTTAAAACTCTTTGCTTAAGGAACATCCGAACAACTTATCCGCTGCTTGGATACATTTTTATAAGTTGCGTCCAAGCATTTTTAGAAGGAGCTTTGTTCGTCAGTTGTCAATTTTCGCTTTTATATTGATTTTTTTTTTTTACACAAATTTGATTGGACGCATGTAGAATACGCTTCAAAAAGAAGCATTGTCCGTCGCTTTGTTTCTCTTACGACTCTTAGGAATGTTATCTTATTCTTTTACGCTGAGGTTTGAAATAGGAGTATAGGGTTAGTGCACTGTTTTGTCCGATGGCCTGCTAGGTTTACGTGTGAAAAGCATTTTTCTAATACTATGTGTGCAAATTTTTGCACTTAAGCTTGAAATAGCACATTTATGCGTTCCAAATTTCCGGTTGTCTGTTATGCTTAAGTTTGGAATACGATTTTAGCGTTTCTATTCTGTATGTGCATCGGTTTCTTCATTAATCTGTTACTATTAATGTGAAAATAACATCGTTAGGTGTTTCTATCCTTACGTTTGTAACGGTCGGTTTGTTACATTTCATTTTTATTTTAGATTTTGTCCGCGCACCTCTCTGTTCGTTCGTCTGTTATATAGTCTGGAAGAGCATTTGACTCGTAAATTACGGATACTGAATATAAACAATTTAAAATATTGACTCTTGTTAAAATACACAATTGGCTTACAAAACTGTCACGAATGAATATATATATATATATATATATATATATATATATATATATATATATATATATATATATAGGTAGTACATGGAAAGGCTCTAAATTCTGATAACAGAATCGGCGTTAAAAGAAAGCAAACTCAAAGCAAGCATACTTTTTGTTTTAAGTAAATCTTACCTGTTTCTAAGTAACCCCCTCATGTGATAACAGAATTTCAAGATCTTCCACGGTTATACTTCTTTATGAAGGGTATGTATTGCTGTCACTTTTATGTTTGTGAAGGGCTATATAACATCCAAACTCTAGCTGGCCTTTTTGCAGTACAAGTTGAAATAGGTTGGAAGTAAAAACCATTTCCTTAATACTATCAGGAATTAGCTGTATCCATTTCCACCACCTTTAATTACGGGTAGAGTAGTAATTTAGTATTGACTTGATAGAACAACTAATCGATGTAGTGGAATTGTCAAATTAACATCAGCCCGACTCTGCTTATCTCATCTTCACTTTCTATGTTTTTAGCCTTTTGATGATTTCAAATCACGCAAGGTGTTGTTAATTAACTACAAATACCTCATAACCCAATTAAAACTTTAACTTTATTAAACCAATGTACTTATATATATATATATATATATATATATATATACATTGTGTGTGTGTATAATAAATATGTAAAATCTCATGAAAGACTTCTTAAAATGCAAAATAAAGGAATTCAAAGTAAGTATTTTAATTACGTTCAAACTTATAACGGAAATAGATGCGCAACGTCCATCACATACACACACACACATATATATATATATATATATATATATATGTTAAATCCTGCTCATGCTCACTTTTATTACACAAACCGAGATAGCCCTTTTTCTTAAATGGTAAATTACAGGTCAAGTAAACATCTGCCTAATAAAGGCGCGACTACTGGCTACTTGAAAATACGAACGGGAATTACAAAGAAAACAATGGCTAATGGGCAAACTTAACACTAATGTACATACATACACATTATATAAAGACGAGCGGTCGCATCAATCCGATGCAATAGCCTGGCGAATTCTTACGGAGAGGAAACGCGGACAATTCTGTGTTGCTTAATTGCCATAAATATATTCATAAATTACGATACACACACATATATATATATATATATATATATATATATATATATATAGAGAGAGAGAGAGAGGGAAGGAGAAGCAGACAGAGAATTGAATACATTTCGCAGGACGAGTAATAATTATTCAATGAACAGAGCAGTGGTGCACCATTTTTATTTTAGATTTAATAACGCTACACCTTGTATCTAAAACTCACATTTATATTTTTATTAACATCTATTACATGATGTCATTTTTTTTTTCACATATTTTATCCGGGAACCAAATCAAACTTAAATTTAAAGAACACACACAATGGATTTTGCTGATACTGAAATATTTTCAATTTTTTTTTTCCATGCGTCAGACCATGGCAACCAACCAAGTCCGACTCACCAAGATCATGAAACACTTTGTTATTCTGCAGATCTTGTTTTGCTGGTTCATAAAAAAGTATCCACAATACATGATGTAACATGCGCATGATTTATTTACATGTTCACATTTTTGTGGAAACTAAAATGTCAAATCTATTTCGTAATTGCCTTGGGATGTTATGCTCGTTTTCAGTTGAATTTTCTATGAAAAACATGAAGATGGAATTCTTCCTTTTTGATTCTTTTATTAACCAGACAATAACCCAACTTGCTGTATTCAATATATCCTTCAGCCACGTTGAATACATAGTATTATACTAGTTGAAGGTACAATTTATGTGGGGTATTGGAGTGAAGTTGTTTATCTAATGTACTCGATTTTTTTGTGATAAAATGCACACGAATATCGTTGAAAAGTAGCGATGATTCTTTAGATGGGGATCTATATCGACTAGAATGCTTCCGATAGCAATTTATTAAAAAAAAAAAAAAATGGGTTGCTTGCGATTTGAAAGCCAGGAAAATTTAAAATGGCAGATGACACTATCGCATAGAACTGCAAATGAATCTAACCACGGTTACAGCAGCTGCTCGGTTCTACAAAGAAAGAATCGTAATCTTCAAAAAATACAATCTCATGTCAAGAATTCAAGTCGCAAAAAGTACGTTCAAAAATTCATTCTTTTGAATAAGCTGTATCCTTTAATGTTTCTAAATTTTTTATATAAGGGTTGATACTTTGTATTATTTGGATTATTCGGGCTACTAGTTTTAGCATGAGTGTTATTCTCAACATTTCAGCCGATCTTCTTCAGGGGTATCTTCTCGAACTTTGAAATCTTTCTGTAAGACTCGGAAATTTGCACAATTTCGAACGCAACCCTGTATTTAATCCCCGGGGGAAGCATGTTTTCATGCCCATGACAGTGTAAATGTCTTAAGCAGTTGGCAATTGTATTCATCGTATCTCCCGCACTGAGGACTAAACCTTCAACACTCAGAAAAGGGGTCACCTGCAACTAAATCACCTAGTATTTTATCCGTTACGCCAAGGATCCGCAACAATCAAAATAATACAATAACATCTTAAACTTATACTTTACTGATAAATAAAAATCGGGCAATATTTCGTGTTTCGACTATGAGACGTAGGAGAACGTAGCAATAGAGATCTTTATACATCATTCCCAACTTCTCAAAATGCATGCTAACTATGGAAGTACTACATAGAAAGTTATCACATTAGAACTATATCACATACCGCTCTATTGAATTTAGTAATCTTGTGTTGATTGCATTTATTGACTTATTAAAGTGTTGAAGTGTAGAGTTGAACGTAATAATCAAATAAGAAATCGCACGCGCGTGTGTGTGTTATGCGGCTATACAACTTACCTTCGGATGGAATCTGAGAGAAAAAGAAATTAAAGATGGCAGCCATGGATTTATAAGGTGAAGTCTCGAGGAATCTCACGAGATTTCATCTTCCACTGCACACGTATGCAAATGGAATGGGGTCAGTTTTCTAATAAAATGCATGTTGGCAGAGGTGGTGGAGAGAACACGTGCTGGAAGTTGAGAGAGAAAGTTGGCAGTGACGAATTGTAGCTAAACTTTTGCTTCTTGTATTTTTTTTTTAATTTGTTTTGCTGTTTACCAGCCCATTTAACTGCAAGCATCAAATGTCAATCTATTTGTAAACTATTGAAAGGAACGGATTTAGTGAAACTACACGATAATAACGAAATTAGAAGTTTTTAATATCTAGGTACAAGGCAAAGCATTGCCCTCTATTAATAGTCGTGTTACAGTAATAGATGTATCCCAAAATTACGAAAAAATCTGTTAGAAAAAAATTATTAAAGAACACATTCTTCGATAAAAATTAGCGAAAATAAAATGTTTGGCTAAAAAAAAATAAATAAAAAAATAAAAACACCGGAGAGTTCTAAAGGGACGTAAAGAGCGTGTAACTCTTGTCATTTTTCTCAATAAATTATACGTTTAGCTTTGTTTTTAGCATAACTGAGTTACTTCCCTTGTCTCTCCAAGGAAATTTCGCGACGGTTTTAATTTACAGTAAAGATCTAAACATTTTTTTAATTTTATTTTTTTAAATACTGTAGTACTATTTTAGTACTCCTGAAATGAGAATTACGTAGATATCATTGCTTTTATTAGGTTGAGAAGAAAGTTCCTGCGGAATTTTTAATTTTGATTTTAAATAATGTTTTTTCAAATAAGTTTTCATTATGATACCTTTACTTTATATATCATTTTAAAGGGTGTTTCTCGCTTTATCTAATCGTTTAAATTACAATCGTTTGAAATAATTATTCCGCCTTTTCAGAAAGTTGAATACAAGATGGAAAAAAAGCAGATTCGTACACTTTTCTTATTTTAATTAAAGCTAGGCTGAAAAGCTGCTGAAACAGCTCGCGATATTAACGAAGCGTATTCCCCAGGAACCACTACCGAACACACATTACAATAGTGGTTTAAGAAATTTCGTGGCTGCAACGAGAGTTTTGAAAATGATGTGCATAGAGGTTGGCCATCGGATGTTTACAACGATCAATTAGGAGTCTTAGTCGGTGCCAATCCACGCACAGCTTCGAGAAATTGCTTCTAAATTTGATGTAACTTGGTAGAGATTGGAAAGACAAAAAATAATAAAAAAAAAGGAACCAAAAGAAACGCCATTATGAAGTGTCAACTTTCCTTCTTTTACGCATTTTTTCCTCGTTTCTCGACCGCGTTGTTACTTGCGATAAAAAGGTGGGTTCTTGACAGCAACCTGCGACGCTCAGCTCAGTAGTTCGACGCCATTGAAGTTCCACTACACTTCCCGAAGCTAGAATTGCACCAAAATTCGATCATGCTGATTGTTATGTGGTGTGCGACCAGTCTCATTCATTAGTTTTTTTAAATGCAGGCGAAACGATTACGGCGGAAAAATAGTTAACCAATGAATGAAATGCATTAGAAACTTCGACATCAATACTCGGAATTAGTTAACAGAAAAAAAGCAAACAAAATTCTCCTTCACGACAATGCCTGTCTGAACGTTGTTTTCTGACCCTGCAGAAATTGAACAAATTCCGCTAAAAAACACTGCCTTATCCAACATATTCTCAAGACCAATCACTTATTAGCTACCACTTTTTCAAGCATCTCGGCAACTTCCTGCGTGAGAAATGCATCAAATCTTAAGTGATATCAAAAAAGCCTTCAGGGTCTTCATTGACACCAGAAAGCAATATATCTACTGACATAAATATACTTGGGGGGGGGCGTTGCCAAAAATATGTTGATTCTGGTGGTTCTTATTTCGATCAATAAATCTTTGAGCTGAATTATGTTCATCTGAATTTAAAAAGTTAAAAACCGCAAGAACTTCTTTGTCCACCTGGTAGTTGTAACTGACATGAGTATTTAAATACTATTTTTTTAAATCAATTTTTTTCCGAATTTCGGTATTATAGTGTAGTTCCACCAAAGGAAAATAAACGGCATATACACAGTTTGAAAATTATCTATGTTAATTCAACAATTAAATTTGATATAGAACCATTATGCCTCAATATGAATCCTTATAGATGTAAAGCATGTTATACTTTCCGCACTTCTATTCTAGCTGGTTATTATGGCGTCAGTAATACGACAAAAACAATTGATGGTGAGAAGCTGTATAATCTGAGCTATAATGACTTTAGCTCTGATTTGTTGTTATTTCTGGATAATTAAGTACTCTAAAGAAGCTGCTCTTTCTATTGAGCTAACATGAAATGCATGATCACTGATTAAAAAAAAACTCATTTTAGCATCAACATTAACGGGCATCAAATCAAACAAGTTCGAGCGTTTGTTTAGCTTATAAAAAAGCTGTTTTGATCTTCTGGCGGACAAACAGCTGTAAATTGTAGAATCGCTTTTGTTTAGATCGACTTCACAAGAAACAAAAGCCTCCTAACTTCTAAACGCATATGCAAAATCAACGTAAAAATCTTCTACACATGTCGTTTAATACGTATTGAATGAGTCCACTGGACTATAAAATGTATGTCAGAAAATAGACACTTTCCAAAGTCAAATTAAGCTCTTCATGGCTTATCAAAAAACTATCTGATCATGCGAGACTGACTGGGATGCCATCAATATCCTTTTGTCATAAAATATAAAGATTTGAGATTATTTGGTTACATATAAGATAATAAAACTTTAGAATTTTCTCCCTTCGTAGTATAGTCATAACTTGTAACCTTGCCTACTTGATGATATCACAAGGAGAAAACAAAACAAATCACTCTGGTATATGAAGTAAAATTTGAAATATCGTTTCACCCACTGTTTCGTTGGCTGTATCAAGAGAGAATAAGCTGAAATAGCACTATATATATATATATATATATATATATATATATACATACACACACGAATTGAGACAATGCTGAATCTTTATTAATAATCATTTGGAGAAGAAGAAAAGACAGAATATATATATATATATATATATATGTGTGTGTGTGTGTGTGTGCTTCAGTTGGAATATTTTTACAAGCTTCAACGCATCTCTTTCAAATCATGCAAACTTTATTTAAAACTGAATGTGTTTTTCCAATTAAAACTATTCCTTTGAAAAAAAAAAGAAATCAATTTCGGACTTTCTTTGCAAATATCATTTTAAATTCATTAAAAAATATTTTTAAGACAATAACTGTTTAATTTATTTTCCTTTTGATTGTCAACAAAAAAGAAATTCGAGAAAAACTTAAAATAATTAAAGGAAAATACAACCATCCACACGCATAAATTTAAGAAGTTAGGAATATATTATATTCTATAGAGGTTTTCCATTTACTCCGTGCGCAATTTCTATCAATCTAACCCTTTTAGTATTTCTGCTAGACGTATTAGACGATTTAGATGCCTGACACATGTAAAGTCATTATTTACTTGCCTTCATATAGGAGCAATGTTAGACTTAAGGTCACTTTTTAATGTGAACATTTTTAACATGAAAATTGTTTTAATTTAAAAGTACACATTTAACGTACCAAGTAGATAAAATACGAACAGTAATATTAACACTAATATTTAATACAAGAGGAATTTGTCGTTAAGGTCATCATTTTTATATATGTTGTTTGTCCATACTATTTATTTGCCTCCACACGAAAACTGTGTGAGGTCGGTATGTAATATGAGAAGACCCAGTTTTCCCCCCAAAAGGTCACTTTGGGGTTTAATAATAAAAAATATCTTAGTTTAAAAGTTTTTTCTAGCCATATACTAAAATAAACCTCTAGAACTGACTTTCATTCAGAGCCTAGTATTATATATAGGATGAGTAAACCAACAAGTTGACTGAAAATGACAGTTAAGTAAAGTTTAGTCAGGATACACTTGCTTCACCAGAAATAAAAATAGAAACCGATATGAATTCACATGACTCAGACAGAGAGTGATACAAAGGGAGGGGTTATTTCATTTAAGCACACTACATATAAAAATAAAACTATTCAGATGTACTGACAAAATATCATTAGACAATATTATCGGTCTCTGTCTACTCCTACTTCGTTCATTAGTGATTTAGAATGAAGATCGAATTGAATGAACCTCTTCTATCTTCTATCAGTCTTTATTGAAAGTGTAACTATAGGATTTTTGGATAATACAAGTTAGAAACTTTTTTGCAACGAAGGCATTTACCTGATTTTATGTATGCTTTACGAAAGGTTGCTACGCATTCAAAAAATAAAAAAACTGACATTAAATATGTTGCTAAGGCCATTGATAAAATGGTTTAATTATTCTAATGCACCATAAATTACATAACCCCCTCATGAAGTCCTCTATCCTTATGCGAAAAAGATGCGTTCTAAATTAGAGTCAACCTACGACGTCGAGAACCGCGCTTCCCAGACCATCCTTTCATTCTTTGACATAGTACAAAATAGACTTCGTAATCTAGTGGGTGATAATTTCTATTTGTCTTTACAGCGCCTTTCTCACAGAACGAACGTTGCTAATATTTGTCTGTTTTTATCGATATTCCATTGTAGGTACTCGACTGAGCTTCAATCCTTGATATACTCATCCCATTTAAAAAGTTAACATTAAGAATTCGTTTAGCTCATACTATTGTAAAGTGCTTTCTTTCTACTTAAAATTAAATGGAGAAATTAAATCTGGAGAAATTCGTGTCCGGGTAAAACAATACCACAGGTCTTCCCTATTGTCTACAACATGGCCGTCTTCATGTCCAATGTCAGCAGATACTTGTTGGGCGTTCATATCATGTGAACAAATTTCTATTCATGCATCACATCCTTTCCTATGTTCATGTTCTATTTCTCCTCATTCAAGAAGCGTTTATTAATCTTTATTCTGGGGTGCCGTTTTTGGTATAAAAACAGCTTGAAATTATTAAGACTGATAGACAATAGAGGTGATCACTCTTGTTACCTTTCGCATTTCTAATGATAACGTAGAAATTTTAAATATTGCAGTACACAAGCAACATTTCTAGGTTTCCTCCTTTTACTACGTTTTACATATTACTCCTTAATCCTACGATGATCTGTACGACAGTTGTTGAATGTAGTTACAGCATGATTCACAGGTTTCGGTTTTCGATGTTCGAATCGTACTTTTTTGTTTAGCGCCTTAATACGTCACCACCAAATATTGCATTGCGGCTGATACGTTGTTTACTTTTTACTTTATAATTAATACTAGCAGGGCTACCCGGCGTTGCTCGGGACCGTATAAACAATGAAAAAACAAAAGCAGATATTGAACATATGTTTGATTCTTAGGGGAGAGGAATCTTTCATCTCTATGTATTATTTGTTTTATCTACCCTAGGACTGATATTGTTCATGTTTTATCCCTAGCATAGGTAATTTACAGCATGTATATGAAATTGTTTTACCTTAGGGAGAAGAGAACAGGTAATATACAACATAATGTGTCTATATTACATCCCTGGCAACGCCTAGAAACCAGCTAGAACATGTATTTCAGTCAATCTTTATTATATCCTGGGCTATGCCGGGAAACCAGCTAATCTCTTTTTAGTGACTTGACCACCAAAATACCTCCCTAAGTGTGTCCTTTCTTTTGAACTTATTAGATATAGGTATCTAGAAATGTGTGTGAAATTTTGTTGAATGCATTGTTCACTATGATTTTCTTATTGTTCTACACAATATCAACTGTAGCGAAATAACACAGTAAACTTAGTGTAGTGTTAGAATAAAGAGCAAAGGAAAAAATTAGAATCATATTTTGTAATTGCAAATCTAAATTTGCTAGCATGTACCAGTATTTGCCAGGTTGTGGAAATTTGGAACTTATAACATATGTAGTGGCCTTTTCCTAGATACCTATTGCTAAAAATTATACTTTCATTTTGTTAGAAAAATCTCTCTTCAGATGCCCTGCATCATTCAAAATAAAAACAAATATTTTTATAATTGTTTCAGTATATTGCTACACAATGTGAAAGTTTTTAACGTTTGTAAAAAAAATCATGAATGTGCTTATATTGCAAAAAAGAAAATATCAGTGCACAGTATTGAAAGTGTTTGAGATTCAAAAGTCTGTAACATTTCTACTAACTTCATAAGATGTCATGTGAGAAACTGAATTGAATATCAAGACATTATCTGAAGCGTTTTTATTTTGGTGTAACATATGTGTTTACAGTGAACCTTAACTTTTAATAAACAGATTGGTATGCAATGACATAGGCTAAGAATCTTTAACAAAATATATATAAATTGGAAAAATGTGTGAACAAATGAAAAAAAAATGATCCGCTCCACTTGATGACATCAAGCACAGTAATATTTTAGTGAAGAAAATATGAAATTGATGTTCAGTGATTAGTTTGGATGAATGAGAAAATGTAATTGTTTGATGCATAAAAATAACTCAGTTGCTGTATTTGATATTAAGCAGCAAAATATAGTGATTTGAATATTTGGGAAAACATCAAACCAGATTATGTAAAAAGAAAAAAAAAAGATGAAATTAGAAAATATATATTTTATGTTTATGAGTTCTGCCAATCAAAATTTTGTGGCAGAAATTGGGTGATTACCATGCAATTTTATTTTGGTAAAATTCTTAAATTATTAGAATGTTTATTATAATTTCTAATTAGTGACTTGTTATAATCAAAATCCGCCCTAAAGAGTGTCCTTTCTTTTATTAGGTATCAGAGTAGGTATCAAGATTTCTACTTCTATACAAATGTGATATTTCAGATCTGTACATAAAAAATTTGTTGAATATATAGGTTGAGAATTGTTCTGTGTCGCTCTCTCTCACACACACACGCATTCTCACTTTTATAGATATAATAGATAGATTACTCTAGATATATTTCCATATGTCTGAATACCCTATATACAAATTTTCAAATCTGTAGATAAAAAAATTTGTTGAGTATATAGGTTGAAAATTGTTCTCTCTCTCTCACACACACATTCTCAATTTTAGAGATATAATAGATAGATTATGCTAGATATATTTCCATATGTCTGAATACCCTATATACAAATTTTCTAATCTGTAGATCAAATATTTGTTGAATATATAGGTTGAAAATTGTTCTTACTCTCTCTCTCTCTCTCTCTGGCTACCTCACACACACATTCTAACTTTTATAGATATAATAGATAGATTATGCTAGATATATTTCCATATGTGTGAATACCCTATATACAAATTTTCTAATTTGTAGATAAAAAATTTGTAGAGTGCATAGGTTGAGAATTGTTCTCTCTATCTCTCACACACACACATTCTAACTTTTAAAGATATAATAGATTATGCTAGATATATTTCGATATTTCTGAATACCCTATATATAAAAATTTGTTGAATGTATAGGTTGAGAACTGTTCTCTCTCTCTCTCTCTCTCTCGCTCACACACACACACATTCTCACTTTTATAGATATAATAGAAAGATTATCCTAGATATATTTCTATTTGTATGAATACTCTATATACAAATTTTAAAATCTGTAGATAAAGAATTTGTTGAGTATATGGGTTGAGAATTGTTCTCTCTCTCTCTCTCTCTCTCTCTCTCTCACACACACACACACATTCTCACTTTTATAGATATAATAGATTATGCTAGATATATTTCCATATGTCTGAATACCCTATATACAAATTTTCAAATCTGTAGATAAAAAATTTGTTGAGTATATAGGTTGAGAATTGTTCTCTCTCTCTCTATCACACACATTCTCACTTTTATAGATATAATAGACAGATTATGCCAGATATATTAAAATATGTCTGAATGCCCAATATACAAATTTTGAAATCTGTAGATAAAAAATTTGTTGTATACATAGGTTGACAATTGTCCTCTCTCTCACACACACACACATTCTCACTTTTATACATATAATAGATAGATTATGCTAGATATATTTCTATATGTCTGAACACCCTATATACAAATGTTCAAATCTGTGGATAAAAAATTTGTTGAATGTATAGGTTGAGAATTTTTATCTCTCTCTTTTTCTCTCTCTCTCTCTCGCTATCTCACACACACGCATTCTCACTTTTATAGATAAAATAGATAAATTATGCTAGATATATTTCCATATGTCTGAATACCCTATATACAAAGTTTCAAATCTGTAGATAAAAAATTTGTTGAATATATAGGTTTAGAATTGTTCTCTCTCTCTCTCACACACACATTCTAACTTTTGTAGTTATAATAGATAGATTATGCTAGATATATTTCCATATGTCTGAATACCCTATATACAAATTTTCTAAACTGTAGGTAAAAAATTTGTTGAGTATGTAGGTTAAGAATTGTTCTCTCTCTCTCTCTCACACACACACACACACACAAGTTCTCACTTTTATAGATATAATAGATTATGCTAGATATATTTCTATATGTCTGCCTACCCTATATACAAATTTCCAAATCTGTGCCCAAAAATGTGTGGAATATATAGGTTGAGAATTGTTCTCTCTCTCTCTCTCTCACACATATTCTCACTTTTATAGGTTATATAGGTTGAGAATTTTTTGCTCTTTCCATCACTCACATTCACACTTTTATAGATATAATACATAGATTATGCCAGATATATTTACATATGTCTGAATACCCAATATACACATTTTCAAATCTGTAGATAAAAAATTAGTTGAATATATAGGTTGAGAATTGTTCTCTCTCTCTCTCTTTCTCTCTCTCTCACACACACATTCTCACTTTTATAGATATAATAGATAGATTATGCTAGATATATTTCCATACGTCTGAATACCCTATATCCAAATTTTCTAATATGTAGATAAAAAATTTGTTGAATATATAGGGTGAGAATTTTCCTTCCTCTCTTTCTCTCTCTCTCTTTCTCACACACACACAAGCTGAAAATTGTTCTCTCTCTCTCTCTGACTCTCTCTCTCTCTCACACACACACACATGGTCATTTTATAGATATAATAGATAGGTTATGCTAGATATATTTCTATATGTCTGAATACCCTATATACAAATTTTTAAATCTGTAGATAAAAAATTTGTTGAGTATATAGGTTGAGAATTGTTCTTTCTCTCTCTCTCACACACACATTCTCACTTTTATAGATATAATAGATTATGCTAGATATATTTCCAAATGTCTGAATACCCTATATACAAATTTTCAAATCTGTAAAGATAGAATTTGTTGAATATATAGGTTGAGAATTGTTCTCTCTCTCTCTCTTTCACACACATTCTCACTTTTATAGATATAATAGATAGATTATGCTAGATATATTTCCTTATGTCTGAATACCCTATATACAAATTATCAAATCTGTAGATACAAAATTTGTTGAGTATATAGGTTGAGAATTGTTCTCTCTCTCTCTCTCTCACTCACTCACTCACACACACACACATTCTACCTTTTATAGATATAATAGATTATGCTAGATATATTTCCATATGTCTGAATACCCTGTATACAAATTTTCAGATCTGTACATAAAAATTAGTTGAATATATAGGTTGAGAATTGTTCTCTCTCTCTCTCTTCTCTCTCTCTCTTTCACACACATTCTCACTTTTCTAGATATAATAGATAGATTATGCTAGATATATTTCCATATGTCTGAATACCCTATATACAAATTTTCTAATCGGTAGATAAAAAATTTGTTGAATATATAGGGTGAGAATTGTACTTACTCTCTCTCTCTCTCTCTCTCTCTCACGCACACATTCTCACTTTTATGGATATAATAGATAGATTATGCTGGATATATTTCCATATGTCTGAATACCCTATATACAAATGGTCAAATCTGTAGATAACAAATTTATTGAATAGATAGGTTGAGAATTGTTCTCTCTCTCTCTCTCGCAACCTTACACACACAACCACACGCAAACATTCTGACTTTTATAGATATAATAGATCGATTATGCTAGATATATTTCCATATGTCTGAATACCCAATATACAAATTTTCAAATCTGTAGGTAAAAAATTTGTTGAATATATAGGTTGAGAATTGTTCTCTCTCTCTCACACACTCACATTCTCACTTTTATAGATATAATGTATAGATTATGCTAGATATATTTCTATATGTCTGAATACCCTATATACAAAGTTTAAAATCCGTAGATAAAAATACGTTGAGTATATAGGTTGAGAATTGTTCTCTCTCTCTCTTACGCACACACACACACACACACACACACATTTTCACTTTTATAGATATAATAGATAGATTATGCTAGATATATTTCCATATGTCTGAATACCCTATATACAAATTTTCAAATCTGTAGATAAAAAATGTATTGAATATATAGGTTGAGAATTGTTGTCTCTCTCTCTCTCTCTCTGGCTACCTCACACACACACACATTTTCACTTTTATAGATATAATAGATAGATTATGCTAGATATATTTCCATATGTCTGAATACCCTATATACAAACTTTCAAATCTGTAGATAAAAAATTTGTTGAGTATATAGGTTGAGAATTGTTCTCTCTCTCTCACACGAAACTGTGCGCTCGGCTTCTTCCCCCCCTTCCCACCCCAAATGCTTGGGAAACTGTGCACTGTTTTTGTTGGTTTTCAAGCTGCCTCTTCCCCCCCCCCCACACACACAGTTTAACAGTAGTAGGAGGTCAAGAGAAAGAGGGTGAGAGAGAGAGAAGAGTAAGTTGGTGAGAGAGAGAGAAAAGAGAAAGAGGGTGTTGGTTTTATATTTTTATTATCGTCTAATATTTTGAAAGCTGAATTTCTAATAAAATGTGCATCTATAGGAGATAATGCCTGGGAATGTGTCCCCCCCCACAGTTTAACAGTGGTGTGACGTCAAGAGAAAGAGGGTGAGAGAGAGGGAAGAGTAAGTGGGTGAGAGAGAGAAAGAGAGAGAGAAAAAAAAGAAAGACGGTGTTGGTTTTGTGAAAAAAGTTGTTATTTACAATTGTTCGCATTCTTGGCCTTTTGGTCAAGATCAAAGTGTAGTATCTGTTCTTCAGATGCTGCACTTCTATTTCTTGTTCTCTTTCGGTGGAGGAGAAATCCTCCACGACTGAGACAATTTTTATTTTTGTACCTTTTCTCCACGTTAAAAAACGACCCTGGTGTCTAACTCTGTCCCGTGGGGAGGCATAGTAAATAGGTACAATTGTTCGCCATTAGTGGATGTTGACGTCACGTCACGTGACATGACTAAGCGTTTTTTTTTTTTAGTATGAATAACATTTTTTGTTTTAATTATAAAGTCTACACTTAATTTTATAGAAAATGATGTATATATAATAGAAAAAAAAAATTACTGGTTTTGTTGGATTCAAGTGGATCCCCCCCCCTCCAGTTTAAGAGATAGCAGGTCACGTGGTAATATACAAAATGGCTAGCGTAAATATAAAGATCGGTTTTTTTATCGACGAATATTTTGAAAGCTGAATTTTTTTTTATTCCTGTACATTTTTTCCTGATATTTTTCGTTAAAACTCTTGTATAAATACTATTTTTAACCAGTTAAATACGTTGGAGACATTGTCATGGAGTTTAATAATCTCTAGAACAAAGCAGAAGAGAAATTACAAAAGTATCGGTAAAACAAAGTGTTTGTTTACATTTGTTCGCCATTACTGGATGTTGACGTCACGTCACGTGACATGACTAAGCGTTTTTGGATTATGTAATATTAACATTAAAATGACAGGTTTTTTTTGGGGCCCCCCTAGGAGAGAAATGATCAGTTCACCCCCTTTTAATGGTCCGTTTGGTGTGGAATTTCGATATTTGTCATGCGGGTGATCAAGGTTCAATATGATACATAATTTGTCAACTTTGGTTGTGTCTGTCAAAAGTTTGAGCTGACGTCACGTCACGTGACACGTATTGAATAACGTTAAAATGACAGGTTTTTTGGGGGGCCCCCCTAGGAGAAAAACGATCAGTTGACCCCTTTCTACTGGTCCGTTTGACGTGAAATTTCGATATTTGTCATCCGGGTGATCAAGGTGCAATATGATACCAAATTTGTCAACTCTGGTTCCGTCTTTCAAAAGTTTTAGCGTTACAAACAAACATACATACATACATACATACATACATACACACCGATTTTTGCCTTTTATATATATAGACTAGCAGGGCTACCCGGCGTTGCTCGGGACCGTATAAACAATGAAAAAACAAAAGCAGATATTGAACATATGTTTGATTCTTAGGGGAGAGGAATCTTTCATCTCTATGTATTATTTGTTTTATCTACCCTAGGACTGATATTGTTCATGTTTTATCCCTAGCATAGGTAATTTACAGCATGTATATGAAATTGTTTTACCTTAGGGAGAAGAGAACAGGTAATATACAACATAATGTGTCTATATTACATCCCTGGCAACGCCTAGAAACCAGCTAGAACATGTATTTCAGTCAATCTTTATTATATCCTGGGCTATGCCGGGAAACCAGCTAATCTCTTTTTAGTGACTTGACCACCAAAATACCTCCCTAAGTGTGTCCTTTCTTTTGAACTTATTAGATATAGGTATCTAGAAATGTGTGTGAAATTTTGTTGAATGCATTGTTCACTATGATTTTCTTATTGTTCTACACAATATCAACTGTAGCGAAATAACACAGTAAACTTAGTGTAGTGTTAGAATAAAGAGCAAAGGAAAAAATTAGAATCATATTTTGTAATTGCAAATCTAAATTTGCTAGCATGTACCAGTATTTGCCAGGTTGTGGAAATTTGGAACTTATAACATATGTAGTGGCCTTTTCCTAGATACCTATTGCTAAAAATTATACTTTCATTTTGTTAGAAAAATCTCTCTTCAGATGCCCTGCATCATTCAAAATAAAAACAAATATTTTTATAATTGTTTCAGTATATTGCTACACAATGTGAAAGTTTTTAACGTTTGTAAAAAAAATCATGAATGTGCTTATATTGCAAAAAAGAAAATATCAGTGCACAGTATTGAAAGTGTTTGAGATTCAAAAGTCTGTAACATTTCTACTAACTTCATAAGATGTCATGTGAGAAACTGAATTGAATATCAAGACATTATCTGAAGCGTTTTTATTTTGGTGTAACATATGTGTTTACAGTGAACCTTAACTTTTAATAAACAGATTGGTATGCAATGACATAGGCTAAGAATCTTTAACAAAATATATATAAATTGGAAAAATGTGTGAACAAATGAAAAAAAAATGATCCGCTCCACTTGATGACATCAAGCACAGTAATATTTTAGTGAAGAAAATATGAAATTGATGTTCAGTGATTAGTTTGGATGAATGAGAAAATGTAATTGTTTGATGCATAAAAATAACTCAGTTGCTGTATTTGATATTAAGCAGCAAAATATAGTGATTTGAATATTTGGGAAAACATCAAACCAGATTATGTAAAAAGAAAAAAAAAAGATGAAATTAGAAAATATATATTTTATGTTTATGAGTTCTGCCAATCAAAATTTTGTGGCAGAAATTGGGTGATTACCATGCAATTTTATTTTGGTAAAATTCTTAAATTATTAGAATGTTTATTATAATTTCTAATTAGTGACTTGTTATAATCAAAATCCGCCCTAAAGAGTGTCCTTTCTTTTATTAGGTATCAGAGTAGGTATCAAGATTTCTACTTCTATACAAATGTGATATTTCAGATCTGTACATAAAAAATTTGTTGAATATATAGGTTGAGAATTGTTCTGTGTCGCTCTCTCTCACACACACACGCATTCTCACTTTTATAGATATAATAGATAGATTACTCTAGATATATTTCCATATGTCTGAATACCCTATATACAAATTTTCAAATCTGTAGATAAAAAAATTTGTTGAGTATATAGGTTGAAAATTGTTCTCTCTCTCTCACACACACATTCTCAATTTTAGAGATATAATAGATAGATTATGCTAGATATATTTCCATATGTCTGAATACCCTATATACAAATTTTCTAACCTGTAGATCAAATATTTGTTGAATATATAGGTTGAAAATTGTTCTTACTCTCTCTCTCTCTCTCTCTGGCTACCTCACACACACATTCTAACTTTTATAGATATAATAGATAGATTATGCTAGATATATTTCCATATGTGTGAATACCCTATATACAAATTTTCTAATTTGTAGATAAAAAATTTGTAGAGTGCATAGGTTGAGAATTGTTCTCTCTATCTCTCACACACACACATTCTAACTTTTAAAGATATAATAGATTATGCTAGATATATTTCGATATTTCTGAATACCCTATATATAAAAATTTGTTGAATGTATCGGTTGAGAACTGTTCTCTCTCTCTCTCTCTCTCTCTCGCTCACACACACACACATTCTCACTTTTATAGATATAATAGAAAGATTATCCTAGATATATTTCTATTTGTATGAATACTCTATATAGACATTTTAAAATCTGTAGATAAAGAATTTGTTGAGTATATGGGTTGAGAATTGTTCTCTCTCTCTCTCTCTCTCTCTCTCTCACACACACACACATTCTCACTTTTATAGATATAATAGATTATGCTAGATATATTTCCATATGTCTGAATACCCTATATACAAATTTTCAAATCTGTAGATAAAAAATTTGTTGAGTATATAGGTTGAGAATTGTTCTCTCTCTCTCTATCACACACATTCTCACTTTTATAGATATAATAGACAGATTATGCCAGATATATTAAAATATGTCTGAATGCCCAATATACAAATTTTGAAATCTGTAGATAAAAAATTTGTTGTATACATAGGTTGACAATTGTCCTCTCTCTCACACACACACACATTCTCACTTTTATACATATAATAGATAGATTATGCTAGATATATTTCTATATGTCTGAACACCCTATATACAAATGTTCAAATCTGTGGATAAAAAATTTGTTGAATGTATAGGTTGAGAATTTTTATCTCTCTCTTTTTCTCTCTCTCTCTCTCTCGCTATCTCACACACACGCATTCTCACTTTTATAGATAAAATAGATAGATTATGCTAGATATATTTCCATATGTCTGAATACCCTATATACAAAGTTTCAAATCTGTAGATAAAAAATTTGTTGAATAAATAGGTTTAGAATTGTTCTCTCTCTCTCTCACACACACATTCTAACTTTTGTAGTTATAATAGATAGATTATGCTAGATATATTTCCATATGTCTGAATACCCTATATACAAATTTTCTAAACTGTAGGTAAAAAATTTGTTGAGTATGTAGGTTAAGAATTGTTCTCTCTCTCTCTCTCACACACACACACACACAAGTTCTCACTTTTATAGATATAATAGATAGATTATGCTAGATAGATTATGCTAGATATATTTCTATATGTCTGCCTACCCTATATACAAATTTCCAAATCTGTGCCCAAAAATGTGTGGAATATATAGGTTGAGAATTGTTCTCTCTCTCTCTCTCTCTCACACATATTCTCACTTTTATAGGTTATATAGGTTGAGAATTTTTTGCTCTTTCCATCACTCACATTCACACTTTTATAGATATAATACATAGATTATGCCAGATATATTTACATATGTCTGAATACCCAATATACACATTTTCAAATCTGTAGATAAAAAATTAGTTGAATATATAGGTTGAGAAGTGTTCTCTCTCTCTCTCTTTCTCTCTCTCTCACACACACATTCTCACTTTTATAGATATAATAGATAGATTATGCTAGATATATTTCCATACGTCTGAATACCCTATATCCAAATTTTCTAATATGTAGATAAAAAATTTGTTGAATATATAGGGTGAGAATTTTCCTTCCTCTCTTTCTCTCTCTCTCTTTCTCACACACACACAAGCTGAAAATTGTTCTCTCTCTCTCTCTGACTCTCTCTCTCTCTCTCACACACACACACATGGTCATTTTATAGATATAATAGATAGGTTATGCTAGATATATTTCTATATGTCTGAATACCCTATATACAAATTTTTAAATCTGTAGATAAAAAATTTGTTGAGTATATAGGTTGAGAATTGTTCTTTCTCTCTCTCTCACACACACATTCTCACTTTTATAGATATAATAGATTATGCTCGATATATTTCCAAATGTCTGAATACCCTATATACAAATTTTCAAATCTGTAAAGATAGAATTTGTTGAATATATAGGTTGAGAATTGTTCTCTCTCTCTCTCTTTCACACACATTCTCACTTTTATAGATATAATAGATAGATTATGCTAGATATATTTCCTTATGTCTGAATACCCTATATACAAATTATCAAATCTGTAGATACAAAATTTGTTGAGTATATAGGTTGAGAATTGTTCTCTCTCTCTCTCTCTCACTCACTCACTCACTCACTCACTCACACACACACACACACATTCTACCTTTTATAGATATAATAGATTATGCTAGATATATTTCCATATGTCTGAATACCCTGTATACAAATTTTCAGATCTGTACATAAAAATTAGTTGAATATATAGGTTGAGAATTGTTCTCTCTCTCTCTCTTCTCTCTCTCTCTTTCACACACATTCTCACTTTTCTAGATATAATAGATAGATTATGCTAGATATATTTCCACATGTCTGAATACCCTATATACAAATTTTCTAATCGGTAGATAAAAAATATGTTGAATATATAGGGTGAGAATTGTACTTACTCTCTCTCTCTCTCTCTCTCTCTCTCTCACGCACACATTCTCACTTTTATGGATATAATAGATAGATTATGCTGGATATATTTCCATATGTCTGAATATCCTATATACAAATGGTCAAATCTGTAGATAACAAATTTATTGAATAGATAGGTTGAGAATTGTTCTCTCTCTCTCTCTCGCAACCTTACACACACAACCACACGCAAACATTCTGACTTTTATAGATATAATAGATCGATTATGCTAGATATATTTCCATATGTCTGAATACCCAATATACAAATTTTCAAATCTGTAGGTAAAAAATTTGTTGAATATATAGGTTGAGAATTGTTCTCTCTCTCTCACACACTCACATTCTCACTTTTATAGATATAATGTATAGATTATGCTAGATATATTTCTATATGTCTGAATACCCTATATACAAAGTTTAAAATCCGTAGATAAAAATACGTTGAGTATATAGGTTGAGAATTGTTCTCTCTCTCTCTTACGCACACACACACACACATTTTCACTTTTATAGATATAATAGATAGATTATGCTAGATATATTTCCATATGTCTGAATACCCTATATACAAATTTTCAAATCTGTAGATAAAAAATGTATTGAATATATAGGTTGAGAATTGTTGTCTCTCTCTCTCTCTCTCTCTCTCTCTCTCTCTGGCTACCTCACACACACACACATTTTCACTTTTATAGATATAATAGATAGATTATGCTAGATATATTTCCATATGTCTGAATACCCTATATACAAACTTTCAAATCTGTAGATAAAAAATTTGTTGAGTATATAGGTTGAGAATTGTTCTCTCTCTCTCACACGAAACTGTGCGCTCGGCTTCTCCCCCCCCTTCCCACCCCAAATGCTTGGGAAACTGTGCACTGTTTTTGTTGGTTTTCAAGCTGCCTCTTCCCCCCCCCACACACACACACACAGTTTAACAGTAGTAGGAGGTCAAGAGAAAGAGGGTGAGAGAGAGAGAAGAGTAAGTTGGTGAGAGAGAGAGAAAAGAGAAAGAGGGTGTTGGTTTTATATTTTTATTATCGTCTAATATTTTGAAAGCTGAATTTCTAATAAAATGTGCATCTATAGGAGATAATGCCTGGGAATGTGTTCCCCCCCCCACAGTTTAACAGTGGTGTGACGTCAAGAGAAAGAGGGTGAGAGAGAGGGAAGAGTAAGTGGGTGAGAGAGAGAAAGAGAGAGAAAAAAAAGAAAGACGGTGTTGGTTTTGTGAAAAAAGTTGTTATTTACAATTGTTCGCATTCTTGGCCTTTTGGTCAAGATCAAAGTGTAGTATCTGTTCTTCAGATGCTGCACTTCTATTTCTTGTTCTCTTTCGGTGGAGGAGAAATCCTCCACGACTGAGACAATTTTTATTTTTGTACCTTTTCTCCACGTTAAAAAACGACCCTGGTGTCTAACTGTCCCGTGGGGAGGCATAATAAATAGGTACAATTGTTCGCCATTAGTGGATGTTGACGTCACGTCACGTGACATGACTAAGCGTTTTTTTTTTTAGTATGAATAACATTTTTTGTTTTAATTATAAAGTCTACACTTAATTTTATAGAAAATGATGTATATATAATAGAAAAAAAAAATTACTGGTTTTGTTGGATTCAAGTGGATCCCCCCCCCTCCAGTTTAAGAGATAGCAGCTCACGTGGTAATATACAAAATGGCTAGCGTAAATATAAAGATCGGTTTTTTTATCGACGAATATTTTAAAAGCTGAATTTTTTTTTATTCCTGTACATTTTTTCCTGATATTTTTCGTTAAAACTCTTGTATAAATACTATTTTTAACCAGTTAAATACGTTGGAGACATTGTCATGGAGTTTAATAATCTCTAGAACAAAGCAGAAGAGAAATTACAAAAGTATCGGTAAAACAAAGTGTTTGTTTACATTTGTTCGCCATTACTGGATGTTGACGTCACGTCACGTGACATGACTAAGCGTTTTTGGATTATGTAATATTAACATTAAAATGACAGGTTTTTTGGGGGGCCCCCCTAGGAGAGAAATGATCAGTTCACCCCCTTTTAATGGTCCGTTTGGTGTGGAATTTCGATATTTGTCATGCGGGTGATCAAGGTTCAATATGATACATAATTTGTCAACTTTGGTTGTGTCTGTCAAAAGTTTGAGCTGACGTCACGTCACGTGACACGTATTGAATAACGTTAAAATGACAGGTTTTTTGGGGGGCCCCCCTAGGAGAAAAACGATCAGTTGACCCCTTTCTACTGGTCCGTTTGACGTGAAATTTCGATATTTGTCATCCGGGTGATCAAGGTGCAATATGATACCAAAGTTGTCAACTCTGGTTCCGTCTTTCAAAAGTTTTAGCGTTACAAACAAACATACATACATACATACATACATACATACACACCGATTTTTGCCTTATATATATATAGATGTCATTCTTGAACGCGTCTTTAAAATATTCATATTGATCCACATTTTCTATCTAACATTTATAAACTTAATGTGTTTTTCATAATACATGCGCGACATATATATATAATATACAATATAATATATAATATATATAATATACAATATAATATATATATATAATATACATAATATACAATATAATATATATATATATAATATACATAATATACAATATAATATATATATATATATAATATACAATATAATATATATAATATACAATATAATATATATAATATACAATATAATATATATATATATATAATATACAATATATAATATATATAATATATATAATATATATATAATATATATATAATATGTATAATATATATATGTGTGTGCATATATAATTGTATATATAATATATATATATGTAATTAACAATGAAATACACTTTTGTTGCTATCAACCCATTTCTTGAAACTTGGTTTTGTTTAAAGAATATATATATATATATATATATATATATATATATATATATATATATATATATTATAATTTTAGGGTCTTAGATTATAACTCAACTATCGCGTACGTAGGTTTTATGCGTACGTAATTATTTAGATGTTTATATAATGTGCAATACTTTCACTCACAATTGTTTCTATATGGAGGATAGATAAAGTTTATTCACTTTAATCTTCGCATGCGTATGGATGTGTATATGAGTGTTTGAATTTGGCGTGAAGTTATTTTCTAATATATCTTAATCTCCTGTCCAGTTTTGGTATTTTTGTCATTTGTGTTACTTTGTTGTTTCGCTTTTTATTCATTGGAATTATCAATAATTAGGTATTTTGGGCAAAATTTACTTTATAAAAGAAGTCTCCACTCCCGATAACACATATTTTCCTATTTGGAAAAAATAGTTATAAAAGATGCAAGTTGAAAGTCAAACATACGCCTGACGAAAGAAAGATTTCCAGACATATTGTAACACGGATATGCTACATGACCAAACCATGCAAGTATAAATATATTACATGTAAAATATATATATGTGTGTGTGTGTGCGCGCGCGCGTGTTTGTGCATATATAATTGTATATATAGATATATATATATATGTGTATATATATAATTGTATATATGTGTGTGCGTATATATATATAATTGTATATATATATATATATATAATTGTATATATATATATATAATTGTATATATATATATAATTGTATATATATATATATAATTGTATATATATATATAATTGTATATATATATATAATTGTATATATATGTGTGTATATATATATAAAATTGTATATATATGTGTGTGTATATATATATAAAATTGTATATAATTGTATATATATATATATAATTGTATATATATATATATAATTGTATATATATGTGTGTGTATATATATATATAAAATTGTATATATATATAATTGTATATATATATAATTGTATATATATATAATTGTATATATATATAATTGTATATATATGTGTATGTATATATATATATATATAAAATTGTATATATATATAATTGTATATATATGTGTATGTATATATATATATAAAATTGTATATATATATGTGTGTATATATATATATATATATATATATATATATATCTTTTTTGAATCAATACAGGTGAACTGCATAGATTGTTCCACCAAGTCGCGCTACTTTGAGTGCATCCGTTATATCATTATATTTTTCTGCCTCTTAAAAACTTAATTTCTTTATATGCACATTGAGAAATGCTTCAAGAAAAATACATTAACCTCTTACAGTTATTGTTAATATTAGTAGTAGTGGTAATAGTAGTAATAGTAGAAGAAAATGTTTACTTGAGTGTTTCAACTTGCATCATAAACAGAATTACGAGACGTTGTTAGGAACGTATATCCATCGTAATCAGCTAATTTCTCCCATTGACCCTTTCTCTTTATTGTTAATCAGCGAATATATTCTCTTTTACTGTCTGTTAATCTGTTAATATTCTGATGTTCTGATAAATTGTTCATTAGTTTTTTCCGAAATAGTGCATAGAGTTATTTAAATATGAGTGGATAACACTGACTAGAATAGATATTTCTGTAGATTTATGATTTACTTTCTAAGTGTCTAACGTGTATCAAAATAGCCTAAAACTGCAAATATTTACAATTGTTAATGTGATTGGGATGCCTTCGGTCCAACACGTCTATTAAATCGCCTCTAAGTAGTTTTCATACCATAACCCGAGGTCCATTAAGCGTGTCTGCTAAATACACCTCGTATAACACAATAACATATGGAAATGTTTTCCATAAACTTTTGTCCAATATACACCGAAGGTCCGTATTGTTATTTTCATGAAAAATACAGTTGATGTTCTGAAAAAATAATCGGGTTTACCTCATAGCCAGACGGAATAATGTCCTCCTAATTGATAGGAATCTTACTATTTCACAAGTACCAAAGTACTCATTAGGTCTACCCCTCGAACTCAACAAAAGATGTCATTAAAAGTTTCTAACGTGGTTCAAGTAGTAACGATCGCAGGGAGTCGCACAGATGTTTTAGTTGTTTATTTTTATTAACATATGGTCTGAGTGTCCTCTTCTATAAATATTTATTCATGAGAATTCGTCGTCAAACAGTACCCACGAGCAAAACATCGTCTCTCGCCCTCCATCTCTCTCTTGTTTCGAACTTTATATCTAAAAAAACTAACTTTTAATGGAAAAGAAAATCTGACATTTTTATTTCTTTAAATTTAGTTTTGGTGTTCGTGAGTGCGTATATGTACAGGAGATAAAACGCTAACTTCGGATCAGAGGGACACTCCTCCGTCTCTCTCTCTTTACAACTTCATCACCGAGACCGACACCTGCACTTTTGCTGTCTGCTCTATTAACAAGTTTTGTCTCCTGGGGCGAGCCAAGATGGTAATTGCCTCTGGTTACTGCCTTGTCTTCATTCGGCAACCGTCTTCTAACGGAACTTGGTGTTTTCTTTTTCCTTTTTTTTTAATGCTTGACTGACTTAGCCGCGTGGACTTATAATCAAACTGTCTGGAGCAAGTCGTACACGTTTCGCCAGAGTTTCACGTTTTCTCGGGTTCTAATCACGTTTTGGCTGAGATTTAATAGACGTGTTAGACCGAAGCCGTAAGTGGACAAGGTAGTCGATAGGAAATCGATACCCTATCAGAAAAACATAGACGTTTGGAAATATGTGATTTAAGGGAGAGATCATTTCCTAGTAAATCGATTGTGGATCGCACCTAAAAGTTGGCGATGTATTACATTTCTCACAAGAAGAATATAAAGTAACTAGCCATTTTTAACCCGTTAAAAACACGCAAAAGTTATTGCCTGTTGATTTAGAGCTGGTGCTTAATCTCAAATTGATGAGCGAGATCGATATGCGATTCGCACAAACACCAAAAAAACAAATGTCTTGAATAGGCAGTCTCTTTCTTTCTGCTCTTCGTTTCGATATGCATTTCGATGTAAATTTCCAACACCCCACTGTCATTTTAGAGCAACTGTCTTTAATATTAATTTTCCCATCCAGAATAACGAAAGTGACAAGAAAAAAGAGGGCAGAGTAAATTGAACGAACACAGAAAAGAGGCAGCTTATCTCAGTTCGGTACCTTTTCTATGTCCTTTCGCTATGCTCATTATTTTTTATCTACCATACATAATCGCTCTTTTAGCACTATTACGCCAAGAAACTTCATGCATTATCTGAAACAACTTCCGTCAAAACAGTTCCGATAAATTTACATTAAACACCAAATTTTATGATCATAATGTTTTAACCAACTTGTTAAACATTTTTGTCGCTCTAAATGTTTTACTGGTCATTAACAAGTAATCCAATATTATTGTTTTATTAATAAGTTTAAATCTTCTCACAATATCATTCATTATTTTAATTGATAATTCATCCATCTATCCTTAAGTGAGTTTAGGCCTTGGTAAGTGATTGGTAAAACATGCACAATATATACTTTTAACACTGAAATATTTTAAATTTTTTCCTTATTTTAAAATACTTGGTCCTATAACGAAACATTCGATTCTATGTGTCCGACATGTTTTTGCAAAGCCTTCTAGTTAGCGATACAGAATAAAAGAAAACAAACACAAAAAACAAACGTTCCGAAGTTGGAAATCTACACCGATCGATAGTAAGATTAAATTTTATTGCATTTGGTTATATAAATACCTATCTGTTTTGTTTTTTCATCCTTATTTTCTTGTTAACTATACTGCACAATCAGCAAAATCATTCATGCAATGTAAAGTTACGTTTGGCAAACTCTGCTTCAAAGTTCACGAAATTTTGAGAAACTCAACGTAGACGAAGTATTAAACTATTAAAACCTATATCGTTTCAGTTGTTTTTTTTTTCGTAATTACTTTTTCTGACGCACTTGTTTTGATACCGCTGCGCAGAAGCACGAGACTGCATCAACTGCGCATTTGAATGGCGGACAGAAACAATTGGTGGTATAATTACTGTAGCCCACAAACATTGAGAAGAGTTTGCGAAGTATCTGAGGCATTTTTCAACCCATATACTGAGCTGGATGTTCTCACGGGATTGAGTTCACTGAGCACGTTCGCTAAGGCGAGCTGCAAGCGAATTGGAAAACAAATGTCTCAAATGTCAAAGGTTGTTTCTTATCGTAGGCTTGCCAAACTTGCAAACGACATAAATTTTACTCGCGGCATCTAGCGTTTGCATTGAAGTTGATGACAATTTTTGAATACCAGTACAGATATATATATGTGTGTGTGTGTGTGTGTGTGTGTGTGTGTATGTGTGTGTTTGCCCGTATCTATTTATAAATCTGCGTAGTTTTAGCCATAGTAATCGATGTATCGATATTTATTCATATCTTGAATGTAGAACAGGAGTAGAGAGATAGAAACTTTTATTGCTAATTGAACCTGCATATGAAAATGTCCAGTGATATGGATTTTATTGTTTTTTTTTTTGTATGGGAAATGCTTGTTTTTATTTTTATTCGGAAGAGTTACATTCACAGAAATCTAGAAAATACATACATCTAATTAACAAGTTTTTTCTCATATCGTCTATTCACGCGTGCACATATATGAAGTTCATTAATATATAATATGTATAGATGGACTGTTTTTAATTAAATTCCATTTATTAAAAATTCTATATTATTTATAATTTCATTTAATTTCGAAATAAAATTACAATAGTTTTCGTTTTACTTAAAATCCAATTGATTTACTTTTCCTCTCTTTTCTACTTTCTTCTATATTTTTATTTATCTTTTTCTCTTAACTCTAACGTCTTACGATCTAATTAAGCATTGCAACTTTTAGGAAAGAATACCTATTTTTGTGAGTTCTGTTGTCAAATATAGGCTTCATGAAGATAGGTCGAAACTTATTTTTCTAATTGAACCTAAATATATAATTGATCTGGCGATAAGAGTTTTCTTTTAATTTATATCTACGTGTGATCTTCACCACCATGTGTTATACTTTATATTCTAATGAGCTATTCATAGAAGGATTGGGTATATAACTCGGTATTTTTGCTAAGTCATAACGAAACGGTCCACCAAAAATTGAATATTTTAGAAATTAAAAGAGACATGGTTACTGTAAACGTACCTTCTATCACACGCACTATATATATAAGTTAGGCATTTCTATACATGTCTATATTTATATACTAACAATATCGTTCCCACGTGAACTGACAATCAATGAAGAATTCAGAAAAAAAAACTTGCTCCAATCCATGAACCCCATAGTGCTATTTTAAAACTAATAATCGTTGGCCTTGCATTCTATTACACCCATTATATAAGTGGCCTGGAAGAGTCACTGAGAAGATAAACAAGCAAAGGAAATCTGACGCTAGCTTTCCAGGACATTATATATAAAAATATATTGCTAAAAAGGTAGTATATATATATATATATTACTAAAAATGTAGTATATATATATTGCTAAAAAGGTAGTATATATATATATATATATATTGCTAAAAAGGTAGTATATATATATATATCGCTAAAAAGGTAGTATATATATATATATCGCTAAAAAGGTAGTGTATAGATATATATCGCTAAAAAGGTAGTATATATATATATCGCTAAAAAGGTAGTATATATATATATATCGCTAAAAAGGTAGTATATATATCTCTCTAAAAAGGTAGTATATATATATATATCGCTAAAAAGGTAGTATATATATATTGCTAAAAAGGTAGTATATATATATATTGCTAAAAAGGTAGTATGTAAATATATTGCTAAAAAGGTAGTATGTAAATATATTGCTAAAAAGGTAGTATGTAAATATATTGCTAAAAAAGTAGTATGTAAATATATTGCTAAAAAGGTAGTATGTAAATATATTGCTAAATAGGTAGTATGTAAATATATTGCTAAAAAGGTAGTATGTAAATATATTGCTAAAAAGGTAGTATGTAAATATATTGCTAAAAAGGTAGTATGTAAATATATTACTAAAAATGTAGTATATATATTACTAGAAATGTAGTATATATATTACTAAAATATATATATATATATATATATTACTAAAAATATATATATATATATATTACTAAAATATATATATATATTACTAAAAATATATATATATATTACTAAAAATATATATATATATATTACTAAAAATATATATATATATATTACTAAAAATATATATATATATATTACTAAAAATATATATATATATATTACTAAAAATATATATATATATATTACTAAAAATATATATATATATATTACTAAAATATATATATATATATATTACTAAAATATATATATATATATATTACTAAAAATATATATATATATATATTACTAAAAATATATATATATATATATTACTAAAAATATATATATATATATATTACTAAAAATATATATATATATATATTACTAAAAATATATATATATATATTACTAAAAATATATATATATATATATTACTAAAAATATATATATATATATTACTAAAAATATATATATATATATTACTAAAAATATATATATATATATTACTAAAAATATATATATATATATATATTACTAAAAATATATATATATATATTACTAAAAATATATATATATATATATATTACTAAAAATATATATATATATATTACTAAAAATATATATATATATATATATATATTACTAAAAATATATATATATATATATTACTAAAAATATATATATATATATATATTACTAAAAATATATATATATATATATTTCTAAAAATATATATATATATTACTAAAAATATATATATATATTTCTAAAAATATATATATATATTTCTAAAAATATATATATATATTTCTAAAAATATATATATATATTTCTAAAAATATATATATATATTTCTAAAAATATATATATATATATTTCTAAAAATATATATATATATATTTCTAAAAATGTATATATATATATATTACTAAAAATGTATATATATATATTACTAAAAATGTATATATATATATTACTAAAAATGTATATATATATATTACTAAAAATGTATATATATATATATATTACTAAAAATGTATATATATATATATATTACTAAAAATGTATATATATATATATTACTAAAAATGTATATATATATATATATTACTAAAAATGTATATATATATATTACTAAAAATGTATATATATATATTACTAAAAATGTATATATATATATATATTACTAAAAATGTATATATATATATTACTAAAAATGTTTATATATATATATATATTACTAAAAATGTATATATATATATATATTACTAAAAATGTATATATATATATATTACTAAAAATGTATATATATATATATTACTAAAAATGTATATATATATATATTACTAAAAATGTATATATATATATATTACTAAAAATGTATATATATATATTACTAAAAATGTATATATATATTACTAAAAATGTATATATATACATTACTAAAAATGTATATATGTATATATACACTGCTAAAAATGTAGTGTATATATATATATTGCTTAAAAGGTAGTATATATATAGCTAAAAAGTATATATATAAACTACGTTTTTAGCAATATATATATATATATATATATATATATATATATATATACTACCTTTTTTGGCAATATACATATACGACCTTTTTTTCTAAATCTCAGCGACTATTTGTTAAAATTTAGTAAATAAAGGCTCGTTTGCAAAGTAATGCCCAGAATAGTGTCACTACGTAAATTGGGCGACAAATGTAAAATACATTTGGATTCTCATAAGTTCTTGCTGTGAAATTTACAAAAACTGGAGCTCAGTCGAACACAGTACAGGAAAGTTATGATAAAGTAGAATGTTGCAACGTTTCTATCTTGAAACTGGTACTATAGTGCAGAAACTAGATCATTCATCATTAAATTTCGCAATTGGATTTGTACACCGTCACGAGAAGAAAGTCTTGGTAGAAATATTCCACCGTTGGACGTATTCGACTCATATAGTTAGAGGAATACATTTAACATCAGATACTTCCTGTCGGGGGAATATTTTCCAGCAGTTACTCCAGCAGTCTTGGAAGCAGTCTGGATAAACGTCTTCCATTAAAGATCTGGAGTGAAATTTAGTCTAAGCAAGGGAATTCTTCAAGAAGAAGGTCATTTATTTCGATTTCGTGAAACAGGGACCCGAGCATTTGCGGTGAAAGGAGATACTCTTTGTTTTAGAAATGCTAAACATAACGAGACTTTTCAATAGTACATCAGATGCACCAGGACCGAAAAGCGAGAGTCAACGAGATTTTCGTCTCCACTATTCTTCTAGGTTAAGTCATAGGCAATGGTTTCCTCAGTATTGTTGTCCAAAAAATTACTACATGATACTTAGATTCACTTAAATAATTGTAAATTGTAAACTAATAATCCGATTGGTGCACATAATTATTATGAATAAACATATTGGCCCTAGAATAAATCATTGAGGTATGAGCAACGTGCAATACTTTATCAATATTATGCATTGAAAAATGCAAACTATTTATGATGCCTACGTTTGTCGGTGTGCATAATACGCATTATCCTTGTTATTCTGCCTAAAGTATATTCTGCCTATGGACAGATCGAACTCTTTGAATGTTGGTAGTTGAATAATCCAATGTTGGTACATTTCACAATTGTATGGATATCAATAAAAATCCGGGATTTCGAATCACAACCAATACGATACTTTACACATTGCGAGTTTGTCATCGTTATTTGCATTATTGACGACTATTCGAATATCAACGCAAAGCTTATGCACTTTTTATTGAGGACTCGTATGTGTTGGCATCTATGCACTAGTTTCATAAATTGACTGAACGTGACACGAATTCAGAAAAATGTAATTCATAATGCTGAATCTAAAACAAACAAAAAAAAATAATATTTTGATTGTTCGGCTTTGCTGTTCTCGTCTTGGTGACATTCTTTCAGCATTGCGGCTTATATAATCTCCAACTTTTTCGTGTGTATTTTGGCAATGACTCTTATTAGTCAATGCTGGAAAGAGGTTTTCCTCAACAAACAATTGTTGTTAAAATTCAAACTGTGTAGTAGTATTTATGAAACGGACAGAAGCTCGTATCGCCTCTACCTTTTGTGTTATTTTGGGGCCGTGAAAATCTCATATGATTCTACTAAAATTTGGAGATGTAGATTCATAATATGGTTGATATGTATTGTTCGGGCTACTGGTCTCACCTTGGCTAGGGCGTTATTCAGAGCAAAAATAAATATTATTTTAAAATCGATGGAAGTGAGTTATGTTTGCAAATTCGACTCTGAAATCTATCATAATTCTAGTTGGCTAAACAGCCTAAGCCGACATTAGTGGTCCTTCCTAGGAGCTTTTCAAATCTTTTACAATCTTATATATCATTTTGTCCATTTTCTACGTTCTTACTCCAATAGAACAAATAACTGTTTCTACAACAATCCTATTGCCTACGCAAACATGAATGTCAACCAAAATACGTTGTACATACATTTTATTGGCAGTAATAACCCCTCCATACAGTCAGCGGCACAAACACAGAGTATATATATATATATATATATATATATATATATATATATATATATATATATATATATATATGTGTGTGTGTGTGTGTGTGTGTGTGTGTGTGTCGATGTATATGTATCTAATAAATTTACAGCATGAACACTCGTGTGATGTCTGGTAGTTTTATTTACTACAATTTAGAATGACCTCTGCCTTCAACACACGAAATCTGTCTGGGTTTAAATATATTTCTTCTGGGCGAATAAACTGAAAATGAATATATATTACTATAAACTCTGAGACGACCCGCGTTATTCCCATAATATCGCGTACTTCTGACTGCAGTCATTTATCTAGTTATATACACACTCAATCATAAACGTTCGTGTTTAAGATGTGTGACTATTGCTTCGTTTATTTTGATTATTATTATTATTATTATTATTATTATTATTATTAGTAGTAGTAGTAGTAGTAGTAAACGTATAAGACCAACGGAATAACGACGATACATATACGATTAATAAAACTATTTATAATAATGTGGTTGACGGTGGGCTAGTGGTTATCGATAAGGATTGAAAACGTGGGTGTTCCACTTGTGAATCCAGTTCGGTCCACAGAAACTCTCCCATCAAAGCCAGACGTGGCATTGTGTCAAACCTCATGAGAATCGGGTAAATAAAATATATTAATAAAATACGTCATTAGCAAATTGTTCTTTCCCATGAATGATTTATCTTATATTTGTTGCAATACACATACATATTATTTATTTCCGTTTTACGAATTACCTGATATTTAAAATTTTCTCATTAACATTCTACTAAAACGACTCCTGTGCACACACACACACGCACACATACCTGTACGTAGATGTTACGAGAAACAGCATGTCAAACCAGACAACCTTCAGATAAATCTTCATAAAAGCAACAGATAATAAATTTGTAGTGATTTACATTAACGCGCATAAACTGTTAAGTTTATTAATTATTATGGTTATATATATAAGAAAATATAAGAAGATCAAAATTAAAGTAAGATTAGAACTGTTTAACATTATCATGTCAATAAAGATGAGGTTGATTACAATTAGTGAAAGTAACACGAGTGCGAAAACCTCTTTAAACCATGCCATTTCGAATGGCGTCCTCATTGACATTATAATGCAATAAAATTCGAATCTATCTTTCTTATCTCCCTATCTTTTCTTCTAATTGCTCCTCTTATTCGGGTAGAGCTTTATCTATAAATGCTAGTTAGACCTTATCATCCGAAAAAATCTATTTTTAAAGATAATTTTCTCTCCCTCATATATATATATATAATTTATTTATACAAACATTGATGGCTACATATGTGCATACATGTTTCTCTAATCACCCGCGTATGGGGGATTATGTATTCAGGCCAAGAATTATCGTCGAGACGATAATTCTTGGCCTGAAGACGTAATCCCCCAACGCAGGTGATTACAGAAACATGTATGCACATATGTAGCCATCAATGTTTGTATAAATCAATTTCATATACCTGCTCTGTTTACTCATTGAGCACTATTTGGTAGACACATGTTTCATTGGATGTACTTCTAGGAAACTAAACTCTACTGGCTATATATATAGCCAAAGTTGTGTTTTTAGTGATATAACCGTTGTTTAAATGTTAAAATACAATACCTATGAAAGACATTTATAAGCCAAAGTACAAACCGATATATGTAAAATAAAGAAATATTTATTTGTTTAAAATAAATAAATATTTGTTTATCTTACATAATATTACATTATAATTTTACTTATGAACGTATTTCATACGATGTGTGTGTGTGTGTGTGTGTATATATATATATATATATCTGGTTGACAGACTTTCAAAATCAGATCCAAGTTACAATAAATTTTACATATTGATATTTACTTCGGAGATACATATTTTAAAAATCTATTTGAGCATGTTATCGACGCAAATGCTACTTATTTCGCTTCGTTTTATTCTGAACATACTTTTCCATTTCGTTTGTTTTTGTAAGGAAAATGTAAATACATCACGTAATTTGTCTACGATTTATTATGTTGATAATTTTTGTCATTCCTTCGAGGCAACATCAATCTGTGAATCACGGAAGACGAATTTCCTGTGTTATTGAGTTTCATTTTAAATTCTGCCAATCGTTTGAAATAGTCGTACACTGATTAGCATTACATCAATTGATTTTATATTTGATTTTCATTCACAAAGAATGCGACGAGGATAACAACATTAAATCTGTTCATGTAATTATACTTCTAAGTTTCACGTTTGCACGATAATCTCGTGAACATTTCTTTAATTAAAAAATACAATTATTAATGCGGATACTAAGGTAGAATGTATAAGTAATAAGAGTCTTACCCCTAATGTCAGACTAGTAGATGATGCCTATATTTTGGAAGTTGCATATTTTCGAAATAAAACCAGATAAGATGTGCAGCGGTTATTATTACAGGTTTTAAAACTTTCGAAAGCAAGTAGAACTGAGGAGATGATCTTTATTTTGAACCCAGTCACGAAGTCACCTTTGACCCCATTAGCTAATCCTTTACATCTAGTCTACTAAACAATTGCCACGAGACTGAAACAAATTAATAACTCAAAACCGCCAAATTCGGACACAGACAGTAGAGAGTTGAAAGTGTTCAAACTAACGAAAGTCGCGTTCCATGCTTTCGCAGTGTGTGTGTGTGTGTATATATATATATATATATATATATATATATATATATATATATATGTGTGTGTGTGTGTGTGTGAGTACGGCATAATCGCGTTGACATACCGGTTCTTGTAAGATCACCGTAGTTAAGCAACGTTGAGCCTGGTTAGTACCAGATGTGTGACGATTTGGGAATTCTAGGCTCTGTATGTGATCTCCGCTTATCTCGGCATTTTATCTAGTCGTCTTGTGCATACACTTGCCAATGGTATTTAATGTCGACTC
>NC_136486.1:125094835-125112335 GCF_053919585.1 Euprymna scolopes | reverse complement strand
ACCATAATGGTCGTTTTGTTTTACGGCATATAATCCCGTTTCGGGTTTAATCATTTTGGCAAAAGTTTTTGTTCAAAATTCTTTATACAAATATTTATTCATAGTGCCTACTTTTGTTGATTTGTAAAAGTCAACTGTTGATTTTGTTTCTTGCTTTGCAGAAAATTGAGTTTTGCAAAGAGAAATGAAGTGACATACATGTTTAGTACATTTTAGGTCAGGAAGTTAGGATCTAAAGATATAAAGATGTATCTTAAAAAACATTTTAGGTCAGGAAGTTGGGATCTAAAGATATAAAAAAGGATCTTAAAAACATTTTAGGTCAGGAAGTTGGGATCTAAAGATATAAAAAAGGATCTTAAAAACATTTTAGGTCAGGAAGTTGGGATCTAAAGATATAAAGAAGGATCTTAAAAAACATTTTAGGTCAGGAAGTTAGGATCTAAAGATATAAAGATGTATCTTAAAAAAACATTTTAGGTCAGGAAGTTGGGATCTAAAGATATAAAGATGTATCTTAAAAAACATTTTAGGTCAGGAAGTTGGGATCTAAAGATATAAAGAAGGATCTTAAAACATTTTAGGTCAGGAAGTTGGGATCTAAAGATATAAAGATTGAAGTGTTTGTAAATCCAGTCTCTTTACTTTTCTGATTATATGGGACATGTTCTGTGTTTATATATTATCTATAATATAAATTTCACCTGTCTGTTTAAATGTATGTATGTATTATGTATGTATGTCTGTTTGTATGTCTGTTTAAAACTTTCGATATAAGTTACGGATTTTCACGGGGCTAGTATCGTTTTGAAGCTAGACCCTTCGGATGACGAATTCCGAATGATTGGCCAAAAACATTAATACCTTCACCCTCAACTTGGTACTTTGCTAATGGGAGGGGTCGCTTTTTTCGCCGAAATTTTCGAAAGTCATCCACTCTTTTCGATTGACCAGCCTTAATTTAAACCTACGTGACTTCCGGTTTGGCGATGGGCGCAACAGCAAAGCCATGTTTTCTTTTTTTTCACGTTCTTTTCCTTCTTCGCGGCACGGTTTTGAACCTGTCTGCCTACTACAATTTTTTTTTCTTTTGCTCAACACACACCTCCAAATTTCTGGGCAATGCCGGACACCCAGACTAGTTACACTATAAAGGGTTTTCACTAACATGTGTTTCTTTAGGTTTTGTTTCACTTATATTAAAACCACACAAAATAGATGCTAAATCATTCTTTTGTTTTTCGATTAACTTATAATTGAAAAGAAACTATTCTGTTCTAATGTGCTGTAATTTACCATTATCAACTAACCCATCTCTCACTATGGATCTGTCTATACTTCTAATCCTCTCGTTCTCATTTTATGTTTTCTATTACCGTCGCTTATGTCTCTTTCTCAGTATATAACCAGCCACAGATAATAAATCTAACTCCATAACACTTTGTAATAATCCATTATAAACAAAAGAAACAACACAAGTAGTAATAATACTTACCACATAGCTGGAGAGAAGAGAAAAGGCGCGAGTTGAGGAAGTAGATTTTAGATGAGGTCTTTATTTTATCTCAAATACATTGAATATTATTTGGATTATTTGGATTGCTTGTCATGGTTGTATTATTCACAACGTTTTGGCCGATGTAACATCTGATCTTCCTAAGGTGAAATCTTCTGAATTTAGAAATATTATAGTAGAGTTTTAGAAATGAATCATAGTCCTTAAAATTCGACTATAATACAAATCCTCATCATGTTAAATATCCGAAATAAAATTCACTTAGCTAAACATTCTACTGTAATTTCACATTTTCATTAGTTCGTTACGAGTGCATCTTCCCAAATTGGAAGACCAGTACATCTTATTACTATTTTTTCTGATGAATAACAACTTATCAAGGCCCAAAGGTAACTCAAGGATAAGTATTAATGAGTAAGGGGGTCAGTTAGGCAACAGCATAATGCCCGTTAATGGGGGAAATTTGAGTTAGATTATTTAAAGGAGGCATTCAATAACATCTTGCGTATATTAGACTCGAAGACTCCCATGTTGTAGTAAGCTGGAAAGCATGCCGGCCGAATCAAGTTCTGCAGGCGGGTAGTTCTAGGAAATAAGCTTTATTTGTGGAATTTGCGTTTTGATGTAGACACAGATAGGCTAGGGGAAACTGTTGATAGTGGTTGTAGCTAGACGAGTTCTTGGGGTAGATTTGTAGGGAGCGAAGATTGAAGCCCAGACGTGCACTTGCCGTAAAAGTAAGGATAGAACATCCTTAGACACGCAAGGTCTGTTCTGTGCGAAATAATTTGTCGGGGAAGCAGAAAAAGTATTGCCTAGTAGGTTTGAAAGTTGCCATCTAAATTGGATCCTCTCTTCCATCGACGAAATTTTTCATCCCTCTGCCTGTTCTACAAGTATTTAAATGGTGAATGCTCTGACGAAATACAAGCATCTGTACCTCTCGAAGTAAATACCCCCGACAAACCCGACAAGTAACCAAATCTCACCCCTACACAGTAGAGATCCTTAGGTGTAAGAAAGCCTTTTACTTCAATAGTTTCTTCCCCAGAACTGCTAAACTTTAAAACTCCCTTCCGGAATTCTGCTTTCCCAACTGTACTGGCATGCAGAAGTTCAAATGTAATGTGGAGAGACATCTTGCTGCTGATCTGTATTCATAATATCCTGGATAGTAACTCCCTACATCAAAGTGGCACTGCGCCTTGTTTGGGAGGGGGGATGGCTAATTGAATAATAATAAAAAAAGAAATTGGCTCTTATACAGGTAGAGGATTGCGTCGGAAATGGAGTCTTATATGTAATAAGTATGAATATATCTTATGGGATATCCTGTCTTTTATCCAAAATCTATCATAATACAATCATGAAAAGTAGTATTCTTCTAAAGTGTTGCTTACAGTGTTCCTACATGCAAATATCCCTCACTCTACCTTGATAATAAAATTGCAACCTTATTTTCCTTTGGATGACGTCCCCAAACAAACTTGATTATATTTAAACCCGGTTAGTTTAGTAAAATCCCACCTAAAGACAAAAGTATATAGAGTGGTATTTTTTAAAATAGAAATCCCCAGAACTACGTGTCCAGCCAGTGACGTAAGAGAGACGGGAAGCCATTAGTCTTACAAGGAATTATCTTTATTCTTTTCCATTTAATCGTTAGAGGGAGCAATTAGGTTTAGATACCTAACGCCATATAAGGAAAAAGGCTTTTTGTTTTCCATGCATGTACGTATGTTATAAAGAAATAACCCCTCAAAAATATTTTTTAAGCCAAAGAGAAGAAACTTCGGCTGTCACATTTCACTGCGACTACAAAAATCTGGTTAGGTGATTCAGCTGACGAAGTGGACTCACTGTGGGCAATTGAAAAACACCCCAGCTACTTTATATCAATAAATCCCTGAAACTGGATTTGCCTTCGCAGACTCATTAAACCGTTTCTATTATTCCTCTATTCTCACACTTGTCATGCACTAGAATGGACGCAGCGCACCTCACATGGTTTTATTGGCAGGCCATATTTTGCAAATGGAGCCGCCATTTTCCAACGCTGTTAAAGCGATGAATGAAAGGAACACCGATCGATCGTTTGAGTAAATTTAATTTTAGATCAGATTTTCGTTGTTTATTATTTTTGTTGTTGTTGAGTACATTCCTATAATTCTGACCTCGCAGCGAGGTTGATCTGCTTCATCGCTTTTCAACGGCTTCTCACATGCGGAGATTATTAATAATCTCCTTGTTACGAACATTAATAATTATTATAGAAATAGCTGCCGCAACAAAGAATTCTGACCTGTAAAAATAACAAGAACAATATACGAAGAATGGAAATGATTACGCAGTGCTTAGATTTAAGCATTAGGTTTTCACCGAAAACAAAACAAAAAATGAGTAATAGACAATTTTGTTTATCGATACTTTTATCCAAATATCTTTCCTTAATTCTTTTTCATTTTCACTTTTTTTTTTATTATTTCGTTGTTTTTCCATTCTACTTGTTTAATTCTTATTTCTGCTTTTTTGTCTTTTTAAGTTTTCGTCATCTCTTTTAAAGTTATTAATTTTTCCTCTGAAATCATTGTTTCCGATTCGTATTCTCCTTTTCAACATTTCTTTAATAAATCTGTGAAATTTACTTTCCCTTTTATTTCTTATTCAACTCTTCTTTATTCTTTTTCCTCCTCCTCCTCATCTTCTTCCCTTCCATAATTTTTTCTTTAATTCTTCTTCAACCATTCTTCTCATTAACTTTGATAAAACAAGACAAACAGCTACTATTTATTAATTGCTTTATCTAACCTTTCAATTCTTTTGCTTAATATAACACGTATCAAATTAAACCAAATGTGTCTCGGACTCCATTGAGCAACGCATCCTCTCATCTATCACCAATACGCACGCACGCACGCACGCACGCACACACACGCGCGCGTGCGCGCACACACACTTAAAATTCATCTTCCCCAGCAATTTATTGTTTTCTTTTTTTTTCTTTCCAACCCTACTACCTAATACTTTCTCCACACTAATCTAGTAATATTAAAGTACATCCAGATGGTGGGCGTAATTTAGGAAATTTGAAGAGCTAAAACTGACATTACTTTGAGATCCCCAGGGGAATTTATTATCGCCTCACCCTCAAATCAACAGATATTAGACCGTTCCTCTAATGAACTGATCCCTGTTGATTGAGGTGTAATGATAGTTCTGCACAGTTCTAGGAGGTTCACCTCCCTAGGCTTTGCCTATCTTTGAGAAATAGTTAGAGCGCCTCAGACGAGCAGTAAAAACTAACAAGGTATGCTGATGGGACATTCCAGGCACGTTATTGTTTGTTAGAGCCCAATCTATGTGGTAAATACATTGTATCTTTTGAACTCTCTGCATCTTCAAAATGCCTACAAAACAAATCGTGTTTATAAATATTTAAATCGTTTACAAAAGTAACTGACTTCGATATTAAGTTACACAACAAGTCGATATACTGAAAAAACAACTAAAAAACGTCCGAGAAATATTGTTTGAAATGTTAGTATTTTTTCTATTCAGGCAAGTATCACCTTTTAGAGTATAAACATAAAATCCCTCAGAAATTTCAAAAGATAATAACAATCCACAAACTATTTTACTAGCGTTAAACAGTTATTTCAGCTGTCAATCAAATATTGTTTTGTGAATTATTCTCATTAAGTTTTTGTTTATTAATAATAATTTATTAAACTAAAAAGTAAATTAAAATATTACTCGAGTAAAAAAGGATGTTAGGTTCTCTCATGTAAATTATTTGAAGTATGAAACAATATTTACACTTCCTCATTGAAGACTAAGTGAAATAATCCCTTCCGTGGTATTTTTGGGTTATCTGCCTTTGGCACGATATAAGGCCATGGATATAATGTTTGGGTTATCTGCCTTTGGCACGATATAAGGCTATGGATATAATTGCAACAGCAAAATATTGTTTGTTTACTGCACACATATCCTTTTCTTATGCAACGAAATCCAGAGAGTGACTTATAAGTCAAAGGCGACAAAGTAGACTTGATTGATTACCGATACCAGAGAAGAAACAGAAATTAAAATCCGACGTAATTTACCTACGAGAGGTTTCTAGTCTGTATCCCAAAAAACTTAAGACCGAGTGGACGTAACATATTGTTGTTCGTCCCCAAACACTTCTGCAATAAAGAGGAGCAAAAATTTTAATAGATTAGCATAATAACAGAAACTATCTCCATTTCTCCTTCTGTTTCATAATTAAGTGTGAATTAAGTATATTGATAACATAAAACTATTTCGTTATTTGAAATTTGAGTAAGTTTCTTTCGCAAATAAAACCCCATATCCAGAAATACATATTGTTACGGCTGCCGAATTATACCTCTTCTCTTGTAGCTTATGAGTTACAAATTACAGTAAAATATACACTCTGCCAGATTTTGGTTTGCGAGATCCATCACAACGTAATCATAACTCCTGCTTAGAATAGTTCCGATTCGAACAGGAAATTACTACTTCAGATATCCAAGAACTTAAGGGATTATCAATTAGAGAGTGATACACACACACACACACACACACAAAGAAAGAGAGAAAAGGGGGATAGGGTGAAAAAGGGAGGGAGAGAAACATAGAAAATGAATAGAAAAGGACGAAGTAAAGTAAGGGGCGAGCCGGAGAACGATAGAGAGGAAGATAAAATTGTGAAATATTCTGACTGCCAAGTGATAGAGAATGAGAACGAGAATTGGAGAGAAATAGAGTGACAAAAAAATTAGAACTAGTGTGAGAGACAAAAAGATAGGAGAAACAGTGAGAGAGTAAGGAAGAGATTGAGAAAGAAGCCTAGCCAGCAAGTTACGTAGTAAATTGTGTGTATGCACAGAACTGCATAGCCATTTTTCAATTTTCTTTTATGAAAGAACGATAAATTTTGAACATGTGCATAAAACAATCTTCGGCGTAAAAAGAGGCACATTTATTATACATCTTAATGTAATATATTAGAAAAAAAAGAAAAAAAAATACGTAAAAAATAAAAACAATTTCCATATTGTCCATTCGTGCTGAAATACACATGATTTTCCAAATAAAAAAAAATCTAAATAAAAAATTAATCGACTTACAACATTAATCATGTCGACTATTTTCGGAATTTTTGTAAACGCTGCCAGGAACAATTCAGAAACTTAAGATCTTAGCCACTGGCAGGATGATTTACAGGTTTTTAAATATTCCCCGCATTATGAAATATTCTGATCAGTAATTTCGTTTCTACAAACATAAATGTCTTTTTTATATTTATCAAAGCAGAAATATAGCTAAAATAGTCCATATAAAAACAATAAATAAATAAAACTTCTAAAATCCTTTAAATTTCACCGTAAGTAAAACATGAAGTTCAATCGAGTATTTTCGTTCCGAATAAGATGCATTATCTGATCTGGAAAGTTTAAGTCAAAGTTTACTAAAATAGAAAATAGATGCAAGATGGACTAACAGGAGAAACATCTATTAAATAAAGATAAACAAAAATAAAATATATACAAAAAAATATCGTTATCCTTCTGCTAGGACGATCTCAATTTCGATTTCAATGCTTGCTATATTTGAACTATGCTGAAGATAACGTGGATAACAGATATGTTAACATAAATAAACTTAAAATGCATCTAATACATAAAGTAAAGTCAGTCTCCGCGCTTGTAGCTAAATGTTAAATAGAATTTTTTTACTTGAGAGTCACCACTTATCAAGGTCCGAACGCCAGTCGAGGATAAGGATCAATGAATGTAAGGTGATAGTGTAGTAATCGTTAATTGTGTTAAATATGTAGAATTTGTATTATTTATAGGTAGGGCTCAACAAGAACTTGTTTACATTGGATTTGAAGGCTGCCATGTTGTATTCAACCGGGACGCGGAACAGCGTTTTGCAGGCTGGAAGATCTAAGAAAGAAGCTTTGCTTATGGAATAAGCTTTCCTTATAGGCCATGAAAATTTAATTTAGTTTCGACATAAATAACCGTCGGGTATCTGAGCTTGTTATTAGAAAAATGTATTTCTGACCAGTTGTATTGATAATACAATTAATCATGATGGATTTTTACCTTTTCTAGTAATATCAAAGTAGGAAATCGTTTTTGTCACCCCAGGAATAAATACTCCTAACCGCCGTGACAATACAGCCAACAGGTGGTTCGACTTGAATAACTATTTGTCGATAAGTCCTTATCCAATGCGCACAGTTAATTAACATAATATTAGCAAAATATATTTGGCATTTTGCAATAATAATTGTACATTAAAATATATTGTTCGAAATGAAACATTTCGAACAAACACTCACCTAAATGAAACCACCGACAACAATTTCCCTTACTCGATATCTGTGCTTAAACTAAAGAGAAATTTTAATGAACAAAGTATATTTCCTAGAACTACCTGTCATCAGCGTTGTGTCACCGGTCACCTTATACTACTTAATCTTTATCTTTCGACCTTGATAAGCTGAGGCATCCCTGTAAAAAAATATTAACTGACAAATGAACTTACTGTGAGTTGTTTTTTTTCTTATTTGAGGAGGTAAAATTCAGAGTTATGATATCGGGATTCTAAAATGTTCAAAATATTTTAAAACCTCCGTAATTGTATTACTTTTTTTGTTGTTAAACGACGTATACAATGTCACAATTTTCAAGGAGGTACCTTTTTATCGGTTTGGTCACCAGCAACAGCTCACAATCGCACTGAATAGCCTATGATTTCATTTTTAATGTCTACTTCTGCCTCGGATGCGCATAGCTATGGCTACTTTAATCTGGTGAGTAATCACTATATGTATCACTATATTAGGTACTCATGCACTTATTGATCCGTGCTGAAATAATAAGGTTATTATTTAAAAAGCCATTCTTAACATGGGGGGGGTGTTTTGTACCTATTGTGTACTTTAACCTTACAATGGAATTAAAAAAAAATAATTAAACTTGGAAATACGATTTAAAAAATAGCGCGGATCAGTAAGTGCATTAGCACCTTATATTAATATCTTTTTGGTCAATAATATGCAGTGTTATACACACGCATACTTATATATTATATATAGAGCGAGGAATTCAATGCCTACTATACACAACCAACTAGTGTTTTGTTTTCTCTAGTTTTTTTACAGAAGTTTATCACAACAACCTTGCATAAGAATATCTCCTCCCACAATTAAATCCTGACTAAATATTCAAAATAGCATGGTATTCGTTACCCCCACCAAGATGCCTTTGCTGTAACTAACTGACACTGGCTTATGTGATACATCTTCTCTAAGTGACAACACTTAGCTGTATACGTCACTAGACTAGATGAATTCTTGTCATGGGATTCAGTAAGATCAAGGCACCACAAGCAAGATATACGATAACACAGTTAAGTGGTATATTAGTGAGAGGAAATTAATCTTCTTTACTAACTTAAAATGTAAAGGATAATTAAATAGAAACATTCGCATATCCATGCCTCTCATATAGAGCTCAAGTGTTAATCCCCAAAATGAGCCCCTTGATTGACGAGAAATCAAATTAAAATTAAATTAAACAATATATACAGAACTTGAATCATGCGTAGTACGAATAACATACTAGACACTGTATTCTAATATGCTTAGTCTCCTTATGGAAGGCTTTCTCACGACAACCGATATAAGGATACTTTACATCACAAGTAAACCCGGATCAAATATTTAAAATAGCATAGTAGCCCAGATAAGATTCCCACAGCACAGCTATACAATGGCTCATACGAGGAATAATGCACCTTCTCCTAGTTATGTTATCAATATCGCTTCGTTGTGTATCTAGCAGGCTCGATGTATTCTTTCATGAGATACGGTAAGACTTAAGGAAATATGCATTTTAACATAATAAACTGGTCAACTAAGGATAAATAAATTAACGAGTCTTACTTCCTTGCTAACGCAAGTTTGAGAAGTTAATAAGGACTGTTAGTCAAACACACACACACACATATATATACGTATCACATATAGAAATCGAGATAACTTACTGCAGTGAAATGAAAAAAAAATACAAACATAATTCAATATACGATCCGGCATAACTATATTATTTCATGGTAAGTACTACTAATACGGCCAGAAATTACGTTAAAAGGAAGTGGATAAACTAATTTACTGTTTTAAAACTGCAGACACTTCGATTACGTATTTACTTTCTCTTCTCAGATTCAAAATGACTGAACGCGAATTGTAAATTTTAACACTATGTTCCGTATGTAGTAAATCGGTATAAAACCTTTTTTTATATATTAAATCTTTTTTAACGAATATAGTATATGAATCGATAATTTTTACTAATTTTCCAAGGTATAATTCATGTCAGTATAAGTAATTATTACAACATTTATTTAAATATAATACATACAACTGCTATTTGGAAACTAACAAAAGATACACATAATTATTTTAAGACCTAAGGCCATGTTTATTTAGGATTCTTACAACCCCCACTGCCATGCAGAAAATTAAATGTTTGCCCTCTATTAAATTCATAGTATATGAAGCCAAGATCATTTCTAATGCAGTCTCCAATAAAGAGAGAACCTGCATTTAAATGACTCAAGTAACCTTAAAATAGAGACTCTACTCTCACAATAATACCTTTAAATAAACCACAAAATATTTAACATCCTTTTTGCAACCTAAAAATGCACACTAAAAGAGGTTACAATCTCTTATGAAATTAAATGGAAAATCATTGATACATATATATTAAAAAAAAAAAACTAAGTTACCTTCCAGGAATTGCTTACATCACTTAAAATTACGGAACTTTGCAAGCAATCAATAACCTTTCCATAAATATACAGACCGTATCCCCACCAAAGGAAATTTTTATTTGCTAAATGGATCAACGGAAATATCACTTAATTAACATATATACTTTCACTACAGGGATTTGACTACTCTAAAATTAAAAAAGTATGACATACCCCATCCAAGATCTTCCCTCTTAAAATATAATTCTTCATAAACAATATAACAACTACTTCCTCTGTTAATTAAACATATTACAGTAAATCTCAATAACATACCCAGATATAACCCACACTAACACATAATGCCCGCCTATCATGAACAACAACTATTAGTAAACTCCTCTTAAAAAATCTGCGCAATCTCCAGACCTCAATCCAACCGAAAATGTATGGCATTACATTAAGCAACAGCTACGCAATGATAACATTTTAAATCTGGAAGAATTTTGGACAAAAATTAAAGAGAAGTGGGATGCTCTTTCACCGGAATATTACCGCAGACTAATTCAAGAAATGCCCAAAAGTTTCCAGTCTGTCGAATCGCAGAATGGCTATACACCTAAATACTAAGTACTCCATATTTGTATTGCATTAATGTTCTGAAATTACATTTAAATAACACGTTTCCCTTGTGCGGTGTTTCTTTTTGTCTTATATATTTATAGATATTTTTTAATTAGCGTGAACACTAGGATACTTCAATTAAAAGTCAAATATGAACATATAACTTTATAGGAGTACAAAAGGCGAATCAAATGCGGCATATTTTGTTTAAACAGTTACATCTAATTTAGCTTAAATTTGAGGTTTTTGAAAAAATGGCAAGTCGGGACTTTCTTTTTAGCGCATATATATATATATATATATATATATATATATATATATACACATATATATATATATATATCTATATAACGGTATAGTTACATTCAAAGACCCAAGTATTTATTTTTCATGCAAAACAGCTCCTCCAGCAGGTTAAAATTTCGGTACATTTTTTAGAGATTCTTTTGTTTATGAAAAAACAAACGGTTATTATTATATCAATATCGTCTCTTTTCGTGCATATACTCTCATAAAAAAATACAAATTCTTTTTTTAGATAGAAAAAAATGAATAACAAGATAATGCAGCAAGAAATAAAGTTATTAGAAAACTCAGCATCGAGTGTTTGTTCCGCCAGCCATCTTTGTTCATATTGTAAAGCTGCACAGGTTTTATCCAATGTATATATTTAAGTGTTCTGGATTTTTTTATTTGACAAATAAATTATTTATAATTATGTTTATTATCTAAAAATCAGTTGAAAATACCAAACCAATTCCTTACATTTTTTAAAAAGAATTAGTTTCCTATTTTCAACCGATCTAAATGCTTTTAAAATACTACCTTAGGAAGGAATTAGAGAAAATAAATATTAGATAAAGTAATAGTAAAAATAATAGTAAATAATTTATTTGTATAATAAAAAAATAATACACTTTAATTCATACGTTGGTGTGTATTTTGGCATCGGCAAAAAATTAGGCATCAGTTTAACCACTTACCGAATTCTAACAAATAACCATCACGCATTCACCAAGATTCACTTCACGTATCCCACCCGAATGTAATAATATAATCGTACCCCTCCTAATCTGACATATGAATACATACATACGCGCATGCATACATACATACAAATATATAGACAATTATACATGCACATGGCAATTACAAATCTTATAAATGTAATGCATCTCAAGGTATTATCCTTAAAACACGTGATTATACATTTATAGTAGAACCCCGGGATACGGGATTAAAAATTAGTAACAAAATACAGTACATTTATAATTTACATGCATATAATCAAATTAAATTATAAATAACACCGTAAGGCAAGGAAATACAGTAAGCAGGGACCGGAAACACCGTAACCTGGAAAAGCTCTATAGTAGGGCAACCCTATCCCGGGGTTCTATCGTATATTAAAACGTCCAATTTTTTCTGTATATGTTGCAAGTAAACTACCATATATATATATATATATATATATATATATATGATGAAAATAATGGAAATAGTATTCCGACAAAATAGAGAAAATAAAAAGGAACAACCCGTATTATGTGTTCATCAACGTTTCGTCTTTATTTATTTTATCCATAGGAAGTCTCGAAATAAAGACGAAACGTTGATGAACACATAATACGGGTTGTTCCTTTTTATTTTCTCTCTCTCTCTCTCTCTCTATATATATATATATGGTAATCCAGGTTAAGTATGTATAGGGTAGATAAAGTGCGAGAGATTTTCGACCAGATATATATGATAGTATGCAAACGTAAATAACGCTACACTTTATTAAGTCTTATTGCACCAACTGACCAACCTCTGCGATACCGACATGGCTATGATCTATTCTGTAATTATAAAGGCATAAGATCTCCTCAGGAGAAATGTCTGAACAAAAAATACAGAATTCTCGCCTGATGAGGTCTTAGTTTTAAATAACTAGAATACAAAATCATCAAGTCAGTGTCGTAGTGGTTGTATATGTCTGTACAAATGAAAATATTATATCCATACACATATATAACTATTGTTTTAAAATCCTAGTTATATTAACTAAATGACAGAAGTACAAACAGTATTATATTCAGATATGCCAAACTATAGTGTGCGTCAAATTTGGTAATCAAAATGAAAGCATCTCTTACCTGTCGAGTGTAAAATATGGGAATTCAAATTGACTTACCTGAAAAAGTAAAACATAGAATATTACATTTATTTCGGAAAAAACTATATACAATATAAAAGCATATTTGACAATGAAAATATTTATAAGTAATATATATATATATATATATATATATATATACACTAACATATATATATATATATGTATGTAAACATAGACACACACTTATATATGTATACATTTACACTTATATAGGGTGGGAATAATGGAGATATTTCGATGAGATAGAGAAATAAGAAAAGGAACAAACCAAGTTATGTGTTCATCAACGTTTCCTCTTTATTGTAAGACTTATTCTGCATGATTGAAATTAAGAAAATAAAATACCAGTAGAACATTTAAAAATATATTTTTGTTGTAATGAAATTTATGACTGTCATATTTCAGAACCAAAAACGCCGTTGGAAATTAAAAATAAAAAAAGTATAGAGTTGTGAATGACAGTAAATTTTTAACGTCATATAATCGTTTTTATATTTAAAAATATATGATGTAATTCATATTCTCTTTGGAATAAATATATCCATTACAGTTCAAATAAGGATGTGTTACTGAAATAAAATGTGTTTTTGTTATGTAATTTATTACATGATTAGATTTGTTAATTATTATAGGCGGTGTTTTCCATGGTGTGAGAGAGTTAACCTGCGTGTAAAATTAAATTATTTTCTTTTAATAGGAGTTTATGTATTAATGGCGATCGATTATAAAAAAAAAACGTTGTTTAATTGTTCCTGAATTTTCGATAAGTGCTAATCTCCGAAGTCTCCGTTGCGGTTTATTTGAAATAAATTAAACTATCTTTGTTTTTTCTTTAAAGTCAAAAGTATGATTATGCTGCCATGAATGAAAAGATAATGGATTCAGCGAATTGCTATTTCTTATATATCTCTTATGTTCGTTGACCCTTTTTTCTAATCCAGGTCGGGTTTCACTAACGTATATATATAATGGCAATTTTAGTATGAAACAGTGTATATTTCTGCATTGAAAATTTGTTCGTTTTGAGAACGTTTTGTTGCTTTAATGTTTAATTTATAGTTTGTGATGTGGTTTGTATTATTAAAATTCCTAGTTTATTTTCAGTGCTTAAAATTATTGTATTATTGGCATGTGTATGTAAAAGATGTCTGTTTATGAGTGAAATGTCTAGTGTATATGATGTTCGCTTATTTATCCTGGAAAATATGTGACTTTTTACTTTGCATTTAATATAAAATATGTAGGATATTGCAAAGTTTTCAAAGTATTTGTGAGATCTTTGAATTCTTCGTCCATATATTATGAATTGCAAATTCATAATTCACATAACATACTCATCTACACTTTATCTATAATACTCATCTACACTTTATCTATAATACTCATCTACACTTTATCTATAATACTCATCTACACTTTATCTATAATACTCATCTACACTTTATCTATAATACTCATCTACACTTTATCTATAATACTCATCTACACTTTATCTATAATACTCATCTACACTTCATCTATAATACTCATCTACACTTCATCTATAATACTCATCTACACTTCATCTATAATACTCATCTACACTTCATCTATAATACTCATCTACACTTCATCTATAATACTCATCTACACTTCATCTATAATACTCATCTACACTTCATCTATAATACTCATCTACACTTCATCTATAATACTCATCTACACTTCATCTATAATACTCATCTACACTTCATCTATAATACTCATCTACACTTCATCTATAATACTCATCTACACTTCATCCATAATACTCATCTACACTTCATCTATAATACTCATCTACACTTCATCCATAATACTCATCTACACTTCATCCATAATACTCATCTACACTTCATCCATAATACTCATCTACACTTCATCCATAATACTCATCTACACTTCATCCATAATACTCATCTACACTTCATCCATAATACTCATCTACACTTCATCCATAATACTCATCTACACTTCATCTATAATACTCATCTACACTTCATCTATAATACTCATCTACACTTCATCTATAATACTCATCTACACTTCATCTATAATACTCATCTACACTTCATCTATAATACTCATCTACACTTCATCTATAATACTCATCTACACTTCGTCTATAATACTCATCTACACTTCGTCTATAATACTCATCTACACTTCGTCTATAATACTCATCTACACTTCGTCTATAATACTCATCTACACTTCGTCTATAATACTCATCTACACTTCGTCTATAATACTCATGTACACTTCGTCTATAATACTCATGTACACTTTATAATACTCATGTACACTTTATAATACTCATGTACACTTTATAATACTCATGTACACTTTATAATACTCATGTACACTTTATAATACTCATGTACACTTTATAATACTCATGTACACTTTATCTATAATACTCATGTACACTTTATCTATAATACTCATGTACACTTTATCTATAATACTCATGTACACTTTATCTATAATACTCATGTACACTTTATCTATAATACTCATGTACACTTTATCTATAATACTCATGTACACTTTATCTATAATACTCATGTACACTTTATCTATAATACTCATGTACACTTTATCTATAATACTCATGTACACTTTATCTATAATACTCATGTACACTTTATCTATAATACTCATGTACACTTTATCTATAATACTCATGTACACTTTATCTATAATACTCATGTACACTTTATCTATAATACTCATGTACACTTTATCTATAATACTCATGTACACTTTATCTATAATACTCATGTACACTTTATCTATAATACTCATGTACACTTTATCTATAATACTCATGTACACTTTATCTATAATACTCATGTACACTTTATCTATAATACTCATGTACACTTTATAGTACTCATGTACACTTTATCTATAATACACACATACACACACACTCACGTGAAGAGTTTTAGTGAAATGAGCGTTTATCTAACCAGTATTATAGATGTACGATGTGAATTATCGTAGTAAAACTTTAATAATATAAAACAAAAAACTATGCAAAAATATAGTTCTACTCGTATTTTTGTTTGTATTTATTGATATGTTCTATTTATTATTCAAGGCAATTTAAAAAATAAGGATTCTAAATGACTATGCAGAGAATAGCAAAAAAAAAAAAACAACAAAAAAGAACTAATAAAACTCAAGAAGAATACAAAATTATATCGCACATTTTTAACTTGAAAACATGAAAATCTATAATGCATTACGAGGAATATGCTAACTTGTATTTGAATAACTGGACACCATGTTCAGTAATCAACAATTTTTATTTTTCAGAACTTGATTCTTTTACTAGCCATAATTTCTCCAATAAACGGGTGTCCTATATCGTTTAATACTTTGTTCGTGTGCATACTTATAGTTTTGCTACGGGGTCGAATAAAGCATATGCCAATAATACTGCCCAATCGCATGAACACTGGTGGAGCCTCGTTGAAATTTACTGGGATAAACCTGACAAGCAGCGAAATCCCACCCCTCCGCTGTAGATGTCACCCTATGCATTGTTTGCACGTGTATGCGCGTAATAAAACAAATTAACTCCGACGATTTCAAATTAAAATATATCGTTATTTTATTCACTTTTAATCACCTTGAACCCGACAGAGGAATAGAGACTGCACATTATTCATGCCGCTACATTTTTAAATATGCTCTCATTTTTCTCTCTAACGAATGTTGACAAAATAATCTTTCATTTCTGAATTTCTATATGAGGATGGATTACTTGTTTTCAGGGTTAAAAACAAGTAATACTACGTAATAATAAATAGCGATATATAATGATATCTAGTAAGATTGTACATCTAAAATCTAAATGATGTTGAAGCTTCCTAAAATACATATTAAAATTGTTCGCAAAGAAATGTGGCGCAGTGGATAAAGTACTTAGTGAAATATTCTTCTTCAGGTTGAAGGTTCAATCGTCAGTGCGGGCAACACCTAAAGCACACTTACTAATTATTTAGTAATTCTATCCATGGCTGACAGAACGAGGTGATGCTACCCTGCGGATTAAATAAACGGTTTCGTTCGGAATTCCATGCATATTCACGAGTTCGATAGAAAGATTCCCGAATCGAAAAGAATGATTCCAGAGTTCGACAAGAAACACGTGAACACGGTCAGAGGTTACATCGACTGAAACGGTATGAAAATGACACTCAAGATGAGAACAGTATTCCGAGAATGATTTTACGCTAACTTCATTGATATCAAAATTATATTTAATTTACCATTTACTAAACACACACACACACACACACACACACACACACACGCCATAGTTCGCTGTTTTCCAATATGGCTAGGTAATATTAGATTAGATACATAGATCCACTGTAAACTTTAAGAAG
>NC_136486.1:125082335-125092335 GCF_053919585.1 Euprymna scolopes | reverse complement strand
CCTCAATACATATATATTACATCCTCAATACATATATATTACATCCTCAATACATATATATATATATATATATATATATATATAGATATTACATTCTCAATACATATATATACATATATATATATATTACATCCTCAATACATATATATACATATATATATATATATAACATCCTCAATACATATATATATATATATATAACATCCTCAATACATATATATACATATATATATATATATATTACATCCTCAATACATATATATACATATATATATATATATATATATATATATATTACATCCTCAATAGATATACAGTGATGATCATATTTATTGGCACGGTAAAATAAAAGTTAAATTTTGTCTAATAAATTCTAAAAAAGGGATTAAATTAAAGAAAATAACAAAGTATATTATTTATTTTTAACTGGCCTTTCCGATGCAGCGATCGGATTTTAGAAAAAATAAATAACAAAGGAACAACAAACATAATTGCAAAAAACCCTTGTTCAAAATTATTGGCACGGCTTTGTTTTTCTTTTAGTATCAGTATAATATCAATCAATTTCCGGTTTACGTGCTTTCTGAACTTTTTTATAGCCATATTATGCTTGTTTAACGCTAATTCAGTGAATAATTTTTTTCAGATAATTTTTAGATAGCGATTTATTTAAACTATTATAAGTGACTAAATTATAATTTTCAATCGCCATGGTTAAAACTAAGGAACACAGCGAAGACGTCAGGAAGCTTGTTGTAGCATGCCATACCAATGGGGAGGGCTATGATAAGATTTCAAAGAAGCTAAACCTTCCCAAATCCACTGTTAGAGCCATAATAAACAAGTTCAAATCGCAAGGCCACGTTATGAGTTTAGAGGGTAGAGGGAGAAAAAAGGATTCTTTCCCCAAGAGATGAACGGAAAATTGTTCGACAAGTAAAACAAAACCCAAGGATCTCTGTTGGGGAGATTGTTGATGAACAGAGCACCTCTGGAGTGAATGTATCTCGACATACAGTTGGTAGAGTTTTGAAGAGAGCTGGTTTAAAAGCATGCCGTCCGAGAAAGACTGCCTTATTGAAGCCTATGCACCTGAAAGCAAGGCTAGCCTTTGCAAAACGTCATATTGATAAAGATGTTGCATTCTGGAAACGTGTTCTATGGACTGACGAAACGAAAATAGAGTTATTTGGCCATAATAAAGTGTCTTATATTTACAGAAAATCTGGCGAAGCTTTCCTGCCTAAGAACACCATACCCACAGTGAAGCACGGTGGAGGCAGTTTGATGTTTTGGGGATCCTTTGCTGCCTCTGGACCAGGGCGACTTGTTAAGGTCACAGGTAGCATAAAAAAGGAAGATTATGTTAAAATATTGGATGAAAACCTGAAAGACTCTGCTAAAGAGCTCTCACTTGGTCGTCGTTGGTGGTTCATGCAAGATAATGACCCAAAGCATTCGGCTAAACTGACTAAGAAATGGCTTGAGGACAATCATATTAATGTTTTGGAGTGGCCATCACAAAGTCCAGACCTTAATCCAATTGAAAATTTATGGAGAACATTAAAATTGAGGGTAATGCAAAGGAAGCCTAAGAATCTTATTCAATTGGAGGATTATTGTCAGGAAGAGTGGGCTAAAATTACTACTGAAGAGTGCAACAACTTGGTTGTAAACTATGAAAAGCGACTGATGAAGGTAATCAAGGCCAAAGGCTATACAATTGATTATTAAATAAATCGTGCCAATAATTTTGAACAAGGGTTTTTTGCAATTATGTTTGTTGTTCCTTTGTTATTTATTTTTTGTAAAATCCGATTGCTGCATCGGAAAGGCCAGTTAAAAATACATAATATACTTTGTTATTTTCTTTAATTTAATCCCTTTTTTAGAATTTATTAGACAAAATTTAACTTTTATTTTACCGTGCCAATAAATATGATCATCACTGTATATATATATATCTTACATCCTCAATATATATATATATATATATATATATATATATATATTACATCCTCAATAGATATATATATATATATTACATCCTCAATATATATATATATATATTACATCCTCAATATATATATATATACATTACATCCTCAATATATATATATATATATATTACATCCTCAATATATATATATATATATTACATCCTCAATATATATATATATATATATATATATATATTACATCCTCAATATATATATATATATATATATATATATATATTACATTCTCAATATATATATATATTACATCCTCAATATATATATATATATAGATATTACATCCTCAATATATATATATATATATAGATATTACATCCTCAATATATATATATATATATTACATCCTCAATATATATATATATATATATATTACATCCTCAATATATATATATATATATATATATTACATCCTCAATATATATATATATATATATATATTACATCCTCAATATATATATATATATATATATATATTACATCCTCAATATATATATATATATATTACATCCTCAATATATATATATATATATATATATATTACATCCTCAATATATATATATATATATATTACATCCTCAATATATATATATATATATTACATCCTCAATATATATATATATATATATATATATTACATCCTCAATATATATATATATATATATATATTACATCCTCAATATATATATATATATATATATATATATTACATCCTCAATATATATATATATATATATATTACATCCTCAATATATATATATATATATATTACATCCTCAATATATATATATATATATATTACATCCTCAATATATATATATATATATATATTACATCCTCAATATATATATATATATATATATATTACATCCTCAATATATATATATATATATATATATTACATCCTCAATATATATATATATATATATATATTACATCCTCAATATATATATATATATATATATATATATTACATCCTCAATATATATATATATATATATATTACATCCTCAATATATATATATATATATATTACATCCTCAATATATATATATATATATATATTACATCCTCAATAGATATATATATATATATATATATATTACATCCTCAATAGATATATATATATATATATATATATATATTACATCCTCAATAGATATATATATATATATATATATTACATCCTCAATAGATATATATATATATATATTACATCCTCAATAGATATATATATATATATATATTACATCCTCAATAGATATATATATATATATATATTACATCCTCAATAGATATATATATATATATATATATATTACATCCTCAATACATATATATATATATATATATTACATCCTCAATACATATATATATATATATATATATATATATATTACATCCTCAATACATATATATATATATATATATATATATATATATATATATTACATCCTCAATACATATATATATATATATATATATATATATATTACATCCTCAATACATATATATATATTACATCCTCAATACATATATATATATATTACATCCTCAATACATATATATATATTACATCCTCAATACATATATATATATTACATCCTCAATACATATATATATATTACATCCTCAATATATATATATATTACATCCTCAATATATATATATATTACATCCTCAATATATATATATATTACATCCTCAATATATATATATATATATTACATCCTCAATATATATATATATATATATTACATCCTCAATATATATATATATATATTACATCCTCAATATATATATATATATATATATTACATCCTCAATACATGTATACATAACATCCTCAATATATATATATATATATATAACATCCTCAATACATGGGTATATAACATCCTCAATACATGTATATATAACATCCTCAATACATGGATATATAACATCCTCAATACATGGATATATAACATCCTCAATACATGGATATATAACATCCTCAATACATGGATATATAACATCCTCAATACATGGATATATAACATCCTCAATACATGGATATATAACATCCTCAATACATGGATATATAACATCCTCAATACATGGATATATAACATCCTCAATACATGGATATATAACATCCTCAATACATGGATATATAACATCCTCAATACATGGATATATAACATCCTCAATACATGGATATATAACATCCTCAATACATACATATATAACATCCTCGATACATACATATATAACATCCTCAATACATACATATATAACATCCTCAATACATACATATATAACATCCTCAATACATACATATATAACATCCTCAATACATACATATATAACATCCTCAATACATACATATATAACATCCTCAATACATACATATATAACATCCTCAATACATACATATATAACATCCTCAATACATACATATATAACATCCTCAATACATACATATATAACATCCTCAATACATACATATATACATATATATATATATATATATATATATATACAAACACATTACATCCTCAATTCATATGTATATACACACATTACATCCTCAATTCATATACACATTACACACATATATATATACACATTACATCCTCAATACATATATATACACTCACATTACATCCTCAATAGATATATATATACACTCACATTACATCCTCAATACATGTATATATACACACACACACATTACATCCTCAATATATATATATATACACACACACAATGCATCCTCAATACATACATATATACACACATTACATCCTCAATGCATATATATATACGCACACATGTTACATCCTCAATATATATATATATATATATATATATATATACACACACATGACCTCCTCAATACATATATATACACACACATTACATCCTCAATACATAATAAAATTATGGGGCGTTCGTTCGCGACTGACCTCCATAGAATGGAAATATGTCACAAAGTTTAACAAGGTTTTTTAATATAGATTCACAGAATATTGTGATAAGTGTTTCAGTGTGAACAGGTATGGTATAATAAAGTATGGGGTTTATCTATTTTATTTTTACTTTCATTATCTTTTGTTTTGGTTTTGATACTCCGAAATTCGAAGCTATCTCTTTACAACCCTTCCTTTTCATAAGCTATCATAATTTTATAAATCGGAGTCCATTTTCTGTAGGCTGTTTTTGAACCCAGTCAACGACGGGTACTTTTGCTAGTATATATATATATATATATATATATATATATATAGTAGAAATTTATGAAAATATATGGCAATGAAGCTAGATAGAACGTTTCGAGTTACATATTTGTAGGGAATCTTAAGGTTAGATGCATGAAATTAGTGTTAGTATGTGTTTTATACATAAATATTGTGTTTACTTCGGATTATTACCCAATGAGATTAATTATTACTTTTACGCTAGGTGTATTCGTCAGTCAATTGGTCTTCAACCACACAAAGATTCGCCGATATTTATTTCGGTTCTTTTGTTCTGTTTGGTAGAAGTGACGCGACAGGTTTTAATGTGTCTAATTATTAGTTTGTTCTATATTAAAAAAGTAAATACTGAAAATCAATACTTAGTATATTATATGCTATAGGAGGACGGTTCTACATAAAAGAGCGCCTGAAAATATTCATACTAAATTACATTTGCTTTTTCTAAAGAGAATGGTATAATCTATCAGAAGAAGTTAATCAGAGTTGAGTATTTATTTTGTAAGATGAACGTATTGATTAGAAAACTTCGAGAAATCGACCAGCTTTACTTTATTATGTAGTAATCTGATTTTTTTAAAAGGAATTTTTTCTCATACTTGTCTTATTCTTGCTGAAACTTTATTATTTCCAGTCCCAAACTATTATTTTACTCTTAGTCGAAGCTTTCAGTTGGAAGCTATAATTTTGTTGGAAAAAATATTGTGACATTTAATGCATTATTTTCTTCTTCGTTGTCATCCGTCCGTCCAAAGGTTGGGAATCATGAAGCTCGTTAAATTATGAAACATGTATTTATTATTTTCATGGAATTAAGTGCTGACCAAACCGGAGTTTAAGACGAAGTAAAAAAAAAAATCAATAAATCGCAGACTTTGCCCTGACCGACATAAATATAATGCCGGTCATTATTAAACTAGGCGTGGGAATTAACAATGCCCGAGGGAAAAGCGGAGACTTCAGCACGATGGCGAGGCATTTCAACTAAATTATTTATACGTGTTAACCCATCATTCATTTCTGACCAGTCCTCGATTTCATCCGAAGTGAAATTGCGGAATTCGTGACACCGCAGGTAACCTTTGCAGAAAATAAAAATTTACTTGAATAAGTAACACAATTAACTAACGATTTCTTTCCTGCTTACATATAAGTAGAACTATCTACAGAAACGTGTTTCCATATTCAATAATTAATAACCATCGTGGAACACATTTAGATTTAAAACCCAACACGCTTGGGCTACAAAACCATATATATATGTTTTATATTTTATTACCGTTTTATCTGTTTGGTTACATAGGTTTCGGATGTTGGACCATGTTTACGATCCAACAGCCTCGCCAGACCTTACAGAAATGGTAGTTAGTAGCTGGAAGAAGTGTTTTAGAAGAAAAAAAGGGGATAGGAAATAAGGGCGAGGGAGACGGGTATGAACAATATTTTAGTTTTGAAGGTTAAAATACATTAGATTGTATTGTGTGTGTGGTGGTAGCAGATTCAGGCAGACGTGGGTGGAGATATATAGATAGAGGGAGGGGGAGAGAGGATGGTAAAGAAAAAAAAGAGAGGGGTAATGTGAGGAGGGGGAGGGGTTTCGATTTTTTGGTTTCGAATTTTGACTGCTTTTTGCTTGTTCAGCAGGGTATATTAAGTAGATAAGAGAGAGAGAGAGAGAGAAAGAGAGTCAGACTAAGAGGGAAAGGGTTACTGTAGATGTCATGTGTTGACAAGTATAGGGTTCTATTTAAAATTTTCGTAGTCGCTATAAGTCGACATGTTTATTTCAGTTGACAATGGGTTGTTTTTAGGTAGTTAAGAATTAATACATACGCCAACGCACGCGCAAATACGCATACATACATATAAATACATATATACATTTCTACACATCCATATTCAGACACATACGCACATACACATATATATAAACAATGTATATGCAGACATACACACAACTCTAATACGCATATACATACACACACACACACACATATATATATACATACACCTATCTATATACATATACGTGGAGATATATATCTCCAGTAAGAAGTAGATGTATATATACATACATACGCACACGCATGTACCCATATACACGTATATACAATTACATAAATATACATATTTATAAATATACAGACATATATATATACACACATGTATATATCTATACCAAGTAAATAAAGTAAAGTTAGGATAAATAAATAATAAATAAATAAGTAAATGCATGGGTGTAATTAATAATGTGAGGTTAGGTAGACGCATCGTTAAGTTCATATATAAAAATGCGTCTACCTAACCTCGCATTATAAACTACACCCATATATTTACTTATTTATGTATTATTATTTAGTTATCGTTACTTTATTTATTTACTTGGTATAGATATATACATGTGTGTGTATATGTATGTATATGTCTGTATATTTATATTTTTATAAATATGTATATTTATGTAATTGTATATACGTGTATATGGGTACATGCGTGTGTATATGTATGCATATATACATCTACTTCTTACTGGAGATCTATATCTCAACGTATATACATATAGGTAGGTGTGTGTGTATATATATATGTATATGTGTCTATATATGTTAGTATGTATATGTGTGTAAGAGTTGTGTGTATATGTCTGCATATATATGCAAATATGTCTGCATATACATTGTTTATGTATATATGTATGTATGTATGTATGTATGTGCGTATGTGTATTTATATGGATGTGTAGAAATGTACATATGTATGTGTATGTATACGTATTTGCTCGTGCGTTAGCGTATATATTCATTCTTAATTACCTAAAAACAACCCATTGTCAACTGAAATTAACATGTCGACTTATAACGAGTAAGAAAATTTTAAATAGAACCTTGTACTTGTCAAACACATGACATCTACACTAATCCTTTCCCTCCTTTTCTCTCCCTCATCTACTTAATATACCCTGCTGAACAAGCAAAAAGCAGTCAAAATTCGAAACCATAATATTGAAACTCTCCCCTCACCGTACCTCCCTCTTTTTACCATTCTCTCTCCCCCTCCCACTCCCTATATCCATATATCTACACCCACGCCTACCTGAATCTGCTACCACCACACACACAATACAATCTAATGTATTTTAAGCTTCAAAACTAAAATATTGTCGATACCTGTCTCCCTCCCCCTTTTTTTCTTCTAAAACACTTCTTCCAAATACTAACAACAATTTCTGTAAGGTCTGACGAGGCTGTTGGATCGTAAACATGGTCCAACATCCGAAACCTATGTAACAAAACAGATAAAACGGTAATAAAAAATAAACACATATTTGCTTTGCAATAGTATTGAGCACTCTCTTCAGATTTTTACTAATTACCAGTTTTACCATGTGTGTGTGTGTGCGTGTGGAAATATAAAGGTATTTAAAACTGTCAATTAAAATTTACACTTAAATTTATTATTCAACAGAATACTCTAAAAACAATTTACAAAGTGTTCATTCCGCGGAGTTTCAAAGAATGCCACTCTTGCTATTCTTATCAGAGAACAGTAAGGAATTAGCAAATTTTAATTGTTGCAAAGCTTGAAATTTGCTGGTTGATGCATTAGATGAAACAAAAATTGATGATATTTAGTCATAAATTACAAAAAACAGTTTAAAAATATATATGCATGAAACAAGTGCAAAAAACACGCAAACCAGGAAAAACCATTTTAGCGTGACTCCCTCATTGGTAATCCGAAAGCAAAAGAAAATTCCTTTTAAGAAACAAAATATCCATAATTTTACATCGAATGGCTTAAATTTTCACATGCGAAAAATCCGGTTAATGTTCATAAAAGAAATGAGTTTTTTTAAGGTTGTGCTAAGTTTGTATTCAATCTTTTCCGACCTGAACCGGTTGGACTATTTCGTTTGGTTATACGTCGATAACATCACCAACATAACCTCACACAACACCAAAATCAGCCTGATCGCCGCCATCCGCCGAGTATTCGCCAAGCTCCTGCCGGCGCTTGTGGAAATGGCATGTTCACAATTCCGGACCCGTATCGAGACGGCAATTGAGGCTGAAGGCGGCTACATTAAATCGCTGTTAGCTCTACTACATAATCAAGTTACCTGAATTGATTTTTTAAATAAAAGTTTTAAAATAAAACTGTGGTGTTGTTTTCTTTATGACAACACTTTTATCGTTCCAGCCTGTACACACACAGAATTCATTTCCAGCATTTTAATCGGAGGTTTTAAACTAGTATTCATGTAATAAAATACGAAATAATTTTAAAAATCATTAATTAAGCTGTTTGTATTTCAAAGACAATTGGTACATATTTAAACTGTCAACGCATTCATCTCATATCTTTATAAATTTTAATACATTAAATACTAGCGAGACCTGTGTAAATTCCACAACGGCACTTTTAAATGTAATATATTGCATTCTGTGGACGTTCCGCGTGAATGGGGACCCCCCTCCGTAATATTATTGTGGACCTTTTGTTAGAAATGTATGAGTATTTATCTAAGTAATCTGGTATAGTGTGAGAATATATCTGGTTATTACGGGTTTTCTCCAATAACTTTAGAAGAGTCCGTGACATTATCATTATATGGAAGCCCGGCACGAACAGAAATCCCACGATATCATTATGTCACCTTTAGACAGAATCCACACCAGAAGACAAAGACGGTATATTTTTGTTTCAGGTACTGTCCAAAAGCGACATTGTTTTTTTTTTTAT
>NC_136486.1:125032335-125074835 GCF_053919585.1 Euprymna scolopes | reverse complement strand
TGAAATGAATATTTTGTATTTCAACTTGCTGACACATTTCTGTACGCCTTATTCATCAATCGGAATAAGAATTTTGTTCGGTATAAACCATCCGTGGTGTATGATTACTATTTCATGTTAATTTAAGTGTTGTGTAACCAGTAGTTTAAGAGTTTATTGGTTAAATATTTACAGACTCGCACATAGACATAAACTTACTGCTTTATTTATATAGACTTGGAAACAAGTGATCCTTCATAAATCAGATTCAATTTAATCAATGAGAAAATGCCTTGAAAAAGAGTACATGTTTCACTAGTAGGTATTATACTATGTGAGTTATTTCCCTTATTCTGTAGGCCTTCTTTTGGGAACTATAAGACTATCTAATAATGTGCAATTCATAACATTCTATTATTACACACCGTAAAACAGAGAGTGGTGTAAACTATCTTAACAAAAATATACTTCCTTTACACAGCAGTAGTGGAAAGGGAGACCAGCGCCTATAAAAGCAGAGCACATTGGACATTAAAAAATTATCTTGCAACCCCTTTCATCAGCATTGGTGCCTCAGAATAACTTACTCTCCCCACTTAGAAAGAAATGCAAAAAAAAAAAAAAAATAAAAAAAATAAAAATAAATCCAGGAAGGTGGATTTCATGCGAATATACAGGACATCTCAGCCTTAACCTCAGTCAACAGGAAAAAAAAACAGTTAATAAATGGAACATACTCAGTTGGCTTTAGAACCGATTTATAAACTAGGGAATTATACTATGCAATGAAAATCTAGCCCAAAACATGCTCTTAGTGTACTGCAAATCAGATAAGAGTTACGGTTGTTAAAGAACGCAAGAGGAAATGTGCTATTCAAAAAGAGAAAACGATCAGCATCTCTGCAACAGATTCATCCCAGAGATGCTCCCCGTAGAGAGATACTGCAAAACTAGTGTCGGCCTGACCCAACATCTCTGGACCCACGAAACAACTACCTACACACGGTCATCATAGCAAACTGTGGAGAAACATCGTAATCATACACAGAGAGAAGATAATATTGTTGTAGCGCCACTTTATTTTCTGTTCAAATACAACCAGGCAAGTAACACGGTATCGCTATGTGATTGTTTTTAATGTCACGGTAGCCGAAATCCTAGAAAGGATGAGTCAGCGCCATGGGTGCGAGCTTGAGAGATCGATGAGTTGATTAATCAGAAAACATCGTCTATTAATGGAAACGAATTGATTCGCGACGGCAGCGTAATAGGCCAAACATAAAACCATTAGTTAACGATGCGATCTCTACAAGATTAAACAATGCTGATACGATATCCGTGAAACGAAAACACAGACCCTAATGAGTAACGCTAGCTCTTTAACTTGCCCATTCAAAGAATAGCGAACTGAATCACATGAAAACACTGGGCTACTGTTTAGATTTAATTTACACAAAGAGAAACATTCGATTTGATTCCGCACTTTAACTTCCTTTCTAAATGTTTGAACAAAAACATAAAAAGTTGTTAAAATTGATTAGTTGACGGCAGATCACCCTTTTCGGAGTGGTTCAATTTATAAAGAATACCTAATATCAACGGTTCCTTATTCATTTTTTTTACATGGAGGTCAACACTTATAATGGCCCAGAAGCCACTCGGGGATAAGGGTTATTTTGTGTACAGTAATCAATGGGATAGTGTTGCAGGATTCATTAGTACGGGAGATTTGATAAAGTGTCATTACTTCAGGGGGCGGTTCATCAGGAATTTGTTTATATTGGGCTTGAAGACATCCATGTTGAAATCAGGAGGGAAACATGCAAGCAGTAGAGAGTTCCACAGGCGTGCAGTTCTAAGAAAGAAGCTTCGTTCATGGAATCTACGTTTTGATTTAGGCACAGATAAAGGGTGGGGGAAATTATTGACAGTGGTTTCAGCTAGACGGGTGTTTATCGTGAAAGATTGGAGAGAGGTGACCAGAGATTGGAGCTCAGACGAGCACCTGCCATGTAAATAACGATAAAACAAAGATAGGCTCGCAACGTTTCTTCTGTGGGAGAGAGGTTGAAGGGAAAGGAAAAGGGCACCCCCCCACTAAACCACGAAATCTATTTTGTACTCTGTCAAGACGGGATAGGCTGTTTTTAGCAGCTTCTGTCCAGATGTGGCAGCAGTATTACATCCTTGGACGTACTTGACTTTTTGAACAGAAGTTAATATTTTTAACCTCACACGAAAGGAAATTGGCGAGTTGTGTAGCAGAGCGGACGTGCGTATACAAATGCATGCGAAATCACATCACCTGTAAATGAAATGATTAGAAAAAGGAAAACGAGCACGTTAGAGAAAATGATCACTTAAGAGACGTCGATGACGTTCGAACGAACGTAAGAAATCATGTTGTTATAACGGGAAAGGGCTTATATATAATATTCAATTGAGAATCGTCTCTGCAATAATAAATATGAAATCTGCATGAATTCAAATATATTTAAGCGTATTTTATGATCGTGCAAGGCTGGGCGCTTCCCACTAGTATGAAATAAATATGTATATGAGTCATCTTACGTGTCTGTTAACTACTTCATTACATATTTAAGTAGGACTATAATTAGAGCGACCAGAATTTATGCATTATTTGGACTACTATTCTCATTTTGTATACATCTATAACCTACTTCAGGTGTGGCTTGTCTAACTGCACGGTTTAAAGCCCCCAAAATTCATACTAAAACTGTACGAAATGGCTCGTGACGTAACATGAGATAATAAGTAACATTCACTTCTAAGTTGCACTCTTTTTTTTTTTTTACAAGGTGGTCACCACTTATCAAGGCCCGGAAGCCACTCAGGGATAAGGATTATTGTAAGTACAGCACGTTAGTGTGGATATTTAAAGTGTCTACTTAAGGGGGCAGTTCATAAGGAATTTGTTTACGTTGGACTTGAAGACATCCAAGTTGTAGTCAGGAGGGAAGCAGGCAGACGGAACAGAGTTCCACAGGCGTGCAATTCTAAGAAAGAAGCTTTGTTCATGGAATCTTCGTTTTGATTTAGGCATAGATAAAGAGTGGAGAAAGTTTTGACAGTGGATTCAGCTAGACGGGTGTTTTTTGTAAAAGAGAGGTTGAAGATATATGCGGGCGAAACTGGGAACACAATTAGATTTATACAGTGTCATTGTTGACGAAACTAGAGCAAACTAGACCTTTTGATTAAATAAGGCGTTTCGTTCGAAATTCCATGCAGATTCCCGAGGTCGATAAGATAAACCTGAATAAGATTGGAACTTACATCGACAAAAACACTGTGAAAAATAACCCTCAAAATTAGAATAATAATCCGAAAAAGTCTGAATCGCTTCTATAATCTGAAAAAAAATGCCTAATTGATAATAATCTGGAGATGTTTCGAATGAAACCAGAAGTTTTAAAGAAAGTCGCTTTCATTTCCTACCGACATAATATTACTAAGCTCTGAAAAACAACTTTTCTTCTTCGTGTTTTAACTTACTAGATATGCAAGCTGCGAGAAAATCAATTTCAATCTCATGTCCAAAAAGCACCCTGTCTACTTTCATTAGCATGAAACCATTTCTGCGTACAATTTAGGAAAAAAAAACTACTCTGCGAAGTCTTCATCGATAGATCGTCATAAAACTCTACGCGGTATCTTTTACATCGGTCATTCAAACCTGCTGTTTGCATGACTTAAATAATATATGATGCTATGAAGCATGCAGAATAAACAAGAACCATGAATAATTACTGTTTTCAATGGGCAATATTTTTACAGTGTTCTTAACATTTTCTTTTTACTGGGGATGGGGCATTCTACCGGATACAAAACATTCCTCCTATTCAAATGAAGATATATTTTAACGATTATAACCACTTCTTTAAGCGCAGTTATTTGTATATCTCTTGCACTTCATTCAGCTGCTATATTATCTAGATCAGTGGTTCGCAACCTTTTTTTTTTTTTACTAATGGACCCTTTTTCTCTTTATCTTGGTGGACCCCTTCATAACTATTGTTCATAAGACAATCTTCTATTTTACACTCATATAAATTTTGAGGTTTTAATAATCAAAGAAATATTATATAATTAAGCTTTATTTTTAAATGAAAACTAATTTAATGCAAATAAAGTATTCTACAACAACTATAATAATTATGATAAGTTTTGTTATGTTTTGCCTGTGGACCCCCAGAAATATTCCATGGACGCCTAGAGCCCACGTGGACCGCGGTTGAGAACCCCCGCTCTAAATAGTCCTTCATTTCTGTTCATGAGCTTGCTTGCTATAATTACTGACATGGTGGAGTTCTTTCTATGATTTAAGTTTCTTTACATAAGACCATGCCATTTCGTTTTCCCCCTTTCTTTCTCTCAGCTTTGTTTATACCAGCATCCTTATTAACTGTAACTGTAAACGACGTTGCTACTTTCTCCCTCTTGTCTCATGTCAGGCTTAACAGCTTCGTTTTCTTGATATGTGGCTGTAGGAAGTGCATAGTCATAGTTATTAGCGTACTACTTATTTGAAACAGTAATTTCTAGCACATGTTATGAGGAATTGGTCCTACCCTTGCTATTCACCTTTTTACAAATGTCATAATGGAGATATTTATATACTCCATTGTGTCGTATTCTATAGTAGCCTTCACATGTATGGTGAAGTATTTTACAAAAAGTGCCCGAGATATATCATAAAGATGGCATAAAGAGACACAAACGTTGAAGTTCTACAAAGAGCCAGCTGAAGGTCCTCCGACAAGATGGTCATTATAAGGTCAGTAAGGCGTACATAATTTGACTACAAGTCGACAAGACACGAAAAAAATGTCCATATTCCGGCTGCCCCAAAACGGAAAATGAGAAAAAAATATTTATTACTCTAAGACAGTAAAGTTTGAAACTATTCTTACACCGAAAAAAAAAAAAAATCATTGGCCTTATTTTTACACCCTCCTTTCATTAATTTACTTTTTTTTTCTTCCCCGATAAGCATATTTTTCTGATAATTCCCAGGAAAAAAGGTTTTGTTATATTTCGTTTCAACAATGCCTTTATTCGGCAGATTTAACTCGAGATATACACGGTAGTAGTCCACCTACCACAATGACCGCGGTCAAACCTATAGCGCTTAATTTTGACTCTCTTACAGGACTCAGATATTAAAAGCAACTACAATTCTGACACGTTATTTATATTCTTTAAATCTGACTATCTGTTTCATGTTTTCTCGGAAACTATGGAGCCGATTTGAAAGACATGCTGCATGGCCATTTGTTAAAAGTGCAGCGGACCAGATATCATGTTCTCTGTACTCTGCACAGTTAGGGATAAATAGAGATTAACTTTTAATGCAAAAATGACCACAGTAATCGATTTAGCATAAAATACTCATTCTAATCCAGCGGGCTTTAACTTTTTCTTTCGTTTAACGGGCTAAATAGTCTAGTTCAATAATAATTATATACCGGAAAAATCTGTTATTTATGAACATATTGAATATTATATTTTCAACAATCAAAAAGAGATTTCCGCGTTCGAAACGACTGTGGTTGATTAAACATCAAATGCATTTTGCTCATTAAGCGTTTCACTGCTCCGACGTCTTAAACTACGCGACGAGCTAAACGGCGAAACTTCACTCAAACTAATTCATCGTAATTCTTTCGAGGAAGTGTGAATGATTTTATCGATTCGATATTATTTCACTCGTCTGGTCGGAAACAGTTGGAGGTGGATATGACTTCGATACCGGGCAGATTGTACAAGATTACTGTCAGTGTATTAGCAGCAACGCATTTGTTGGATTCTGTTGTCATTTTTTATTTTTGATTATTTCTTTCTGGTTATTTAATTTCCAGACAATCGCGAATTGAACTTGTGCGCATGTGCAAATAGACGGCTCGCATTTCTCCCACCATTAACATGTCGTCTTTGTGACATACGAAAAACAAAACAACGTCATTATTAGTAAAACTTATCTAATATGTTACGTCAATTTTTAGTTGTAATTGCTTAATGAAACACGACAAGACAAAGAAAGGAAACGAACACTAAAATGGTTCGTTTTTCCATTAGTAAAATTATTTTGATTTAAATGAGTTCGCGTTCGGGAAAGTTTTGTTTTTTGTAAAACTCGTCCAAGCTTTTCCGTGATTACGGTTTTTTTTAATGAAAAATAAGTTCTCTCTTGCAATGCTCTTTTATAGTAGGGGCATTTGGCAGATGGAATCTTTGCTATAATAAAATATAATTATTTATTTAGCCATATACTTTCAAACAGTTAATTGTTGCAAAAGAACCAACCGTGATAATTTATTTTAATCCCTGTTTTTTTAATTTATGCATTCCCATCATACTGCGGATAACCTAACAGTCACGTCTGAATATATGTACCAAATACTAACAAAGGCAAAGTTTAGCAAGGATTTTAGCATTTTTCATCTTCATGGTCTTTGAAAATGTTTGGCATCAAAGTCTTCTCAGAGAAATCAACTCATCACTTATTTAGGGTTATTAGGGGGTTTGGAGATTTCTTTAGGAGTTTATGAGAGGTAGAGGTGATTTTGAAAAAGCCCGTTTCAGAGAAATTTTTTCAGTGAAAAAATGCTGTAATTAGATGTGAAAAACGAGTAACATGCAATACGACAAACAAAACGAAAGAACGAGTTCAGAAGGCATATATTAACAAAATATAAATTTTCTATATGCTTAAAAGGGAAGTTTATAGCAATAGGAAAACATAGAATGTTCGCGAACATTTTATTGTGCACTTGTAAAATCGAGGGAGAATTCATTAGTTAAGATATCGAAAAAGCCAGAGTCGATATTTTAAGAGCCGTGTATTACATGGATCAGAAAATCTAAATAAAAAAAACTTCTCCTTTCAATTTAATAAATTATATTTAATTAAAAGTTGTTAATTAGAGTCAATGTTTTTTGTTTATCATATTAGAAACGAAGATCGGAGAGAAAGGTTAGAAATATTTCAATCGATGTGTTGGTTAATTGTGAACAGACAGCAAAAAATGATTTAAGCTATGTGTGTGTGTGCGTGTGTGTGTGCGTGTGTGTGTGGCGCTCGGTAAGTGTAAATATGCGTGAGTTTACACGCTTACAGCTCGAAACCCAACGGAGGAGTGTCTAGGACGCCAATTCATGGATTTCGGCTCAACGGGTTTATTGAAAAAAAAAATTGGCTTTTTTGAGGGATCGAAGTTTCTCTTAGAAAGATCATTTCCGACAAATTCAGAAAGTTCTCTAATTTGTACAAAATATAATCATTTGTTTTTAGTCAGGATACTCTATGCGCAAAATTTCATTTTGCATGTCGAGGTGTAAACTGCGGCTGTTACAAATAGTTCATACGTAACGTCGTAAGAACAAACAAACAAAATTAAATATGAATGGACCGTGGCCGTTACACTCGAACCGTGTCATTGCACTTCAACCACTCGGAACACCTGCCGCGAATGAACGAACAAATAAAACAAAGGAAATAAAAATACGACTCTGCATTTTTTATTCGTGGTTCTTCCAAAACAACTCATTTCATTATATTTCTAAAGTCTTTTCGCACACACATGCTCTTTAAAAATGTCTGTATCCTCGCCATCTCGCGCCGGCCTGGCCAGCTTTTTCTCGCCTTCGTTTTCACATGACCATCTTGCCCAGTGCGCACTTCGCTTCTCCTAGGTCACGTGGTGTATTTTTCTCCTTTTTTTGTGATGCAAGATCGCGCGCAATTGCTAATTTACATAGTGTTTTGACGGTTTCTAATATTTTACCAGGATATCCTACAGCTGCTACTGATCTTCTCACACGCGCTATTACAAATATATTCAAATCATTCTTAGTAAACACAAAGATCAATGTTGTACTCGATGCATTACATCGAAGCAACATCACATGCGGCTGTTGGCTAGGGGTAGATTCTTAGTCCTGTATAATTCATGGTTTTTCTGAGTGAATGAGTGATTGTGTTTTTTTTTAACAGCATTTCAACCTCTAAGGGTCATTAATGCCAAACAAGTTTTGTTGATATAATAGATTTTCAGTTTCTTGTAAAAATATTTTAAGTTTCTTGAAAAGTTTATGTTTTGAAGCAAGATGCTTTAGGTTTTCCAAAAAAGTGTTTTAGTTGTAAGAGGTTTGTTTTTCTAAAATTAATTTTACTTGTTTACTTTATAGGAGTTTGAATACATTTGTTTCTTTTAAATAGTTTATGATTTCTTGGGGCTCCACATCTTGGAACACTTTTCTAATGTTTGTTGTTTTAAAATATTTCTTCCGAGTGTGTTTGTGTTTTCTACATTCTGTCAGTAGATGTTTAATTGTTAGTTGTTGGTTGCAGAGTGTGCAATTTGGTGTTTCCTTCACTGGGGAAAGAGGTGGCTGGTTACCTTTAATGCATCTAAGACCAAGCTCCTATCTCTACATCATAAACGCTCTGATCCCCATCTGGCATCAATTGAAATGGATGGCTCTCATCTAGGGAAGGCCCCATGTTTTGCTTCTGGGTTTGACCTTTACTCCTGATCTTAAATGGAACACATACATCAAGTCTGTGGCCAAGGTCGCTGGGAGAATGGTGGGATCCTTCTATCGCTCCAGAAGATATCTCACTAATGATGCAATTCTCTATCTATATAAAAGCCAAGCACGTCCAAAGATAGAGTACTGCTGCCACATCTGGACAGAAGCTGCTAAAAACAGCCTATCCTGCGTTGACAGAGTACAAAATAGACTTCGTGGTTTAGTGGGGTGCCCTTTTCTTTTCCCTTCAACTTCACTCCCACAGAAGAGACGTAGAGCCAGTATTTGTTCTATCATTATTTCCATGGCAAGTACTCATCTGAGCTCTATTCTCTGGACCCCCCTCGCCAATCTTTTTCAAAAAACACCCGACTATCTGAAACCACCGTCAATAATTTTCCCCACTCCCTATCTGTGCCTAAGTCAAAACGTAGATACCATGAACACAGCTTCTTTCTTAGAACTGCACACCTGTGGAACTCTGTTCCGCTTGCCTGTTTCCCTCCCGACTTCAACCTGGATGTCTTCAAGTTCAACACAAACAAATTTCTGATGGACCGCCCCCCCCCTAAGTAATGACACCTTATCAATTCTCCAATACTATTGCTACATTATCCCATTGATTATTGTACACACAATAACCCTTATCCTCGAGTGGCCATTGGGCCTTGATAAGTGGTGAACTCCATGCAAAAAAAAAATGCAAATAACCATATGAGAGGGAAAAGTAGTGTAGTAGTTATTTTTCAAACTCCATAAAACTTACAGTCGTTCTATAAATAAACAAACGCTTTTTCTTGAGTAAAAGAAAACATCGATAAAAGTAATAGGTTAGCAAACGTTTAACAAACACTAGATCTGATAAGTAGGTTTTGTTTTTTTGTTTTAAGAAAGGTGGTGATTGATAAACATGTTTTACAGCATATCAACGCTTTTCATGTTATTTAATACCGAATCGAATTATTTTTGGGTGAAAAAACGGTTTTATGCTTCAAGTTGTTTTTATATCTGTAAATGTTTATTGGTAGAGTTTTGTTTGGCTTTTTTGCGGCATATCAACCCTTTTCGGGTTATTAATGCCGACTCCAGTATGGTACATCAACCCTTTGCGTTATTTATGTTGCATTCAGTTATTTTGTAGAAAGTTTTTAATTCTTCAAACTCTTTGTGTCTTCAGTCGCTAGTTTGTAGTGTTTGGTTTGGTTGCCTTGTAATGGATTTTGTTGTTTTTGTTCTCTGCATTGCAGAACATGAATGAGTTTTGCAATGGGAGAGGAAAACAAGGTTATAGAAGGAATGTTTGGTACATTTTAAGTTAGGAAACCAGTCGAGATGTGGAAAAGGAAGAGTGAGATAGAGAGAACGAGAGAGAGAGATAGAGAGAGAGAGAAGGGAAAAAGAAAAGGGGAGTGGCTGTTGATTTTGGTTTTGCTTTTGCAGAACAATTAAGTTTTGACAAAAGGGGAATAGAAAACAAACAAAATACCATCATTGTTCGGTGTACTTTATCTCAGGAAACCAATATCTTCAGACAACCTGATCTGGTAGAACCAGGTATATTCCTAGCCTAAACACTGATGCATAAATTGCAAGAGATTAATTAACGTACACGCAAAGGAACTTTCTGTCAAAGGACTGTGGATTATTTTGGAATAGGGGTTAAAATGTTGAGAAACTTCACTTGCAATTTTTATTTCTACACGTCACAATTCGATCTTTGTAAAATAGACTTCGCCGCAAACATGAATGTTCAGTTAATCTCATAACTAAAGTAAACATTATCCCGTAAAACGCGAATAGATAGAGAGAGCTAGTCTGTATGTATGAAATCAATAATCTGAGGCGAGCAGCAAATTTGAAACTATCTAAACTGATTGTTAAATGTAAGGCAGTAAAATAAAATCAGACATCAGCGAAATATGCAATTTGTAAAATTGCAGGGAAGACATATTTATGCGTCTAATATACAAGGGTTTCAACATTGGTTTATTCATTACGTATTCATCTTTAATGCATTTTTGTTTTTTCAGTTAGTTTGATTTTTTACTTTATTTGTTTAGTCAGAACAATTGAAGAATTCATTCAGCTAGAAATAAAATTTTAGAACGGCTCAATTCTGAATGATCTGATGAAATCCGCAAGATATTGGTTCAGGTGTATTTGATCAGACTGGGGATGGAAAACAAAATATTTTTACTTTGAAATGCAAATCTGTCTGTTCTTCACTCTCTCTCACTCACTCACTCACTCACACACACACACATAAAGTGAAAGAGAGAGAGACAGAGAGAGAGAGAGAGAGAGAGAGAGAGAGAGAGAGAGATAGAGACACACACACACAGACAGACAGACAAAGAGCGTGCGAGAGAAATATGAATAGAAAATTGGCAGGATTTTTACATAGGGGACAAGGTATTAGTCCCCTTTTCGGATTTTAAACTAATGCCACTTATTTTTTTTCAGATCCTTGCTGTAACAAACAGACACACACACACTATATATATATATATATATATATATATATATATTATTAGCAGGTTATCTGACATTATTAAGGTAAAATACGTATAAAAATAATATTTTAATTTATACAGATTTTGTAATTTTTGTTATAGATCAAATTCTCTATTGATTATTATATTGTACAAGATATATATAGTAATCGTTTCAAAAGTTTAAAAAAAGTCTTTCGATACAATCTGTCTGGAATCGAAACCAAAACATTCAGTGCTGCAGGCTGAGTCGTTATTTAGCGCTTCAACCCTTATTATGTCCCTTTCTCTCTCTCTCTCTATATATATATATATATGTGCGTGTGTGCGCGTGTGTATTTAAATATATGTATGTATATTCGGTTCATTTGTACATCTCATAAGCAAGAGCAACATATCTAAAATATCAGATATATTTCTCGAAAGAAAAACTTATAACACATAGCAACTAAGGTGAACTGTTTCCCACATTCATTGTTCTAACATTTTTGCTAATATCATTATTGGTAAGTACATGAAATTGCACCTGTTTGCAATATTATCTCGCATATTTTGTTTAAAAATGTATAGTTATTTTCGAACACATGATTAAATATTTGCGTTTTCTCTACATGACAAACATTAAATTACTACATAGCAAGCAATTTTTGACATTATATACATTTTTCAGTAGTGAGAAAATACAAATAAACAACAACAAAATAAAAACACTGATTTCGTTAAATATACAAAAGATTGGAGTATTCAATGAAATAAACGCTTTATATTTTCAAAATGATGTCATCAAATGAAATTAATCTGGTAACCGCTTTTAATAATACTTATAATATAAATAATAATTTAATAATAATAATTTTAATAATTTTATTTTAATACACTTTTGCATTTGCGAATGCTGATTTAGATTAGTTAGTTGTTTTTATTTTACGGCATATCAACTCTTTTCAGGTTATTTAATGCCGAATCCAAAGATTTAAGAAAATTTTTTTTAATAAAATATATTTGTTGTTTTCAAATCGGTTTCTATTTAACCCATAGTTTGGACCCTAACAGGTACTACCACTCCGGGTCAGAGTGGACCTGGGAGCAATGGCAATTAAAGGGTGGCTCCACACTCTCCAAAGACCGCAAGCTGGGGTCTCACCATTGGATATAGTTTAAGGTCATATCCAGGACCTGTTTTAGATTAACACAAAAAATGCGCCAGTCTTTCTCATATATTGTGACTTGCTGCGAATCTTCAAACTAACAATGGTTATTGCTTCCTACAATAATTATTGCATAAACAGAGCACTTAAGTCTCAATTGTTAATATTTATTTGAAAAATGCTATAGCGATAAAACTTAAAAAAAAAAAATTAAAGTAAAGCCCTCTATAAGGAATTAACAAGCTTCAACTTAAGCACACATGCAACATTTTGACTTCTATTCGCTTAATGCCCTTTGACGGTTTATAATATATCTCCGCCGATGTGACATTTGTAGTCACTTAATTTTCGCCAATTCATGTGTTAGTAGACAGTAAAATTGATTTAAGATGCAAGCCTACGAGGTTAAACGTGCCTCTTTGAATTTGACAAAATCTCCTGATCAACAGTAATTATCACTTCCTAAACTTATGATTGCATAAGAATGAAACACTATTCTCCGTAGGTATAAAAAAATGTTAATACCCCTTCCTCCCTCTCTCTCTCATATATATGTCATAACAGAATTAAAGACTGTAAATTATAATTGACAAGAATTTGTTGTTCGACAGAATACTCAAATAGAATAATTAATATTTCTATTTAAGTATATTGTCGAGCAATAAATTCTTTAAATTATAATTTACTTTTAATGTGTTCTTTCATGAAAAAAATATTCCATATTGGTTGTATTGAGTGTTGTTATTTAGTACTTTAAAATATTAATATTTATTATCTTAAAGCTTTTAGCTTGTAAATTTAAGTTTTTCTTCTCGATTTTATATACATACTAGCATTTCAGCCCGGCGTTGCCCGAGTGTTTTGAGGTGTATGTTGAGCAAAAAAACAAAAACAAAAAAACAAAAAAAAATAAAAGCGCTCAATTTTCTTTTTAACTTTGACCCCTATTATGACCCCTAAATTGTTTCGGGCTCAAATCAAGTTATTAAGTTAGATCCATGTCTACGGAAGCTTCATCTAAAATCTCAAGTGTATCGACCCACAATTGGCGGAGGAGTTTGGTAGAGTTTTCCAAGGCCGAATCGTTGAATATTGACCCCTTAACAGCCACATTTCTGGCCGAATACGGATTACAAAGATTTTCCCAAATCTCAGTACTCTGTATATCAAATTTCGAGTCTGCAGCCTTAATATTGAGAGAGCTATTGTGTAAGGAAATGTACACAGACAGCTACACACACATTCACTTTATATATATATATATATATATACTAGCATTTCAGCCCGATGTTGCCTGGGTGTTTGGTTAATCATGTTAAGTTACATCCATGTCCAAGGAACCTATATCTAAAATCTCAAGTGTTTAGATCCAAAATTGTCGGAGGAGTGTGGTAGAGATCTCAAAAATAAAATCGTTGAACTTTGACCCTTTAACAGCCAAATATCTGTCCGAAAACCGATCACAAAGATTTTCCCAAATCTCAGTACCCTATATATCAAATTTCGAGTCTGTAGACTAAAAATTGACAGATTTATTGCGTAGGGAAATGCAGAAACACAGACACGTTCACTATATATATATATATATATATATATATATATATATATATACATAAAGAGAGAGAGAGAGAGAGAGAACAAAAATTTATAAGTATGCATAAATATATATGGGAACAATTTTGTGTGTATTGTAAACTTTTTACGCAAATATTATGCAAATATAAATCATGTAGACTGCATGAATATAATTACACGTAATATTTAACTAAAGATGATTATCCCATAAGAAAGTTGAAAAAAAAAACTTATAGGGAATTAGTTAAAATGAATGTTTAAAAGAATATGCAAATTAGCTAGATCTTTTGCTAATGAATGCAATTCCACAACCCATATATAAGAAAAATGTATTTTTTAAAAATACATAGAAAAGAGGGGGTTTAATATGAATATCAATACACAAAAAAAAAACCGAATTCATAGGAGTGTGTGTATATATATATATATATATATATATATATATATATATATATATATAAGAGAGGGAGACAGAGAGCATATTTTGTATAGCGTTATATCAATATATATTTAGAAATCTATATCTAAATAGATTGATAGATACATGCACATAGACATAAATATATAGACACATACAAATATAAAAAGTATACCTGTCATATATATATATATATATATATATATATATATATATATATATATATATAAGGATAATACAAACGTAATGTCAACAGTATTAACAAACTAAGAAATCGAGTGTATATGCGTATGTAAATTTTAAAGAATACTAACTGACAAAAAAGCAAGAACAAACTCTTGAAGAAAACAAATCATACAAAACTGCACAGTACGAAACATTTTAAAGTGTGTGTACTCTGATTCACCGCCAAAGATACACGCGAATGTTTGTATTGGAGACGGAACGCCCGGGTCCGCTATCAGTGTATAATACATCAATTCAGAAAATCCTTGGAGAATATACTTGCTTTTGTCAGAAGTAGATTTCTTAGTTCCATTGCTACAAAGATATATAAAGGGAATTCAATCAGTGACAGGTTAAATGGAGGTTGTGACATTGGAACGCGAACCATTTCCTATGTCAAACGAGCGTTCTATCACTTTGACTTTGGCAGTTTTCGGCCGCATGCATACAGACAGACACAAGTACACCCTCCATATATATTTGTTTTTCATGTTTTCGTCTATTAATTTTTCTCCCCTTCAGAAGATTCGACGAAAAATCGACACATTAGTGATACATATGAAACATATGGCAAGTTCTCGACTGAGCATCAATCTATGATCCCCCTCGCCAAACTTTCACAAGAAACACTCGTCTACCTTAAAACACTATCAATAATTCCCCCCACTCTTTATCTGTGCTTAAACCCAAACGTAGATTCCATGAACAAAGCTTCTTTCTTAGAACTGCACGCCTGTGGAATTGTCTTCGGTTTTCCTGATTTCCAGCTGTCTACAAGTCCAACGCAAATAAGTTCTTGAGTTGTTCCACTTAAGTTAACAAATTTATCGAATTTCCATTACTAAGTATTACTATATTTTCCAATTGACTACTGTACACTCTTTTACCCTCATCAAGTTACCTTTGTGCCTTGATAAGTGGTGATGTCTATGCAAAAAAAAACTTTATGATTTTAACAGAAAAAAATCGTTAGCATTTTGTAAAAATATATAAACATACAGAAGTAGTTTATTATGTGTAACAATCTTTGCTTAAAATTAATGCTGACTTAATACTACTATATTTATGCATATATATATGTGTGTGTGTGTGTCTCTCTCTCTCATATATATATATATATATATATATATATATATATATAATTGAAAAACTCTTAATGAAATTTAAAACAAGTTTAAAATTTAACAAGTTCGATATACTTAAGTTTCGAATAAACTCTCGAGTGAATTAAAAATACCGCCGAAAGATCGCAAGTAAAACACATTTTTGTTAGATAAAAACGAGATTTTATGACTTATCACAATTACATAATTTATTTTATACAAACTATTATCTTTAGAGGTATATATTTGCTTTCCAACCAAAGCAAATTAGGCACAAGGCCATATTTTGATGTGGTGGAAAACCAGCTCCCCTAAAAGTAGGGTAAAAAGGAGGCACTCTGGTTGTGACCAAAAATAATAATTGTCCCAGTATAGAGGGTTTCCCCTCCATTGACTAGTACAAATTATCTTAAGTGCAGCATCTGCAGAACAGATACTAGTGTATTTATTTGCTCCCCCACCGAGCAAATTAGGCACACGGCCGATTTTTAATGTGAGGAGTGAAGGGGAAATACAGACCAACTCCCCGGGGAGTAGGGGAGCTGGATAGTGACAATTGGTATGAAGGGTTTCCCCTACACTGACCAAGGTCTTATATGTGGGGTTTCCCCCACATATGGTCTTTGCTTGCAGTATCTGCCGGAACAGATGGTATTTATTTGCTCCCCCACTGAGCAAATTAGGCACAAGGCCGATTTTTAAAGTGAGGAGTGAAGGGGAAATGGGGACCAACTCCCCGGGGAGTAGGGGAGCTGGATAGTGACAATGGGTATGAAGGGTTGCCCCTACATTGACCAAGGTCTTATATGTGGGGTCACCCCCACATGTGGTCTTTGCTAGTCATAGCTTGCAGCATCTGCCGGAACAGATGGTATTTATTTGCTCCCCCACCGAGCAAATTAGGCACAAGGCCGATTTTTAATGTGAGGAGTGAAGGGAGGGGGAAGGGAAAAAGGGGACCAGCTCCCGAGAGGTGGGAAATGGGAGCTGGTTAAAGGTCAGGCATGTGGGGTTGCCCCCACATCTGGTCTTTGCTAGTCATAGCTAGTCATAGCTTGCAGTATCTGCCGGAACAGATGGTATTTATTTGCTCCCCCACTGAGCAAATTAGGCACAAGGCCGTTTTTAACGTGAGGTAAAAACCAGCTCCCCTAAAAGGGGTCACTCTGGTTACCAAAAATAATTGTCCCAGTATAGAGGGTTTCCCCTCCATTGACTGGTACAAATTATCTTAAGTGCAGTATCTGCCGGAACAGATACTACACTTTGATCCCGGCCCGAAGGCCAAAGGCCAAGAATAATGACTTATCATAATTACATAATTTACTTTATACAAATTATTATCTTTAGAGGTATATACTTTATGCAGAAATCAATATCTAATGAATGTGAATATATAAATACAAGAAAATATACATAAAAGCACAATTTCTATATGCACATATAAATAGATGAAACGCACATTTAAAAAAAAAAATGCGCATATATACATATGTGTGTGTGTGTGTGGTGTCTTTAAAACGTACTCATACTTTTATTGGCCTCTTCTACACAATTTAAAGATTTACGGACATGATTCTTCAATTACTTTTGTTTTCTGTATTCCAAGTCTCCTACATTAAGCTGTTCTCATAAAGATTTAATCACCATTGAAATTGTGAATAATTTTTACATATGTTGAGACATAGATACATATATATACATATATATATAATATATATATATTGCTCTTTCTGTTTCTGTCGCTATATATATATATATATATATATATATATATATATATATATATATATATATTATTTTTATAGAAAAAAAAATCACCCGATCTCCAAGGATGGAATACTGTTGCCATATCTGGGCAGGAGCTGCTAAAAACAGCCTATCCTGCCTTGACAGAGTACAAAATAGACTTCATGGCTTAGTGGGGGATGCCCTTTTCTCTACCCTGCAACCTCCCTCCCACAGAAGAGACGTTGCGAGCCTATCCTTGTTTTATCGTTATGTCCATGGCAGGTGCTCGTCTGAACTCCAATCTCTGCCCCCCCCTCGTCAATCTTTCACGAAAAACCCCGTCTAGCTGAATCCACTGTGAAAAATTTCCCCCACTCTATATCTGTGCCTAAATCAAAACGCGGATTCCATGAACAAAGCTTCTTTCTTAGAAGTGCACGCCTGTGGAACTGTTCCGTCTGCCTGCTTCCCTCCGGACTACAACTTGGATGTCTTCAAGTCCAATGTTAACAAATTCCTAATGAACCGCCCCCTTAATTAAACACTTCAGCAAATCTCCACACTAACGTAATGTACTTGCAATAACCCTTATCCCTGAGTGGCTTCCGGGCCTTGATAAGTGGTGATCACTGTGGAAAAAAAAAGGTAGAGACGCTAAGCTTAATATAGTTTAAAAATCAATTACAAAAACTATATATATACATATATAGTTTAAAAATCAATAACAAAAACTATGTATATATATATATATTTCTGTAGAAATATATTTTCTTATTATATATCAATCCTTATATAAGAAGCTTAATGTGATTACAGAGCAATATATAGAATAAATGACAAAAAGTTATAATCCAAAATTCATGATGTTGACCATCTTATAATTTAGTCCTTTATCTATATAAAATACAGCATAATCGCGTGGACAAATTGGTTCTCGTCAGATCACCGAAGTTAAGCAACGATGAAGCTGGTTAGCACCAGATGGGTGGCCATTTAGGAATTCTAGGCCCTCTATGTGCTCTCTGCTTACCTCGACATTTGTTTCTAGTCGCCCTGAACATACACTCAACTTGCCACTAGTATTTAACAATGTCGACTCAGAAGAGTTGGTTGGTTGGAAGCTGCTAAGACAATTTCAATTTCAACAACGTTTACAATTGCACTAATCAAGCATATTCACCTTTACACACTCATCTATCACAGTCTGTTCTAAGAATGAAACGCGGAATATTCTGTGTAGCTTAATTGCCATATATATTTTCATAACTTACTACCTAGCTTTACCTATGTATTGAGCACTGTTGACGTAAATACTGAAAATTTGCCCATAAAATTATATCTTCCTATATTAATTTATGTGTTTAAAAAAGTAGTCATTATATATGTTAACTTTTTTATGATTCTCCGATCGCTTCAGAACTGTAGTTTTATCTGTCTGAGTGCAATTTACGGATTAACTAGAAGATATCATACGCCTACAGATCAAATAAATCTATCAACTATCCGTGTAGAAACATAGTACAATTTTCACATAATTAGATTTAACGACCGTTGACATGCGGTACAACCCGATAACCCACTCATAAACCCATAATATAGAAGTGCGTAAATACATACATACATATATGCACACAAACACTAGCAGACCGCCCGGCATTGTAAAACACGCTTACATATTATATTTTGTTTAATGCAGGTTTCGTATTCATTCTTATATTATACTAGCATTTCAGTCCGGCGTTGCCCCGGTGTTTGAAGGTGTACGTTGAGCATAAAAACGGTCAATTTTTTAAAATTTGACCACTATCATGCCCTCTTACCATTTATTGTTTTGGACTCAAATCAAGTTATTAAGTTAGATCCATGTCAAAGAGACCTATATCTAAAATTTCAAGTGTTTAGACACAACATTGACAGAGGATTTTGATAGAGTTCTCAAAGGTCAAATCGTTGAACTTTGACCCCTTAACAGCCATATTTCTGTCCGAAAGCGGATAACAAAGAATTTCCCAAATCTCAGTACCCTGTATATCAAATGTCGAGTCTGTAGACTAAAAATTGACAGAGTTATTGCGTAGGAAATGTACACAGACACACAGACACGTTCACTTTATATATATTAGATTGAACCCAATATATAATAATGATCTAAAAAGTAAACAAAAAAAAAAAAATGACTCGTGTGCTACCGTCGAGAATCGAAACCAAAATATTTAGCTTACGGTTTAGTATTTTTTTTTTTTTTGGCATTAATGTCTGAGCTGTAAAGACATGTTTGCGGCAAGGCTAAAATTAACACGTGGACTAATACCTTTTACGTTACGCATGCATATACGTAAGTCTGCCATTCGACCTTCACCTGGACAATTCCAGGTTTTAGTTTTCACACTTTTGCACCGATTTTCTTCGGCTAAATCCCCAATATTGTTTTGCATTGGTTCAACTACCCATATACTAAGTTTTAAGTCTTTAGACCAAAACAAAAATGACAGAGGAGTTTAACAGGCAAAACCTTTAAACAAATATATATACGTATGCACAAATATATATTGAAAGAGCTTGCGTTTACTATAACCTTTTTACGCACATATTACGTAAGTATAAATCATGTAGAATATCTGCATGAATATAATTACACGTAATAGTTAACTAAAAATGATCATCCCATAAGAAAATCGAAAATTTATTAAAATGAACGCTTAGAATATATATATATATATATATATATATATATATATATACAGTCACATTTTGCACTTGCATATATAGCTCTATACATACACATATGTATGATAATATACTAATGTGTACTATATAGGTACATATGTATGTACGATAATTTGCATATGTACATGCATGATAATTTACATATACGATGATATACATATGTGCGATATCATACATGTATATATGTACCATGATATATATAAGATTATATGTATACTAGCAATTAAGTCCGGCTTTACTCGGGCTTTATGTAGTGTTCATTATTTATGTACACACACACACATATATATATATTATAGTAATATATATATTATATATATTATATATATTATAGTAATATTATTATAGTAAAAACTATATTATAGTAAAAAAATAATAATAATTATGACAGCCCCTTTATGAAATTCGTTTCTTATCGTTGAGCACTTTTAGTTGAATTAAAGTCGGTCAATTTAGCTCTAATGCATAGATCATCGTATGACAATTAGATCACTGACTGAGTAAAGAACATTTAAAATTAAATTTAACGTTATTTCACGCGGTTAACGGTAGCCGAATGGATACGGTATTTGCTAATCGAGCCAGAGATGTCTCGTGTTGCCGAGTTCGAATCGTTCGACTGGTGTTAATCGTGACACCCTGCACTGAAGATTCCCGAAAGGATGAAATACTAGTGTCTATAGGTATTTAATTATCATAGTAAAAATTTATATATATATATATATATATATATATATATATATATATATATATATATATATATATATATGAACAGGTTAGAATCAGGTCGAGGAAACCTACATCTTAAATTTCAAGTGTTTTGTCCCAAAAATGGCGGAGGAGTTAGGTAGAGCCTGCAAATATCAACTCTTTCAATTTTGACCTCTTGACCTCTCCCGAAAACTAGTTATAAAGCTTACAGCATGTATAAATTCCTTTATGTAAAATTTCGAATGTTTAGATCCAAATTTGGAAGCATAGATTGCTAGAGACCGCAAAGCTTTTTTTTTTTTTTTAACTTTGACCCCTTGGCAGCCAAATAATCGGCCGTAAATCGATTTAAAAACTTGCCCAATTTCTAAATACACTTTATGTAAAATTCAAAATATTTAGGAATTTGGTAGAGACCGCAGGTTAAATTTTTGTGAACTGTGAACCCAATTTTGACACCTTCAAATTTATTGTTTTCGCCTCAAATCAAATTACAAAGTTTAATATATGCCCAAGGAACCTACATCTAAAATTTCAAGTGCTTGGTCCCAAAATTGGCGGAGGAGTTTTCAAAGGCCAAATCATTGAATTCTTATTCATTGACAGCCAAATTGATGGCCAAAACCGATTAAAAATATGTTCCCAAATCTCAATCTACCTTATGTCAAATCTCGAGTCAGTAACTGAAAATTGGCAGAGTATTTTGTTAGTGAAATGTACACACACAGACACACACTTTCATATTTATAGAATATAGATATACGTGCGCATACGTACGATAATATACATATATACGTGTGCATGTGTACAATAATATACATATATTCGTGCGTATGCATTATATATATATATATATATATATATATATATATATATATATATATATACACACACAAACTACTATACATATATGCATAATAATTTAATAGATCTTTATATGCACAATGCTATGCATCTACAGACATGTATTAATTGGATAAAATAAACGGACGTTTGGGAATGATTTGTTTTACAGATTTTAGCTGGATATTGTTTCTATGAATAAATTCTCTGAAATGACTTGATGCAAATGAGACGGGTGGGGGAGACATGTAAACATGTAAATAAAAAAAAAATCAACACTGTCAGTCTAAAATAAAATAAATAAAGCTACATAACAAATATAAATAAAGCGATGTTAAACACATACCCTCCTCTTGTTCTTTCTTTTCATTATTAAAAAAGCAAGCAAGAACAAACTACAAAACGACTCCACAGGAAAAATACTTGTGGAAACGAGAGCGAACGCAAATAACAGGCGAAGGGCGATTGCCTGTAACCCTCATCCTGATCAACCGAGATGATGGATCTTTTTCTAGGCATTGGCTGACTGCCAGAGCAGGCATTGATCGGGGGGGGGGATTTGCGATGATTTAGTGAGGTGGTCGATCGCGCCACAAGTGGCTAATCTTGGCTTTTCGGACCGATGCAGCATGGCCCAACTTCCCTTCGAAATTACTTGCATTACAAACTAAACTGTCGTTATGCCTTCATTTATACATTACTAAGGATTCATCCCGGTAAAATAAAACACGAAGCTTATTCAGCGTCAGTTATCTGACAAAGGAAATATTAACTTTTGAAAATAAGATTTTGAAATTTTATACTTATTTGGAAATGTCATCTGATGTAAGGAATATACGAAGCCAATATTGATTTATATATAAAAGAACATGAAAAAGCAAACGCCGTTCGAATGGAGGTAGACAAAATAGATTGATCATTTTCCTTTCCTGATGAGTTCTACAATCGTCCGGGAAACAGTGAAAAAGTAGACTCCGAGGTTTGCGTCACATTGAAACTGATTAACTTCACCTTCATATTAATTTATAATATAACTACTCTGAAACTCTGGGATCTTTGACTGCTTCTGACTCGTCTAATATTTAATTAATTTACGAGGGTGTCACAACATATCGCCAAAATGCTGGAAAGGATAAGTGTTAGCCTGTATCCGGTTGTCGATGAGACAGCACTGTCATGATCAGTAATAGTGGAAATTGTCGAATTTGATTGTTTAAGAGAGCGGAACAAGGAAATGCATACATTGGACTTGAAAACAACCACGTTATATTCATCTGGGAAGCAGCTCCACAGTATTGTCCACCACGAACGGGCAGTTGTAGGAATGAAGCTTTAATTGTGGAATTTTTCCTTTAGCTTAGGTATAGATAGACAGAAACCTTCTGATACACGAGAAATTAATCTATAAGTGAAATGTAAGCGCAATCAATTAGTATAAAATATCGATATTTCAAACTTTCATGCTGTTTTGTACATCTCCGAGTATTAGCCGTCGGTCAAAAAGCAGAAACTTTAAACATGTAGAAATTATTTTTATGAGGTATCTATTCAGTTCTCTAGTGTCTGTGCATACGCAAGACAGTATCAATTTAACTGAGGATTATGACCACTTCCTGTTATGCGCAAATAGCAAAAAATGTATTGTGAAATGTATTTTGCGGCGTAACTTACAGGATATATAATTATGTGAATCAACTTCTTACAGATGGAAATGTTTTATATGGTTTGAGAGGTTATCAGATTATTTATTATGGTTAATATTGTGATTGTAAAAGTGACGTATTTTATGGTACATCGGCTTGATTTTTGCGTGGCGGATTCGAATACAGATTCAGCAAACGAAAGACGGCAACACCCACAACAGGCAGGTGACATAGGCTCGGTGGTTAATTATATAGACTGACAATCTGGATGTGCAAATTCGAATCCAGTTCGTTCCACAGAAACACGTTCAATGAGGATGCTGACAATGTTCAAGCGATCGCTCCTGCAAGTACCCGATGGATTTCTACAAAGACTTCTAACTAGAAAGATATCGGGGATGCGAATGTCAACAATAATCTCTACTTCATTAGAAAGGAATAATTCTTTCTTTGTCCTTCTCTTTCCCCACCAACAACAGTTATTTAATATCAACAAAAACTTTCTCTTAGTCACCCACCGTCATTGACTACGGATAATCTATAAAATTCAGAAATCTACAAACATTTTTAAACACACGATACAATGATTGTAACCAATTAGAAGTAAACTCGACATACGTATTGAGATTTATTCTAGTTTTCTTCATTGTGCCTCTCAGACATTCCATTGAATATCTTCCGATATTACAACAACAACGATCAGGTCCCAATGGTTATATTACTATTGAAAAACCCTCGGGTTACGGTTATATATAATTAGAATTGGATTTTTGAGCTGGATTTCATGGGAAAATCAGAAAAGCGGATAGAAAGCCAACTATCGTATTTTTAAGGGATCTTTACTATTAGCTTTCTCAATTTCCGTTGAATCCTTTATTCGATCTTCAACTAAATGTCTTTTCTGTTTATACTTTTTATATATTTCGTTTATTTTTTTACAAACATCTCGTATTTTTCAATGCTCGTATCTATACAATTTCTAAGGTTTCTCAGAAACACAGAAAGAAACATACGATTCATGTCAACATCAGCGAAACTTTCTACAGAATACAGTTGAATAATAAATTTAGCTAAACATAGTAACTTTCTGGATGTCCGTCTATCAACGAGTAATGTCTTTCGAATCCGTTACTTAATATTAAACGAGCTGATATATCGAGAATTTACAGGATGTTAAGAACCGTGATTATAAGACAACACTAACACAATAACAGCCTCCTTAGAAAATGACTTCCAGACTGTATTGGAATGGGGCCGTAAATGGAGGGTAACATTTAATGCTAGTAAAAGTAAGCTGCTCTCCTTTAACAATTAAAAGACCAATTTTCAACCGCGTATATCCATGACAAATAACACCCTAGCTGAGAATTCTTCTTTTAAACTTCTCGGCGTGATATTCACAGGCAATATGAACTGGAACAAATACATTACAGACGTTATAAAATCTGCTGCAAAGAAGGTGGGTCCATTCGATCGTGCTAGACGATTACTCACATCCGATAGCATCCTGTACCTTTACAAGGTCACCATTCGCCAATCCATAGAGTATTGTTGTCACTTCTGGGCTGGTGCTGGACTAGTCTCTTCCTCATGGAAAGGGCGCAAAAAAGAGTCTTCAATCTAATAGGCCTCACTTTTTCCAATTAAGTTCCAACTCTTATCCCACCGCTGCAATGTTGCACCCTTGAGCCTGTTTGTACAAATATTTAAATGGAGTGTGCTCTAATAAACTCGTCGTAGTTATACCCCTCGAAATGCATACCAACGACACACTCGCTTAGCAAGAAAATCAACCCACTTCATTATTATTTTCTCTATTAAAATCGATTATTGGAAATAATTATTCTCTTCTACCACCATGAAGTAAGCGACATAAATTTTTATGTTAAAACGGTACTTAAAATTGATAAATAATTTTCAAAGGTAGAATGGGCATTATCGGGAAAATATACGCCGATAAAATAATTATAAATAGGCTTCTTATAAATGCTATATAAAAATTATTGCTATCAAATAGCTTGTTTATCGCTGGTAAAATTGAAAACTCAGAATGCATTGTATAGTAAGTTGTCATAATAGCGTGTGAACCCTTATAAAAAAATAGCAATCGTAAATTTTCATTTTTAAAACGTTTTGTTTTTATTCTTTGGAAAGAGACGGTGGCTAAGTAGTTAATGACACTGACTGACAACCTGGAAGTATCAAATTTGAATTGAATTCGTTTAAAACATCACTTTCTCATGTGCGTGTGCGTGTATATATTATTTTATACGTGCAGACACTAGTGTTTCATGCTTTCAAAATCATCATTGCAGGACATGATAATTACTGCTAGTCGAGGCAGTTACAAAGTCATCTTTGACTTCGTCTGCTAGGACGTTACCCCAGGTTTAGCGTCAATTAACATGGACATTAATGGAAATTTAACACCTATAAATGCCAAATTCAGGCATAGTGTGAATGTAAAAAAAACAATATTTAAATAGTTAAGTTACTACAACAAAAAGCGTTGTATTTCATTACCCTAACACATCCAAAATGTTTCTTAAATAATGTGATATTTGTACAATGATTCCCTTTTAATTAAAACCAAGTTTTACGATCGAATTATATATTTTAAATATTCGTGATTACAAAATCTCTCATTTAAAAACATCGGTTTGCATTCCAAATTATATAAAAGAGATAGCAGGGAAATACGATAGTGAAAGAGACAGAAAAGCACAGAGCAATAATATGTTCAGTATAAAACTCCACACCGCCATGATTTTATTTTATTTTTTTTTTTGCAAGTTTTTGCTCTAAATTGCGATCGTGGCCAATGAACACATTTAAGATTGTCAATAAATGTTTCATACACATGCGATTTCTGTCCATAACAAAAACACCCATGAGAACATGAGAATAACAATCATGTTAAATCGAGGGTCATTTACTTTGCTCGTGAATAATGGCAATACTATGTTTAACACTGGTTGAGGCTAAAACCTTAATTATCATTTTAATTAAAATTGCGAGAAAATAAAAACGCCAGATAAAATGTGTGATGTCGTCCATATATGAAGCTTCAAGTATTACAATTACAATAAATGGATGAATGATTACAATTGCTGAAAGTTTTTACGCATTAAATATATATTATTGTGTCACTCCCTACCTATTTACTCTCATGGCGTCGGAGTTGGATAAAAAGTAGAATTAAAAGGTGGGAAAATAATTCCCCAAAACGGATAGTCTAGATAAAAAGCAAAAAGAAAGATTGTTTTAGTCTTGAAGGCTTGTCAGGCTTGAGTTTTAAATAATTTTTCCATTGCTAAAATCGAAAACTCAACCAACAAACCTATAAATAGACGTTCTTATTTATATACTCGGCCACACACCGAACCCTTCTTGGCCGTTTTAGCTAAGCGCAAAATGCAAGTTGTGTTTTGATAATACACTTGATCCTTTTCTGTCCCTGGTAGTTAAAGATAAATCTATGTTTAGTTAGGCCACTTTTATTTTTTTTCTCAATCTAGATTGTCCTTTTCGAGGGAGCTAGACACATCACATTAAAAAACCCATCTTGTGTTTAAGCCTACATTCGTGGCAGTAGGCAAGTATATAGCATCTCCCTGCCAATCTGATTGCTGTTTGTTCAAATGTTAACGGACAACTTGATCTAAGTATATTTTACCATGTATTTCTTACTGATAAAGCTGACTAAGGCTGTGGCAACAGCATATTCTTTTCATTGTTTTAACTTTTGTGTATATACCGTTAATATCTTATGTTTTTATATAGACTGGTGTAGTTCTCGGTTGATTGACTGTGTCTTATTGTGTCGGATATATACGTGAGAGTAAAAAGAATAGTTTGTTGTCAAAGCCCTATTCATAACACACGTGAAACTGCAAAACGCATGTAATGCTATGAAACATTACTTCAAGTGAATAAGAGCAAAGAAAAATGAAAAAATGACCCCAAATAAAAGCATACTGAATTACAATATTAGGATCAGTAGTTACCTCCAAAGCGCGCCACAGTTTTTACCCCCTATATGTAACACGATATAATTGTAATTTAATATTATCATCCTAACTTTTTTACCATTTAAAGTAAAAGCTTAAAATAAACTACTAATATTTAAATAAAAGATTACATCATACAAAAAATGAAAATGCGAGACAAACATCGTGTTTACATTATCGACGTTTTAAAACAACGTTCCTATGTAGTGACGTTTTTAAGCCGTTAACATACCCATGTTTTAAAAATCTAGTAAAAATCCAATAGTCATATTTTCGTGAAACTTTCGATATTTATCTATTATTAAATAAACTTACATATTAAAAGTAGGTTTTGTGAAATACATTAGAGGAAATATATTTTTAAGTGTTCTACCCCCCCTCCCACTATATTTCATGGTCCGAAAACTAAACAAAATAAATGTGGGTGTATAAGTTTCAACATTTTTTAAAGCTGAGAGGATCATATAATTAAAACAATAGTAATTTTATATATATATGAAATCCTGTTATTTATTTCACTTACCTCAAATTTGTAAATAAAATTGAACATAAATTCAATATTATGTTAAATAAAACAACACTTTTTATTGATAATTTTTTTCTCGGTAATAAAATTATTCAAATTACAACAAAAAAAAAAAAATTCTAAAAAAATTATTTTTAAAAAGCTTTAAATGATATTAGATTCAGATATTACGCGATATGAAGTTTAAATGGATGTTTTTAATAACAGGTTTCCAATAACAAAATATATTCATATAAAAGACTATTGAGATAATAAAAATTGTAAACACAAAATCGACCTTAAAAAATTCGTTTTGATTTTATTTTAATTGATAGAAAATGAGTCTTATGTTTGGCGCTTTTTTTCAAAAATGTACGGAGGCTTGTAAAGAACATTATCTTTAAATACGTGTCAACGGAAATGCTAAAATTAATTTATTTTATTAACTGTAGTTCGTTAATAAAAAGGTATTTATTTAAAAAAGGTAAGTTTCATATTTTTTATCCATAGCAAAAAAAAAGTTACTCCATTAAGAATTATAACGCGAACGAAATTAACACAAACACACAAAATGATGACGTCACTTAATATGTGTAATACTGACGTTTTACACATCGCCGTGAAGGTACCTATAGATCAGTATGGTAATTTTCTGCGACTGATTAAAAATTAAGAATATAGAATTCTTTATTTAAGATAAGACTACCTGTTTTAGCTGTTACCGATATATTATATCTACAATATTTTTGTTTCATCTTAACGAAATGATCAGTGTGAAAAATGATAATGATTACCAGTCGAAGAAGTCAGACCTAGTCACAAATTCACTCAGGCCTCTGCATTCTGGTCTTCAAGCCTCGGTTCATCAATAATTATAACTGGAAGGAAAAGCATTACGTTCATGTTCAGGCAAGCATACAAATAAAGAAAATTTGTCAGACAGTGTTCAGCAGCAGACGCTGGAATATTGGCTTACGTAAAGTGACCCAATCCTAGTCCAAAGGTGCATATAATAATATTTCCTGAATAAATATTGATTATGCTCTCCTACAGTGACCCAGGTTCACGCTTTCGCAATCATGTAGGAAGTAACAGTTATTGTCTGACGAAGGATTCGAATCCAGTAAATAACATGCTACACTGCAGCCGGTATTCTAATCATCAGCCAACCGTTAACATTCGAAAAGAGAATTTTTAATAATTAAGTTCTTGTGGTCTAAAATATCAAAAAATAAATTACTTACAAGTGCCAGCACGTCTGTTTCGACAGCCTGAGGAAGGAAAACGAAAACTCGGAACCTGAAGTTTTCTAATTCGCTATATAGACATTGAAAAAACTTGGATATATGGAAGAAAATAGTCTATAAAAAGACCGAGTTTGAGAGGGAAGTATTTCATATTTTTGACTACTGGGAGTGAGCAGAGCCATTGATAGTTGGTGGTGTAGATTGAGATAAAAAAGATTTAGTACGAATTGAGAAAATGGTGTAAAGAAGTTCCGACATTTAAGATCCGTAAATGTATCAAACCAACACTTTAATATAGAGACGCGAACACGGATATTCATTCTTTCCGGCTTGTTTGAGTCCAACGCTCGTCCAACTTTCTAGTTTTTACAATGTATAAGTTTATATATTTACTTAAGATAATCGGTCTCAGTACGAAGACAATTTCGTTCTGTGAAACAATCTCACATTTTACTTTTGGTAGAAACCTTGATTTTGTTATATTATAAGATTAGCCGATGGATAAACAAAAATAGACATTAGCAGATGTAACACACATTACTATATAGAAAAAACATACGTATCTTGCGGACTACAACTTGGAGGAAAAATGAAACTAGTATAGTAAACCTATTAAGAATTAGATAAGGCATTATTTTTCACAGCAAATGCAAAAAAAAAAAAAAAAAAAAGAAATAAATTAAAATCGATCGGACTTAAAACTAGTAATACAAACCAATGTTACTTTAAGACAAACTTAAGTCGTTGAGAAACATGTGCAAATGTTACCATTCTTTTCAGAATTTATAGACAGACGAGTACAGACTGGTGAAGGTGGTAGAGTCTTCAAACGTTTTCTGTTTTAAAGTTGAAAATAAAGAAACGAATATTATCAAATGGCTTCTTTATGATCAATCAGTGCCAGACAGAGATTGATCTAAAAATAGTGCGTTATAGGCTTCTGGATTAAATCATTTCTTTGATGTTTTTAAAATTTGTGAAAACGCACTTTATATATCTCTATTTCTACTATTATATAATAGTCACGTTGTGTGTGTGCGTGAGTTCTTCCTCGTAACTTCTGAAACGGCGGAGTCTATCTGTTGCAAATTTCACACAAAGCTAAATTATACGTCTGGCAGTGTTCTTAGATATGTTTTCTACAGAAGAACATCCGATAAGTATGAAAAATAAAAAAAAAACTCCGATCTTAGAAATAGCTTTTCTTTCTTATAGATCAAATGAAGATTTTACAGGGGGAATATTTTAGGTTATGTCGGCCAAGTTAACTAATAGAATATCAGCAAATCACTTCTTCCTAAAACAGATTTATTATAATCTGGAGGTATACCTCAGTGGTAGAGCATTCTACTACAGATCGAATAATCCCCTATTCAAGCCCGCGTATACCTCCCTATTTTATTTTATCTTATTAATGAGCACAATTTACGATAAACGAAGTGCTACCAGTTAAAATCGCCGTTAATCATATGTTCGTTTGCATATTTTAAAACTAAACATTAACCAGAAGCGACATTCCAAGGGCATTCATCGTCTTAATATTAATTAACCTGATATTGTAAACAAACACAGACGAAATTTGATGAACGATATTATTATTTTTTAATTTTTTCTTTGTGAATTAGTCTAGAATTTAGTGAGAAAAAGTGAAAAGAAAAAAATGGAAATGGGGGAAGAAAATAAAAATTTGTATTTTTTCTTAATTTGGAAAATTTATTTGTATGAAACGAATATTTCAATCATTGTCTAACTTGATGTTTTTGTTTGTTTTTTGTTTTTCGAATTATAATTTTAGCTTGAGTAAATGTTAGTAGTAGATAACACCGTTTCGTTATTTTTCATAATTGTTAAGGATGCACCCTACTGCCTAGAATAATGAACTATTCCATGATGTAACTTCTGGGTAACGCGGACCGGTTAAAAAAGTCAGTCAGAGACGGACGCGCGGTCAGTATGGTCGTCATCGTTGAGCAAAGATATTGTTAAATTTATCATTTTTCATGTATTCTTGTTAATAGACATTTATTTAACTATTACTGTGTTCTACCTCGTAAATTATTCAAAAATTAACATCGCAACAATAATTTAGTTAGATTACGATTTGATGCTGAAAAAATAGATGGCATGTTCGGGAATGTGTACCATCGCTTCAATGTCAAATCCCTGCGTTTGATTTACAAGCACTTTTATGGAATGTGCTCTGACGATCTCAGCACTGGTACCCTTCTCCTAACCCTAAATACCTTAACTAACCCGACCAGCAACAAAATCCCACGCTTTCACGTTAGAGTTTCTGAGATGCCAGAGACGCCTCTATGAAAATTTATCCCCTTAGACGGTTAGACTCTGGAATCCCTTCCCCCAGCTTGTTGAATATACTGAAATGCAGAAACGTAAGTGTAAGGTGAACAACAATCTTGTTGCTCAACTCCCTACTTAAAATATTCCTGTAGGTATAGTTGCGACTCCACAGAACCCCTTAAGTCTCAGTAGCTATTTTGCTTATGGTGTGAATACGAATAAAATAGATGTCCGCCTCCGCAATAAATAAATAAATAAATAAATAAATTAATCAAACAAAGTAGATTAGATGAGTAGAAAGACGACGCAACCGATCAACTGTTTCTTATTCAGGGAAATCTATTCCAATACAACTGCGGATTATGTATCAAATGTAGATAACACTATATTGCATTAAAAGTGGTCGGTGAGAGGCAAGTGGTATTATATACATAGTATCAGAAATCATGGTTTCTAAGAATGTGCCCCAAATTAGAATCAAAACGCATATACGCGGACTTGTGTACAGTTCATCTTGCATATCGCTTGAACACAATAAAGTATCATAAAATAGTTATTGATCAATAAAAAATGCAGAATTGAGACCTATATATATATAAAAAAGCAATGTTGATCAGTATAATTTTAATAAGGGTTAATTTTGAAACCAAACGTTTCAAGATTTTTTTGTTGAAGCTCTTACACTTGTGCAGTTACTATTGCCATTGGTATTTATTCTAAAAAAAAAAAAGTTCTACACGGATAATAGGACAGGGGATCTAGAATTGTAATGGTTTTTAACGAAAAATGTTACATTAAATTAATACAATGGAAAACTTTAATTACCGAAACATTTATTGAATTAATGTTTTGTTTATCTTTGTTTAAGATGAATGATTTCGTTCTCTTTTTAATTCATTTTATTAATCAATGTGTTCAAGTTAATTAAAAAGAGTCAATTTGTGTACTTTTAAAGTTTTAAAATAAGACATAAAGTCAATTCATAATGACAAATATATGATTTCTTTTTGTGAACGATGCTCTTTTCAAAATATAAAATGATTTAGAAATGAAAGACTACAATCAATGAAGCATGTTTTAAAATATACGAATTGCCTTGTTTAAACGATACGTGTTAAATGATTCAATGAATTTACCGGTAATTAATGTTTTCCGTTGTGTAAGTCCATACATTTAATGTACTGGTTTTATTTACCGACAAGGTTTCATTAAACTTCTGGATCGTCTCGTATTTTACCGTGACGAACTCTTCCGAAACTGTAAACAAAGAATTATGACAAGTTAAAGTGTTCAAGTCGCTTTACTTTTTCTTATGTAGAAATAAATGGTTTTTATGTTGCAAGTTCTTTACATTTTTAAATATTTAATCATTGTGTTTAGTTTTTTTTGTTTGTTTTATAGAGGAAAACTGTTGCTTTGGGTTTCGACTTTACAGAAGATGATCGAATTTTGTTAAGGTTGGTTGGTTGTTTTTGTCTTTTCGGGTTATTTAATGCCGAATTCAAAGATTTTGAAGAAAATTTTTGTAATAAAATATATTTGTTGTTTTCTAAGTCGGTTTCTATTTAACCCATAGTTGGGACCCTAACAGGTACTACCACTCCGGGTCAGAGTGCACCTGGGGGCAATGGCATTTAAAGGGTGGCTCCACACTCCCCAAAGCCCGCAAGCTGGGGCCTCACCACTGGATATAGTTTAAGCTCATATCCAGAACCAGTTTTGTTAAGGGAAACGAAAAAACAAAACAAAAAAAAAAAACAATAACATCAATGTTTGGTGAATATTTGGTTAGGAATCTGACATCTTCAAATAGCCCTATCTGATAACAGAAGAGTCCCTAACAAGTATTAAGATACTTAGCCAAATCAGCCCTACGCACAATGAAAATGAAAGAGCAACTACACATTCTCCATAGCATTTAAATCCGGCCTCACTACTAGATGTCGTAAAAGGTTATAGCCATAACCTCAAAATCTGTAGTATATGATAGCGAATGATATATTATGCAGGGAAGTAACAGTGATTTGTTGATAAAGATACAAAATGACGACTTGGGTGTGCTAGGTTCGAATACGGTTGGTTCCATAGTTTCAATTTAACTTTTGGACGTTGGTAACCACAACGGGGTTCTTTCTAGCAAAATGCAAACAACTAAATCAAGTTTCTAAATTTTTAAAATAGGGATAAGTTAATCGTAGCATTTGGATTCATCAGACAAATGTTCTTATCTTGAATGTCGTTTTGACAACGTTTTAGTCGATATAACCTCCGACTTTCTTCAGGTGTCAAATTCTTGAGTTCGACAGAAACATTTCCGAGTTGGACAAGATACACCTGAAGAAGGTGGACGCAAAGCTACATTCACCTAACCGCTGTGAAAATGACACTCAAGATGAAAAAAGTAATCCGATGAATCCAAATAACACGAATAAAATCAAGCTAGTCAATAAAACTTGTATCATCCTAACTCAAACGAATATACTTAAATATATACCTTTTTTGGTCTCCGTTCGTCAGTCCGCACTTTTCTAAATAACTACGCCTTAGAATTTTTTGAAATTTTGTACAAACATTAAACATGATATGAGTTAGATAAAAAGTAACAGAACAGATTTTCCGGGAAAACTCCGGTTGCCCTCCTAGGGGCGGGTTAAAATGGCTAAAATTGACACTTTTGTGCTTATTAAAAAATGATGCCTTAGATTTTTATAAAACTTTCTGAACAGTTGTAACTAACTGATTTCTATATAATTTTGTTTGTCTATACTTCGCGATAACTATTGAGTGTGCCCCAGGGACTCTTTTAGGGCTAATAAAAACACTTCATTTTGTGACTATTTTACCATATTTGGACAAAATTTTCTGTGTATGTCTATTTCGTAGTTTTAAATGGTGCTGAACTCAAATTTAAATATGTTAAGGGATTGGGGATTTTGGGGTTAAATGGGGGGGCAAATGATGGACTTAGTCATTTCTTTTTCTTTTGCCTGGTTCGCAACTCAAAGTTACACATGTTAAAGCCTAAAACTACAGTTTATTTATTTGCACCAGGATTTGACGTCCCCTGGGAACTTTTGGGGCTAAATTGGTTGAGACAATTGCTGAACTTAGTCATTTTTTATGCCTCTTTCACTGTGCAATCATGGGGAACTATACATGCTTCACTTGTTTTACTTTAATCTAATAATGCACTTTTGGTATTATTATTATTATTATTATTATTATTATTATTATTATTATTATTTTACTGTCATAACCTTTCATTTCATCTTTTAAACTTTCATTTACTATATAAAACTTTCGTTGTTTGGATCTTCTTTTGACGAGAAATGTTTCCATTTGTTTGATCTTTTACCCGCGGAAGTTATTATATTAGCTGTTATCACCGACGGATGAAAAATGCTAATATCGCAAACCCATTTGCATCTTACACATCTCTTCGGAAAATAAGCGTGGCTAAAAGAGTTCGATGCGATTATCTTATATCTCAAAGCTGTAAATAAAAAAAAAAGTTCATTGTTTCCAAATGGGCCAGTCGCGGTGTTTCTGGCTTTGGTCAAGGAGACAGTTGATTGACGCTTTTCTGTTCAGCGATTCGATTTGGCTTTGTTGCCAAATATCTTGCAGGGATTTTAAAATTGGCTACCATGTAGATGTGCAGGAGGCGACGTCAATTCTTCACAAAGATTAATATCTCTTTTGTTCGTGTTGTTATACAAAAGCTAATGTCATCCGGAACGGGGAACTCTTAAGAAGAAAAAAAACCCGCCACACACAAGTAAATTGTTCTATGCATTTCAATATCGGTTGCGAGAAACCTACTGTTTACTACACGCCAATTCGATATACTTAGCTATTTATTTTAATATCGAAACGGGTATCGTATTAAAATAGCAACTGTGATTTTAGACGCAATAACAGGGCTGGCCAAGAATATCTCGAATCACACTAAACATTGTTGTGTTCAGTTTATAATATAAGAAAAGAACGTACACCAGGTATATATAGGATTTACTATCATGAATTCAGTTTTATGAGCAAACCTAACTGCATTAGCATATAACATCAAATCTATACTCGTCGTCTTTATAATATCATAATTTTATAAAGTCCAGCCACTATTATGCACGAATTTTAAAATTAAAATCGTTTCAGAAATATGTGATGTACGTAGCTAACAAGAAAAAAAAAATGATGGTTATCGCAAATGCAGGAGAGGCCTATTGGTCTTAGTCTTGAAATGACCAAGGCTATAGGTAGGAGGAAAACAGTGGTAATGACGAAGCTATTGGAATATGAAGCTGCATAACAACCAGTTATTAAAACAACTAATTGATAGGGACCACTATACCAATGAGTTAAATATAGGGAACAAACGCATCAATGAATAGATCAGGCAATTGTGAAAAAGACTTGTCATAATTGTATTTATATAAACGACTATCAAAATCACGTCTGCGAGAGAGAGGTTGCAGAGAGGAAATAATTTGTACTTTTATAAATGACTAGCATGGACACTCGACGTTGCCGCGGTAGGCATGAAGTTCGGTTTACACACCTCCACAAAAGAACAGAATTGCTCTAAAAAATACCACCCCCACCGGATTCCTCTTCTAGGAATGAAAACAACTTTTCTTTTAATGAAAATAGCAGCAAGTGCCCGTACGGCATGAAAAAAAATGAGCGTCAACAACTGGGTTCGAATCTGAAACGCGGAGGAGAAAAAGAATGGGAAAAAGTTACTTGCTGACGCGCTACATGTCGCGGCCGCGACGATTTATGACGTCATGACCCTGCAAAATAACGTTTTTAAACAGTTTCAGTTTGATACGCATGCATGACCTTCAAAAATTGCGACGCAAAAGGTGATCTTCCCCTTCCAAAATATAGTCCAGTTGACAGCTACAAAATTAATCCTCCCCCTTTTTTAATTTTCACATATTAGAAGTCAGCGGGATTACTCTTTCAGATGATATTGGTTTCGATCCGGTTCGATGCGGCTGACGTAAGTTTTTAGCAGATATACGAACACACAAACGTTTGAGCTTTATATAATAGATTATAATCTGAAAACGAGTGATCTTATTGATATACTTATAGAATAAACCAACAAGAAGACACAGCGTTTCTTGATATTTTATGAGTATTTTATGTAATTTCTCACTATGATCATAAACACCATATTGCTTTCGTCATCTTATATAACATCTGAAATATTTGTAACACCTGAATTTGCGTCGTCCACATAACACCTGAATTTGCGTCGTCCACATAACACCTGGATTTGCGTCGTCCACATAACACCTGGATTTGCCTCGTCCACATAACACCGTAGAGAAACAGATAAGAATGAGATGACCGCTAAGTATGAATTTTTCAATTTTGATCGCTTAGCATCCCTTTTTCCGGACGGGACGAAAACAGATTAAAAAGTTTTCCACGTGTTTGCATACGTTATAAAGCAAATTTTACGTCTGTAGATAAAAAAAAAATTAGTTGAGTATATAGGTTGAGAGTGGTCCTCACACGCACATTCTCACTTTTATAGATAAATATGTGCTTGTGTAAAAGATTTAGAAATAAACTTTTACACCTTGTGTCTCCACGTGAGTTCATTTAATTTATATATATATATATATATATATATATATATATATATATATATATATATATATATATATATATATATATATATATATATATGTATATATATATTATATTGGTGCAAAGATATATTTTTTTGGCATTCAAGTTATGTCGAAAAACAACAATATTTTTGTACCAACCTAATATATATATATATATATATATATATATATATATATATATTGTATATTTCGGAAAACCATTTGTATTACATGTATTAAATCTACATTTATATTATATCGACTTATTAGATATACTTTAGTCGTTAGTTAGTGTTAAATCATTATACGTATAAGAATTCGTTCACTCAGCGACATTATATATTATAGGGGATTTGAAAAGACATTCAACACGGAACAAGTATCAGCCTAACCCAATGTATTAAATACCTTATTGTTTGACTATCGAGACTGCTCTTATTTTGCTATTTTCTTTTCATATTAAAAATCGTCATGCGGTCTAACTCTGCCCATTTGGGGACACAAGTAAATATATAGATTACTTAAAGTGTGAACTACTATCAAAACTAACATGTTTCTCTAGAAGTCTCTTGTGACCATGTTGACTCCAAAGTTGTTTATCATGTATTCAATTTAAATGCACATTTTCCATCTAATGTCAATATGTGGAAAGGGATCGTTTTTTTTTTTACGTTTATAGATACCTCTGCGTCGTGATTTGACGTGATGATGCGCAATTAGATAGTTTATTGCGTAGTAAATTTCTTTTCTCTCCCTTGCGATTTGTTCGACTCAGCTCAAATATGTCCGGCTGTTATGGGCAGATACGCTATTTATTTACTGTCGCTTTTTTCTCATTTTTCAATTGTTTCCCCACTTGGTCAGTCCACTTTAGCACGGGCAAGCTTATATATGAAGCCGTTGTTGTTCAAGCAATTCCACATTGCAACCAGATCAAAACCGGTGATTCAACAGAAGACGAGTTGACTACAAATTTCTACTTTATGCTGGTTAGGTGATAAAACTTTTCAAATGCACGTATGATGCTAGTTTGTATAAGATGATAACTTTGGTCAAACTTGGACGTACTTCTTTTATCGGATGTTTTGATTTCTGATAGTCGTCGGACACATTCTGAAACGAAATCTACACGAGAATACTCCTTGACACATCAAGTACCTTCGTGTGAAATTTTCAAAAAATTAGCCCAGCCGTTTCTGAGTCCATAGGAAATGAACCCACAGAGATAGACCTAAAAATAATATATATATATATATATATATATATATATAATTAGAAGTTGTATCCGGCATTGCCCTGTATTGAACGTAACGCTAAATTCATTTTAAAATATGAAGTAAAAAAAAGGAAAGAAACTGAGACATGTGCATGCTAATACTATATATTTTTTCGAAATAGCAAGAAAAAAAAAACTTGAGATGATATAAAAACTGACGCCTAAAAATGAGTAAAGTATGATAGCTATTAGACCAGCTTCTCAGGATCTTTAAAAAGTGTTTTCAAAACTCTTTAGCAAAGAGATAAAAATCCGATAACCCCCAAGCACAATTTTTCAAGCTTGAACCTTTAGCAACACTTTTTTCCTGGATGAAAACGCGTTAACAAGTTTTCCACATGTCTGAATACACTATACACCAGATTTTAAGTCTGTAGATAAAAAAAAAAAAATCGTTATGAAAATGGGTTGATAATTGTCCTCATACACAGATTGTCACTTTTATAAATATATTAGTAGACTGCCCGGCATTGCCCGCTCGTAAATTATGACCTGTGTGCCACCACCTAGAATCGAAACCAAAACGTTTAGCTTACGATTTACTTTTTTCCTTTGAGGTTAATTCCTGAGCTATGAAGACATTTTTGATGCAAGGATAAAAATTAACACATGGACCAATAGCTATTGCATATTTGTAATGCCGTTGTACGACCTTCACCTAGCAAATTCCATTTTAACAAACTTTTTACACTTTTGCACCGATTTTCCTCGGCTAAAATCAAAATATAAAGTGTCGTATGAGTTCGAATACCCTACATATTAAGTTTCATATCAGTAGACAAAAAACTGACAGAAGAGTTTGATAGGCAGAAATTTTAAGACAGAAATATATATACGCATACATAAATATATATTGAAAGAGGTTTGTGTTTACTATAACTTTTTATGCAAATATTACGCAAGTATAAATCATGTAGAATATCTGCCTGAATACAATTGCACGTAATAGTTAACTAAAGATGATCGTCCTATAAGAAAACTGAAAAAGAAAAACTAATAGGGGATTAATTAGCATGACATTTTAAAAGAATATGCAAATTAGCTAGATCTTTTGCAGATGAATGCAATTCCAGGATTCATATATAACAAAGTTATATTTTCGTTTTAAATACATATAAAAAAAGGGTTTTTTAATCTGAACATTAATACGCACAAAAAATATACGAGTATAGATATGCATACAACCACAAAACTTCTCAGTTTGGCTACATAAAGCATGTTTTTTTACGCCGACAAAGTCTGTTATTCTAGTATAATATAAGATTTATGAGACTGTATATGTGAAGTTTCTTTCTAATTGTCTACACAAACATTGACATTGGGTAGATATTTAAAATTTGAAGTAGCTTACGTATTTCTAAAAAAACGATTAGTTTACAAAAACAAAAGCCTATTGAAGTCTAAATTGGAGCTCAAAATAGTTGGGTGGATTAGCTTAGCGTCTTAAACTTAAAATTACTTGGAAATTCCTTTAATTATCTCAGATAAAATTGACACTTTCCTGGAGTAAACCATGAGGAACTTTATACACTCAAGTGTATATTATTGTTGATGTGTTTGTGTATGTATATAAGACGGCAATTTAAGGCATTTTCGTATCGCGGCAAGAAACTCACATACACAAAATATCTGTATTTCAATGAATGGATAAACGGATATTATTTTACTAGATTAATCTAGGGAATCTCGGGGATTAATCCCATTTAAAAGGGAGAGTCTTTTTATGAACAATGTCAAAAAGTAAAAGAATGAATTAGGGTTTTGCCTTAAGTGCTTTTAAATTACTCAAATAGAGTATAGGATTATCGTTAATCAAGCTTAGATCTCCCATGGGTGCTTTCACACACGATAGTTCAGAAGAGAGATTAAAAGAAGGAGATAGGTTGAGGAGAGAGAGAGAGAGATAGAGAGAGAGAATGGGCGAGAGGAAGAGAAGGCTTGAAGGGCATCTATAAAGTGATATGCAAAAATTTCATACCAATTGAAAATTTACTTTAAATGAGGATTGATATTCGGAAGATGCGTCCATTTTATATGTGCGTTTAACGACGTAAATGCTATTTTGTGATAGACCAACTAGATACATCAACTAAAATGTCATTTTCAACTTAAGCGTTACATTACACTGAAACAAATATTTCAAAATGAACATAGACATCAGCAAGAACATTCTTAAGATGCGTCGATTTTGACTGTGCGGTTTAAAACTTAAGCATAACAGAACGAAAAGGATAATTAAAACTTGAGCGTAGAAGAGAATTTTTTTTTACATAGGCGTCACTACTTATCAAGGCCGATAGGCCACTCAAGGATAAGGGTAAAAGAGTGTACACTAGTCAAAAGGACAATATAGTAATCGATAGTATTGGAAGTTTTTTTTTATTTTTTTATATTTTTATTACATTTTCACCCCAAACAAGGCACATTGCCACTCAGGTGTAGGGGGCTACTATCAGGGTCAGTAACTACGGGGGCACTATGTAGGGATTTGGGCAGCAAGATGTCGGTTCACGTTGCACTTGGACTTCTGCATGTCAGTACAGTTAGGGAAGCATGATCCTGGAATGGAATTCCAGAGTCTAGCGGTTCTGGGGAAGAAACTACTGGAGTAGAAGGATCTTTTGCATCTAGGGATCTCTACTGTGTGGGGGGGATTTAGCTGCCTGTCGGGTTTGTCGAGGGTGTCTGCGACGTGGGGAAACAAGTGTCTGCAGTTCGTCAGAGCACTCACCATTAAAATACTTGTAGAACAAGCAGAGGGATGCAACGTTTCGTCGATGGGACAGAGGCTGAAGCTTAGATGCCAGTTCAGGGTCTATCAGATTGGCGACTCTTTTTTGAACCTTGTCTAGGAGCGAGAGACTAGTAGTAGACGCACCAGCCCAGATGTGACAACAATACTCCATACATGGGCGAATGGTGGCCTTATAGAGATACAGGATACTTTCAGGTGTCAGTAGTTTTCTAGCACGGTAGAGAGAGCCTACCTTTTTTGCAGCGGCCCTAGTAATGTTTTCAATATAATTGTTCCAGCTCATGTTTCCTGTGAACGTTAGGCCAAGCAGTTTGAAAGATGTACTCTCAGACAGGGAGTCACTGGCCATTGCTATTGGTGGCAGAGAAGGTTTCTTGTAGTTATTGAAGGAAACCAGTTTGGTTTTGGCAGCATTGAATGTGACCATCCATTTATGTCCCCATTCCACTACAGATTGGAGGTCATCCTCTAGTGTTTTTGCCATTTCTTTAGATAAGTGTTCATTTGTTTTCCTGTCATGCCTTTTATAGAGTGTAGTGTCATCAGTATATATACCCATCTCAGAGGCAGTTTTGTCGGGGAGGTCATTAATAAATATCAGAAACAATAGAGTTCCAAGAATAGACCCCTGCGGCACTCCCGCAATTATATCACACTGTTTAGATGTTCGACCGTCGAGGACAACCTGGATTTTTCTATTGTCTAAGTTCGGTAAATTTGTTAACTTAAGTGGGACGGCTCATCAGAAATTTGTTCACGTTGGACTTGAAGACAACCATATTATAGACAGCTGGAAAGCAGCAACATGGAAGACAATTCCACAGGCGTGCAGTTCTAAGAAAGAAGCTTTGATCATGGAATCTATGTTTAGGTTTAGGCATAAATAAAAGTGGGAAAATTATTGATACAGTTTTCAACTAGTCGAGTATTTCTTGTGAAAGTTTGGCGAGGGGGGACCATAGATTGAAGCTCAGTCGAACACTTTCCATGAAAATAACGATAAAGCAGAGACAAACTCGCAACATCTCTTCTGTGAGATAGAGGTTGCAGTGAAGAGAAAAAGACATCTCCCACCAGGCCACGGAGTCTATTTTGAACCCCATCAAGACAGGATAAGTCTTTTCTAGCAGCCCCTGCCCATATGTGACAACAGTATTCCATCCTTGGACGTACCTGGCTCTTATATAGATAGAGAATTGCATCAGTAGTGAGATATCTACTGGATCGATAGAAGCATCCGACCATTTTTCCAGCGGCCTTGGCAACAGATTTTATGTACGTATTCCATTTAAGATCAGGAGTAAAGGTGAAGCCCAGAAGCCTGTCAAAACTTGAGGCCTCCCCAAGACGAGATCCATTCATTTTAATTGATGCTTGATGGGGATCAGAACGTTGATGATGTAAAGATAGAAGCTTGGTTTTAGATGCATTAAAAGTAACCAGCCACTCCTTTCCCCAAATAGAAAATGAATTAAAAATACTAATTAACTTAAGCCTAACCAACAAATATGATATTTCAATCTTACGCATCATAGTTTAACATGAATTTTTAGAAACTTATCTAAACAATTTTATAAGCACATTGGCGACAAACTAATTAATATGCGATTTCTAATTAGTATGATTTG
>NC_136486.1:124964835-125024835 GCF_053919585.1 Euprymna scolopes | reverse complement strand
GCCCCAAGTTAGCAATCTAGAGCCCCAAGTTTGCAATCTAGAGCCCCAAGTTTGCAATCTAGAGCCCCAAGTTAGCAATCTAGAGCCCCAAGTTAGCAATCTAGAGCCCCAAGTTAGCAATCTAGAGCCCCAAGTTAGCAATCTAGAGCCCCAAGTTAGCAATCTAGAGCCCCAAGTTAGCAATCTAGAGCCCCAAGTTAGCAATCTAGAGCCCCAAGTTAGCAATCTAGAGCCCCAAGTTAGCAATCTAGAGCCCCAAGTTAGCAATCTAGAGCCCCAAGTTAGCAATCTAGAGCCCCAAGTTAGCAATCTAGAGCCCCAAGTTAGCAATCTAGAGCCCCAAGTTAGCAATCTAGAGCCCCAAGTTAGCAATCTAGAGCCCCAAGTTAGGAATCTATGGCCCCAAGTTAGGAATCTATGGCCCCAAGTTAGGAATCTATGGCCCCAAGTTAGGAATCTATGGCCCCAAGTTAGGAATCTAGAGCCCCAAGTTAGGAATCTAGAGCCCCAAGTTAGGAATCTAGAGCCCCAAGTTAGGAATCTAGAGCCCCAAGTTAGGAATCTGAAATCTGAAGTTAAGGATCATTACATTAAAGTTTAGCCCTTAGAAATTTTAAGTCGATCATTTGAAAATTTGAAATCGTGTCTAAGGGGACTTAAAGTTGAGCCTCATAATTCGAAGTCAATATTTTTAAAATTGAATTTGAATTTTTTTATTCGAAATTAAGTTCTTTTTAATTTTAAATTCAACTTACAATATCGATAGAAAATGTGTAGAATCGGTATACCGTACCCTATATTTTTTAGTGATCTACTTGTGAACACACCTGTATTTATTTTCCTCAACATCAAATCGCGTTATTTCTTTAGTTGAATACAATATATATATATATATATATATGTGTGTGTGTGTGTTTAATTTATATGGGTGTTTATCTCTAAAACATTACAAAAGAAACGAAAACATTATGTAAATCCGTGTATGGTAGTTAAAATATAAAGGTTAATTGCTTGGAATTATAGTTATGACGAAATAACGTCCAGTATGTTATCAAGTGATGAGGTCAGATCAATGCTTTATCTAATAAAAAGCCAGATATAAAATCTTTACTGTGCAGTATTTGGCTAACGAAAGCTTATTAAATCTAGATCGCCCCTAAAAGGAAATAAATAAAAGACAAAAGAAATAGTTGACTTCAAAGACCCGTATTGTGATAGTAAGTATTGATTATCGGTTCAAAATCAATTTCCTGTCAGTGTCTATGTTGTCAGAAGACAGAAAACTTTAGGCGGTTGTGATTTTTAGAACTACTGGATAATTTGCACTTTTCTTTATGGGCGTATAAGGATGAGATTTTATGCAGAGTCCGGCCCTTGCCGCCTGATAAGGAAACACAAGTAATCGATCTTTGATTCCGATTGCGTTGGAGAGAAAAAAAAAACGTCTGTGCGGAGATTTTTTTTATTATCGGTTTGTTTATCGATTGTGAGATGCAATTATTTGGGCCTTTTTGTGTGCGCGAATATTTGGAAGGTTCATTCGCAGCAAGCGAGAAGAAAATGTCGATATATAGTGAGAACCGATTTCCGTTACTTAATGAGTAAGCATTTTTTTTTCCAAAGACGAGGCATTATGTATTTAGGGCGAAGTCACCAAAGTGTCATTGCCAACATCAATTGCAGATTCGTTGGTTTGAGTAATAAAAGTACCAAGTAACACCAGGTAACATAAATAAAATACATTTTCTTAGATAACATAAGTTTCTTTAGAAATGTGTATTCAATAAAATGCACGTGTAGCGATTGTGATAAGTTTATGATGTTTAAGCCTTCTTCGTAGTATTAGGAGTAGAGTTAACGTCATTGTGTCACAGTTACTAGTCTAACAGGGGTTTAGTGAAAATACTGGAAGAGTTAGAGAGTTAGCATCAGGATTCGTTGTCATCTAGTCGTATTTATCTCCGCAAATGACAAGAAAGCACGTACCAGTAGAGAACTGCAACCCCAATTGAGTAAAGATCACATGACTTCCGCCCATGTTCACCCGGAACTCTATTTTCACTACTGGTCAAACCTTCCCTGACTTTCATGTATAACAGGTGAAGATTCCAGCATATAAAACGAATATCAATAAGAGCAAAATAACCGCGTAAACATCTGTTCGAACGTCAACCACATGTTAAAAAATATATGTTAAATGATTTAATAGCTAAGAAAGAGTTCTCGAAAGTTTTCGGATAGTGGGCTATATTCCTGATTTTTTTTTTTTTTTTTTAGAACGGTTCGTTTAATCAGTTTCTGGATAAAAAATAACTACCACATTAATTTCAATCGTGTTTATTTAAAAGAAAATTATGAATATTTTTACGTTTTCTATAAGAGCTTCGTACTCCAAAGTAAAGCTTTTAGCGGGTCGAATCAGGCTGCAGTTTGAAGCCTCCTGAGCTAAACGAACGATGGTCGGTCTTTCTCCTGTCAATCAGTTCTTGTCCAAAAATGAAACCATTAAGAAACTTTCAACAAACGTCTCTGCATGTGACAAGCAAGTACTTGTCAGAAACGGAACCGTAAACTAATGGATTAAAAATAACGTGACTTTCACACATGTTCAACCGGAACTATATTTTTTACTACTAGTCAAACCTTCCGCGACTTCATGTATAACACGCAAAGATGTTTTACGTCTGAATAAACAGATAAAACAATTGCCGGTCAATCATGGGAACATTAAAAATTCGACGTTTAAAAAAAAATGCATGTATATGTTATGGATAGTTATTTATTTGACATTTTTTAATGGAAATGTTACACCAACAATTTATTTCTTTCATCCAGTGTTTTAAAGTGAACAGTTTAGGAAAAATGGGCTTCAGTCATACTTCCCTGAAAGAATATTACGTGCAGAACTTAGTCGAATTTCAAATAATATAAGTAATAATTACATATGAGAAATTTACACGTAAAGGAATATTATACGAATAAATCAATGGCATTTTTAAAAGGGATCGTCACTTATGTAGGTCTGAAGACCCTCACACATAAAGGTTAACGTTTGTAGCATAGTCAGTGAAACAACAGCGTGGTGATCGGTAATGATGAACATTGGATAAAACTGAGTTATTTAAGAGGGCAGTTCCAGCGTGAATTTAATAAAATCTGAAACATATCTACCCCTATTTGATTTAACCAAGTAAATCTTCAATTAATCTTTTAGGAATACAATTCACCTTTATTTTTGAATGAACTAAAATAAAATGAACTTAATAAATAATAATAAACTGAAGTTTGTGGCAAAGAATTCATGTTGGCCGAACACAATAGCACGGGTCTGCTTCCCGACTACTAGAATTTCTATCCCCTCACTCCTTCCTCATTAATAGTCATCCCTTTTAGTTGGCAGGATTTCCGCTCTCTGGTCCTTTAGGGGTCACATGAAGTAGCTTACAAATACAGTCGCATGCGTGTGACCTGTCTCCTCTTCCCCTTATTTTATGTAACAGCACATGCCAAATACGAATTCACAGAAACAAAGTCTCCTCCCTATCATCACCTATCTTAACTAAAGACTATTTGTGACGAACTTGAAACGGCAGTTCCAAGTTAGTCATCATTTATCACCGAATTCCTACTTGGATTGCAACCAACTCCGATAAAAAGAGCCAGAACTGAACGACACGCACGTGTCCCCTGTTATTCGAACTCTTCACCCAAATAAGTTCTCTCGAAGCGCGGTTTTCGCAAATTTTCTTTTTTTTTTGACAACTTTTTCTTGTGTCATCCATTTGTTCATCCCGTAAAATTGCTTTAAATATAACTTATGTTCCTTCTCGCAAACAAACTACCGCCATATAGTGCTTTAGAACTTACCCTCAATTTGTAATCGCATTCTCTCGTGTGAGAATGGAACGTTTTTCTGCGAGAAAATTAATCCCGACACGATCAATGACAACGTTATCGTGTTCAAGTTTAATGTTAATAAATTCTTACTGAACAGAATACTTAAATAAATTAAATTGTACCCATTTCACACATCGTTTTATATACCTCTTAGAATGTTGTTTTTCACTCCCATAAAGGGGAAAAACTGATTCATTTTTATCCTCGAGTGGTTTTTGGATTTTGGTAGAGGTAACTTAATAAAGAAAAAAAAACGTATTCTTGCATTATACCCACACCACGTCTCTCGGGAATCTTTTACATTTCATTTTGTGTTTTTTTTTTGCATTATTAACAATAACAGTTTCAATCTGTTTTAATTTTTAAATGTACAAACAATGAGCAGCAAACTTTGATAAGCACCAAATCAGAAGGTGGAGATAATCAATGAGAAAGAGAAATGAGCATAGAGATAGATGCTGATTACGTGGCGAATGAAATGAAGGAATATGTCAACATGTTAATTCACTGGGATGTTAAAGGCATAAGAGAGTGTGGATGCGAATTTCTCTATTGGTCAAGTGAATATTCTCACTTAGTCAATTTCATTACATACCATTTTTATTGGGATTTTAAGGTGTTTTTTTTTGTTCGCACTTTATACTAGCGCATATTAAGCCTTACCAAGTAAGACCATTAGTTCGTCCCACAAAACGAATCTCCAACTTAAACGGTCCCGCCCTATAAACCAAGCTCTGCCCAATCGCCGCAATGTCTCATTTCTGTGTCTGTTTTACAAGTATTTTAATGGACTCGAGTTGAACTAACCAGCAGAAATTTTTAATGTTATATAGACTCCCTATGTACTCTTTGTTGAAATGATCTCATATAGTAATCTCTCACATCCAAGTGGCAATATGCTTTGCTTGGGGTTAATAAGAGTTTACAAAAAGTATTTTTCTTCAAAACTAAATAATGTGTAAATTACTTAGTGGCGAGCAAAACACACGAAAAATTAATACATTTTTATGACTGCAGTATAGGTAAGACACGAGACGCTACGATTTACTGGTAACAAATCAGCAAGCAAGCCGATAGAGATGGGAGTGCTGATTACGTGACGAATGCAAGATAGGAGAAATTGACTACATATACTTTGAAACGAGAAGAGAAAATGAGGAAAAGAGTGTATACTAATTCGGAATTTGCTTTCTCTTACAGAGACATACAAGAAATTGCTGCACGGTTTTAAGAACACGGAGATGAAGCATATTATTGATTTCGTATTTCGAAAGAGTCTGGCACTGTCATGCTTTAATATTAAACATTCGCTGAATTCATTTGCCTATTATCGCTTTCTATCTTTATCCCCTTGTTTTCATTTAAGCACTTTATTTATGTTGAAGGCAATCTATCACGCAGAATGAATACCAATGTGGAGATCGCATCAATTTTCATAATTCCATTTCTTTTGTGGTTAAGCCAAATCATCAGAATTGTTTTGAAATAACACAAAAATACACACACACACGTCTGCGTGTATATATATATATATATATATATATATATATACACACTTATAAATGTTAAATATCTGTGTTTGTGTGTACATAATGAAAAATATAACATGAAAGCCAGGCTCTGAATGAAATATAAACAAGTCAGAGATGAAAAATACTCAAGCCTTACATTAAGAGGAACATTTTCGAATGTTCAGAGAATTGTCAAAATTAATTATGCATTTCGTCGGTATTTTTTTATGCGTTTTGCTCGTCCTACGCCATTCACGTGTCTTCGCCATTTAAACAATGTTTTATTTTTTAATTTTTATATGATCAATCAAATGTGCGTTGCCTTATTAAGATGGGGCTTGTGTTTTAGCCATCTGTCTTAATTGCTTGTTGTTTCCAAGAAAATCGAGCTCTGCGCATGCCTATAAAATGCAATGCTTCCCGCAGGCGCTGTCAAAACAAATTCAAGCGTAAACCTTCCTGTTTCCCGCACGACATAATCTCACAGACAAATGAGTAGCTTTATCAAGTTGAAATATCGGTTCTTATATGATTTACTGAAGTTAAGCAACGTTTAGACTTATATGTATTTAGGCGGGTGATCATTTTGCAACAAAATCGTGGCTGCAAATGTACAATATTTCTGCAATATACACATTGTGTTGAAATAATCACCTCAATTTAAAACCCACTATTAACATTAGAGTTTTTTTTTAAATGGTTTACCTAAATATGAAAGAAATAAAATATATATATATTTACGAAAAACACCCGTCTAGCTGAAGCCACTGTCAAAAATTTTCCCCACTCTATCTGTAACTAAATCAAAACGTAGATTCCATGAACACACCTTCTTTCTTAGAACAGCACGCCAGTGGAATTCTGTTCCGTCTGTCTGTTTCGCACCTGACTAGAACTTGGATGTCTTCAAGTCCAACGTAAACAAGTTCATGATGGGACGCTCCTTAAGTTGACGCTTTATGAAATCTCAACACTAACGTACAACGTACTGTACATGCAATAACCCTTATCCCTGAGTGGCTTCCAGGTCTTGATAAGTGGTGACCTTGTAAAAAAAAAAAATATATATATATATATACCATAAAGATGTCATTTGACTTGATAATCCTATCTAAAACATTACAAGGGCTGCATTCTACAAGAGTACATATTTAATTCTTATATAGTTATAATCAAATATGCATCAAACCATCTTTCCACTATGCGATGTGTAAGATAGGTCAGTATATATAAAAATATTTATATGTATTGATATAAACGTTAGGAATTGTATCACCGAATAAAAGTGAGTGTTTTTATGGGTGACCTTTGGGGATACAATTTAACAATATAAACGCAATTTAAAAGAATATAATGAAAGTTGTACATGCAAAATATTGGTTCGATTGTCCATAGGTTCATTCACACTTTGTCTAAGTTTTTATGGTCCGATCGCATTTAAATGAGTAAATTCGAAATTAGGCTCGTTTTTCTCGCTATTATTAGTCATAGACTCTTAGTTTAAGTTAATTAAACTTTATAAAAAGGCGCACAATGCATTAAATTCTGCGCGTATGTATATAATCTAAAAGTAGCCATGTATACTAATTTACATATAGGTATTCCAAAAGAGGACATTTTATTAATGAACTATTGCCATTTTATCTTTCATTAGATGATTTTATTAGTTTTCATATAAGAAATACTTGTTTCGCAATATAGCTCAATTTTCTGCAAACTATTTAGCATTCATTTTAAAGTATTTCCTTATTGGGAGTGACTAACTTAAACTGTATTTTTACTATTATTTTAAAGGAATTTTGTGTGTGTAAGTTCCTTCTATAATGACTTCTAAACGGTTGGGCCTATTTCTAAAAATATCATGTAATGTATGAGGCTAGTAGTGTTATTATATAGGTTTTGTATCGAAAAGTCTTCGATAAGTATCGATATTTGAAAAATCCAATGAAAGGAGAAATAGGTGATTTTGACTAAAGTTAACACCTTATACAGCCTAACACCACAATTTCATTTGAAAATAATAACTTATTTATTGCGGGCTATTATTCTTATCTTTATTAGTTGTTGCTTCACGACGTTTCGGCCGACTATTTCTCTGGCCTTCCTAAGGTGGTAACCGCGACGGATAGGAACTTAGAATCTCCTAACTGCATTCTCAGCAATCACTGCCATCCGTAGTTGTTGTCGTCTCACCACGTTTTGGCCAAGTAAACCTCTGGTCGGCTTTGGGTAGGATTGAAACCGCTATCTTCAGACAATGCTCATCTGGAACCGTAGAGATTCAACATCTCTATCAACTGCGACACGGGCCCGAAAACGCGGTGAGCCGACAACAGCTACAGATGGCACTGATTGCTGAGGATGCAGTTAGGAGATTCGAAGTTCCTATGCGTCGCGGTTACCACCCTAGCAAGGCCAGAGGAATAGTTGGCCGAAACGCCGTGAAACAACAAATAATAAAGATGAGAATAATAGTCCGCAATAAATAAATTAATATAAATAATACGCATCTCAATAATGAATTCCAATTAAAATAATATATATGCATTTGAAAAGTTTTATTAACGCACAAGCTAAATAACCCGGAATATAAAATCTACAGTAAGTTCTTTGATATGACAGGGGAAAAATGAATATTTTTTTTATTTGGAGCACAATTGACATTTTTGCATATTTAACTTTAATCTAAGACATTATATAAAATAGTTTTAGAACATCAACAATAGATTCTGTACAGTGCTATGTAGACTACAATTTATTATGAAATAATTCACCGTTGAAAAGCATGTACGTTTTCTCCCAGTGCACTGCAGTGGGTCCCCAGATAATCTATTTGATTGAAAAATGGACGATTTCACCAATTTTGAGGACAATAAAATATGGGAGTGTGAAACATTCGATGATCGTCATTCAATCCCAGGCAACGTCGGATCTCCCTGTTAGTTTTCAATAGGTTGCAACTGATTTCTAAATTGCAATTGATAATCCAAATTGATTTTATTGTTCTTTTTCTTTATTTTCGATTATATTTACAAGATGAATGGATTTATATCGGAATTGCCAGTGTTCATATACATCTATCTATATGGCCATACGAGAAAGATTGTGTTACGGGTTTACAACAATATTATCAATGAAATGTGGACCATTCTTAATTAACTTTTCAAATAATAAACGCAGTGAACTATGAGAAGCGCTAATCAGCCGGCAAAACAATTTCGAATTAATCGTATATTATTTTAAGGAAATCCGCGTACGTAGTAAACAATTTTCCTATTCAGAGGCCTAACAGTCTACAAGTGATTATTGAACACCGGACAAAAAAACAAACCATAGACTGACGTCACTCATTCCGCTATAGATTACGAACAATGAGTAAAAAGTGAACATTTTTCTTGTTTGTAAAGAATATGGGATTTTGACTTTTTATTGGCATTTATTAACCGCGTGCTACTAGAGCGATGTGAACGTAGGTAATTATAATGTGAGGGACGAAGAAAAAGGTATTCTACAAATCTTGCAACAGTTTATTTTCATCTGCAGTATATCCCCTATTGGGAATCGACAATATTAAGAAAATTAATAAATACAAATATAACAGAACACTAAAATAATTATTTTTGTTTATGGCGAATTATATAAAGACGTCAATTTAAGTATATAACATTAGCGATTCTTGATTAAAAATATAGTCAGGTATGATCTGGTCTGTAGTTGGGAACGCAAAAAATTATTTTTATTTATCTGTCTGCCGAACTATCTATATATCTATGTGTATTATCGACACATCTATCGGTCTTGCTATCTATCTATTTATCTATCGATCTAACGATCTGACTGGCGTGATGAACAGGGACGTATGAGCTGTGTTTTGATATATTGTTAAAACATGGCAAAGTCACATGAAACTCCTTGACCGATCAATTGCACCGGAAGCTCTAAAAAAATAGCGGACCGGAAGTACGTGTATGTGATCACGTGATCTAGTTAGCTGGGAAAATTGTCGGGGTTGAATTGAGGACGGCAACAAAAGAAGATGAATTGAAAAGTGTCTCCTCTCAAAGGGTGGGGTGTCTCAGTCGTGGGACGTGTAAGAAATAGCCACTCAAGCAAAGATCGTCGATCGCCCTTTTACTAAACGTAATTCCTGGGAGCGTATAAACAATTATATAAAAAAGAAAAATCACTAAATCTAGTGATATATCGATAATACACAGATATATAGATAGATTGACAGACAGATAAATAACAATAATTTCTTGCGTTCCTAACGACATAACAAATATACGAGAGTTGTTCCAAAAGTAAAGTTTCCTATTTTTTTACTCAAAAACAAAACCGTTGAAAAGCTTCAAAGATGAAAACAATACTATGAAAATAAGCGACTCTTCCTGCTCCAAAATTTATATTCCTACATTAACACTACCGTTCCCAATGCACATTGGCCAGCGATGAACGGGGAATCGATCGTAAATATCCGAAGCGCTCTCGCATTTTTGTCACACTTCGAAATCAACGAGCCCATCTCTGAAATGTACTGACGTTAGCTTCGTAAGCGTTCAACAGGCACCTGTAAGTGTTGATCAGTTCAATTTTTCTACGTTGAGAAATTCCATGACAGGGGTAGCTTTCTTAAAGTCTCACACTGTTAACATCGGCAACAAAGGAATTAAATTTTCAGGTAATGAATGCATCATAAAAATGCAATCCTATCTGATAAATTTGGGCGGATTAAAATAAGCAGTATTACATTAGTAAGGTCATTGGAATTATATATATATATATATATATATATATATATATATATATATATATATATACATACACGATTGACTTTCCCTTTTTTCACTAGTCCTGTCTGACTTTTTTTCTTAATTTAACACGCACACACACATTATATATATATATAATAATCGTATGTTTGTATTCTTGGCAACGATAAGTGAAATTTAAGAGACAAGAAATTCAATAAATCGAAATTGCATTATCTAATATCGTTGCTAGCGTAAATAAACGTATGTAATTGTCTGTGTCTTTGATAAGGAACATTTGCAAGTTTAATTCAAACCGTAAATCGAACAAAAATACGATGAGAAATTTCAAAATAGGTTTCGATTATTTAATACTCATTACTTATACAAAGACGAACATTTGCACGTACACATACACACACACGTTATATATACTAGCATATTTAGAGTCCGATAACTGGTATAAACTACTAATGCAGAGGAAGTTAAAAGTTAATGTTTCTCTTTCTGCGGGTGTAATTATCTTGTTACATAACCGGTTGCCTACAGTTCGCGTTCCATAATATATAATGAAAAGTTCAGTAGTTAATGATTTTTCTAAGCATATATATTTTATTAATATACACGTGCGTAGACTGATCCCTATAAATAAACATTACTTAGATAACTCATAATTTGATGTCAAACAGGTTTTCCCCTATACTGACATATTGAAAAATACATAATGCGAAGTTTATTAGATATTTCATTACATTATAGTTATAAGCGTTTAATATATTACATTATAGTTATAAGCGTTTCATATATTACATTATAGTTATAAGCGTTTCATATATTACATTATAGTTATGAGCGTTTCATATATTACATTATAGTTATGAGCGTTTCATATATTACATTATAGTTATGAGCGTTTCATATATTACATTATAGTTATGAGCGTTTCATATATTACATTATAGTTATGAGCGTTTCATATATTACATTATAGTTATGAGCGTTTCATATATTACATTATAGTTATGAGCGTTTCATATATTACATTATAGTTATGAGCGTTTCATATATTACATTATAGTTATGAGCGTTTCATATATTACATTATAGTTATGAGCGTTTCATATATTACATTATAGTTATGAGCGTTTCATATATTACATTATAGTTATGGTCGTTTCATATATTACATTATAGTTACGGTCGTTTCATATATTACATTATAGTTATGGCCGTTTCATATATTACATGATAGTTATGAGCGTTTCATATACTATATTATAGTTATGACATTTCCACATATTATATTTACGACATGTTCACATATTACATTATATTTACGATATGTTCACATATTACATTATATTTACGACATTTCCACATATTACATTATATTTACGACATTTCCACATATTACATTATATTTACGACATTTCCACATATTACATTATATTTACGACATTTCCACATATTACATTATATTTACGACATTTCCACATATTACATTATAGTTACGACATTTCCACATATTACATTATACAGGGTGGCCGAAAAGTCCCAGGACACTGGCCGAAAAGTGCCAGTCGAAACATATTTCTGGGCTGTGTTTTATTAAAAATACATGTATAGTGTCCTGGGACTTTTCGGCCACCCTGTAGTTACGACATTTCCACATATTACATTATAGTTACGACATTTCCACATATTACATTATAGTTACGACATTTCCACATATTACATTATAGTTACGACATTTCCACATATTACATTATAGTTACGACATTTCCACATATTACATTATAGTTACGACATTTCCACATATTACATTATAGTTACGACATTTCCACATATTGCATTATAGTTATTAAATTTCCACATATTACATTATAATTACGATATTTCAGTATATTAATGTTATAAAATCTCAGTATATTACATTATAGTTATATTTTCGCATATAACATTATAGTTATGGTATTTCAGTATATTACATTATAGGTATGCCACTTCTGTATATTACATAATAGTTATGGCATTTCAGTATATTACATAATAGTTTTGACATTTCAGTATATTACATAATAGTTATGACATTTCAGTATATTGCATTATGGTTATGATATTTTTATGTATATCACAGTTTATGATATTTCAGTTTATTACATTATGGTTAATATTTCAATATATTACATTTTTGTTATGGTATTTTAAGTATATTACATTATGGTTACGATAGTTCTATATAGATATCACGTTATGGTTACGATATTTCTATGTATATCACATTATGGTTATGCTATTTCTATGTGTATCACATTACAGTTATGATATTTCAGTATATTTCATTATGGCTATGATAAGTATATTACATTATGGCTATGATAAGTATATTACATTATGGCTATGATAAGTATATTACATTATGGCTATGATAAGTATATTACATTATGGCTATGATAAGTATATTATATTATGGTTATGATACTTCAGAATATTACATTATTGTTATGATATTTTTATGTGTATCACATTTTGTTTATGACATTTCAGTAGAATTCATTATGGTTATGATAATCCAATATATTACATACTGTCAATGGTATTTCAATATATTACATTCTTGTTATGATATTTTAAGTATATCCTAAGTATATTACATTATGGTTATGATACCCCAAGTATATGTCATTATTGGTATGATATATTAAATATGTTACATTATGGCGACTGATAATTCAGTATATAATATTATGTTAAGGATATTTCTGTATATTACATTATGTTAATGATATTTCAACATATTACAATATAGTCTTGATATTTCAACATATTATATTATAGTTATGACATAAGTATACTACATTATATTTATGATATTTTACTATATCACATTATTGTTATAATATATCAGTATATTAAAATGTGGTGATATTTTAGTATATCGCATTATGGTTATGATATTCAGTAGATTCTATTATTGCTATGCTATTTGGTATATCTCATTATGGTTACGATATTTTTGTATATTACATCATAGTCTTGTTAATTCAGCTTATTATAGTTATGGTAGTTTAGCATATTTGTACTTTATTATATTTTATCAGATTTTATTGAAGCAATTATATTAAAACATAACTTTTAGTAATGATATTGCAACATATATGAAAGTCAGAATATTTTAACATATCATTGTAAAAATATTTTAACATATATCTTTAGAATATGAGACTTACGTGAACGCTTGGTTCAGATTGATTGAATGAGGTTAATAGAAGTAAATAAAAATATTTACGTAAAATAGATTTCTGCGAATGTTTTAAATGGAGATTTGTAGCATTCACAATCGATCTTCGATATTAGATTCCCTTTGTAATTATAGGCATACTTCTACAAACGCTTTTCTGTTCTTTTCAGCGTTGTAAGGTTTTGATTGTTGGGTGCCATTATATTGGCCTTTTATTCTCATTCCCCACTTGCGTGTGTGCCACCGTTGTAGGAAGATTTGGTAAAAATGTATGAAGAAATTAATTAAAATGCATTTTAGTTTAGATGTTAAAAGATTGATTCAATTTCGTTTATAGTTAGGCTGTCATAGGAACTAAATAGCCGATCTTCTATTTATCCGGCCGACGGTTCAAGATACGAGACATTCCTCTTCTTTACAACTTTTTTGAACCAAAGAATAGACGTTGTAAGTCGTTCTCCGCTCTATTATGTTTTCATGACAGGTACTCGTCTGAGCTTAAATCTATGGCCCACCTTGAAAAACTTTCACAGAAAACACTCGACTAGCTACAATCACTAGCAACAGTTTTCTTGACTATCTATTTGTGCCTAATTCTAAACGCTAATTCCATAAACAAAGCTTTTTTTCCCCAAGATCTGCCCGCTACTGTTCCACTAGATTGCTTCCCGGACGATTACAATATGGTAGCCTTCAAGTCTAATGTAAACAAGTTCTTGTCAATTTGTACCCTTAAATAATCCAATTTCTACCCAATCGACGCCATTAACGATTACTACACTACCACCTTACATTCATTAATCTTTATCCTCGAGTGGCCTTGAGGATTTGATAAGTTGGTCATTTCCTTGCAAAAACAATTGATGGTAGACCATAAGTTATGTGGGGATTAATTATCAATCACTCAAAGGTACGTTTTAATAAATTTAAGGTTTATTTTACGTTAGCATGAGATGGACAAATACACAGTCAAAATACGCGCATTGTTAGGAGTTCGTGTCTAAGTGTGTTCGTGAGAAATATCTTTAATGAAAAACGCTTTTGACAAGACATGCAACCACTTTATGTAAGTAGTTTAAAATACCACCTCAAGGTTAAAAGCTATCCAATAATAAATTTTATTTAGATATAATCTCATCCAGAAAATAGTAATTTTTTCGCCTTTGTCATAAACATCGCCTACAGATATAGGTTAATTTAAGAAAACCGAGAATTACGAGGCTGCTTAAAGTAAACCCAAGGTTAACATTCTATGTTTCATATATCTGGTACTAATGGAGATTTGTTATCTGTCAGTCTGATTCGTAACTGTACTGTTCCTCTCTTAATGCATTCGTCTTAATTATATAGTAAACTGAATTTAACATTCTTATTGATCCCCCGACAAAAAGGAGTGTGGACCTGTAAATTCACCCTTGTCCGTTCGTCCGTGTGTCCGCACTTTTCTTAATAACTACGCCTTGAAATTTCTTGAAATTTGCACAAACATTAAACATGATATGAGTAAAAAAAGTAACAGAACATATATATACATATATCAGTACGTGATGTTGCCAAACTAATCAAAAAACGTTGATCCCGGTAAAGCAACCAGTCCTGACGGTATTCCAATTACAGTAATCAAAAAACTTCAACCAGAACTAGCGCCCATACTTACAAAACTATTTAAACGTTGTCTTAAGGAGAATTGCTTCCCATCACCCTGGAAAATCTAATCAGTATGCCCTGTATTTAAGAATTCAGGTGATCGCTCATCCCCCTCCCAGTACAGGTCAATAAGTCTCCTGTGTGTCATAAGTAAGTTGCTGGAATCTGTTAAATACAGAAGTAATCAACCATCTCAGCAAAAATAACCTTAGTGACACAATATGGTTTCCGTTCTGCTAGATCTACAGCAGATGTGCTTACAGTTATATCTCATAGGATTAGCGAATCTCTCGACAGAGGCAACCTTTCTAGAGCAATTGCTCTTGACGTATCTAAGGCCTTTGATAGAGTATGGCATAAAGGTTTACTTCACAAGATCTACAGCTATGGTATAGCTGGAAATGTCTTCACAGTTATTAAATCATTTCTTTCTGATAGGTTCATAAGAGTTGATGGGCAAAAATCAGAAGCTCACAGTATTAATGCTGGAGTCCCTCAGGGGTCCATCCTGAGCCCAACTCTTTTCCTGATCTATATTAATGATCTTCCAAATGACATTCTTACATCAGTTGTAGACATTTATGCTGATGACACTACCATTTATGGTAGCACATCTAAGACAGTAAACGACCAAGTTCTCTCCGATTCTCTCTTCTCTGATCTTGAGCACGTGTACAATGGGGGTTAGAGGTGGCTGGTTACTTTTAATGCATCTAAAACCAAGCTTCCCTCTTTACATCATCAACGTTCTGATCCACATCTGGCATCAATTGAAATGAATGGCTCTCGTCTTGAAGAGGCCTCAAATTTTGACAACCTTCTAGGATTGACCTTTACTCCTGATCTTAAATAAATACATACATCAAATCTGTTGCCAAGGTCGATGGAAAAATGGTGGGATCCTTCTATCTATCCAATAGATATCTCAGTGCTGATGCAATTCTCTATCTATATAATACTTTGATAGAGTTCAAAATAGACTTCGTAGCCTTTTAGGAGATGTTCTTTTCTCTTCCCTAACATCTCTATCTCACTAAAGAGATGTTGCGAGTTTTTCTCTGCTGTATCGTTATTTTCATGGAAAGTGTTCGACTGAGCTTCAGTCTATGGTCCCCCTTCGCCAAACTTTCACAAGAAACACTCGTCTTGCTGAAAGTACTATCAATAATTCCCCCCACTTTATATCTGTGCCTAAACTTAAACGTAGATTCCCTGAACAAAGCTTCTTTCTTAGAACTGCATGCCTGTGGAACTGTCTTCCGTTTTACTGCTTTCCAGCTTACTACAATATGGTTTTCTTCAAGTCTAACGTAAACAAGTTCTTGATGAGCCGTTCCACTTGTTAACAAATTTCCCGAATTTCCATTACTAACGATTACTATATTGTCCAATTTCTACAGTACACTCTTTAACCCTTATCCTCGAGTGACCTCTTGGCCTTGCTAATTTGTGATGCGTATGTAAGAAAAAAAACACGATTTTGCGGGAAAACTACGCCCCCACCCAGGGGTGTCTTTTGTGTTAAAATGGCTAAAATTTACACTTTTGTGCTTCTTAAAAAAATTGATGCTTTGAATTTTTATAAAATTTCCTGAAAAGTTATAACTAACTGATTTCTACATAATTTTGTTTGTCTATTTTTTGCGATGGTTCTTTGGTATGCTTTAAGGAGTCTTTCAGGGCTAATAAAAGCAATCCGGTTTTGGAACTATTTTACCATATTTGTCCAAAATTGTCTGTGTATGTCTGTTTAGTAGTTTTGCATGGTGCAGAACTCAAAATTACATATGTTAAGGCCTAAAACTGCACCGTTTATTTGTTCATTTGCACTAGGATTTGACGTCCCCTGGGGACTTTTGAAGGTAAATGGGGGGGGGGGGTGAAATGCTGCATTTAGTCATTTCTTCATGCCTCGTTCACTGTGCATTCACGGGGAACCATACGTGCTTCACTTGTTTCATTTTTCATTCAAGTTGGTAGTTTTTTTAAGATTTGTTTTAATGTTACAAAACTATTCTTCTGGCATTACCTCCTTTCATGATTGTAAATTATGTTAGTACGTAAAGTGTACTAACTTTGAACAAAGTGAACACATTTTTGTTTGTGTATACAATGAATGAAAATGTGTTGGCATGTATGCATAGTTGCCTTATCACTACCGCTTAGTCCTTAACTATGCATATTATTTATGGTACTAAGAAATCAGAATGTCTAAATATACGTGCTTTCCTACCTAAAATGCACCAAATACTGATGTTTTCCCTTTCCCTTATCGAAACTCAATCATGCTCCGCAAAAAAACTATACTTTCCTCTTTCTCTTTATTATTTTTCTAGCTTCCCGTTTTATCGTCAATAAAATCAACATTGTATCGTCGTTGGCAACCCGTGATGTATAAGGACGGGGTTTTATTCGCTGAGCAGTTCATAACACAGTAAAGTGGATACGCGAACTGGAACACTGCATTTTATCTCATTTGTGCAAGAAATGTGGTCAGAGAGGCCAAATCTAATACATTGGTTGATCACGTAAAACGTCTCATTATAAAACCCACACTAACCTACACATAATTATTAATATTCCTATTCCAAATCCTACTAATTACCCCCTTCAGAAATAGTAGAAAGCGGTGTCTGAGAGTCAGTTGGCTATTTGAAGATATAACGAACCTGAAGCATGACACTTACCAAAATGACTAGATTCAGCAATACATTATCTGAAAAGGGTTAATATGCCGTAAAATGAAACAACGAAACCAAATAAATATTATCCATTTGACAGGGGGATTTTATTCATGGACGAGTCTGATAGGCAACCACTGAAATCAGATGATAGATTCCAATTTAATTATGATCAGTATTTGTCACAGTAATGCTTAGTCTGTCATATTACCGTGGATTTATCTGCCACAGGATAGAGAATAAACCGATATCAACTCAAGGACATATACAGAATAATTTCATGCGCCGAATTTATAACAGGGACTTCTAATTATTTGCAAGTTTCATGAGCCACTTCAGTTCGTATAATGACTTAACTATACTTGCCAGTAACTGCAACGCATATATACATTATATCATTATTTATTGGAATCCCTAGATCAGTAGATACAGTCGTTAAATCTCTACGGTTTCAGGTAAGTATTCTCTAAACAGTGGTTTCAATCCTACCAAAAACAGTACAGAGGCTTAGTTAGCGAAAATGTGGCGAGGACAACAACTATTGAAGGCAGTAATTAAACGGCATACAGTTACAAGACTCAGCATTCCTATCCCGTCGCGGTTAATCACCTGAAGACGGCAAGAGGGTTAGTTGGCCGAAACGTGATGAAACAACATATTTTTACCCCCCTCTTTGGGTAAGGCACTGTCGTAAATAATTTCACCCGCTACTTAATTAGCTGAAAAATGCAAAGCTCGCTATTTGATTGTTTACAAACAGGCGGTTTGAGCACTTTACAAGTGGTAGACGAATATTTGTTTAAATGGACATTCGGACAGTTTTTTGCGGGCATCGCTTCCGTGGTCAAGTGGGAGAACTGCCGACTGTCAACACAAGGTTCAATTCTTGGCTTGGGAGAGGTGCTAGTCTAGCGGCACTGATGAGTTGTGATACAACGAAACAGGACTGTATGTCGATGACTACATTATATATATATATATATATATATATATATACATACACACATTGCCATATATATTTTTATAACTTACTACGTAACTCTCCCTATGTATTGAGCACTGTTGAAGTAAATACTTCAAGTTTACGCATAAAATTATACTTTCGTATATTAATTTATGTGATTAAACGAATAGTCACACACACACACACATATATATATATATATATATATATATATATATTGCTGTAATTTCCTAGATATAAACCCAATAAAAGTTCGAAGTTTATAAAATAGTGCTCAATCGCAAAAAGAACTGTATTATTGTATAATTCTCTTTATTTATACAGACATTATTGGCTATATATGTGTATATATGTGCAGCTCTGGTTTCTTTCCGAATCCAGCGCCATCAAGGCAGTAGTTTTACATTTGAAAGCTGAATCTAGTGGCTTGATGGCGTTGGATTTCGAAAGATATAGCTTATACATTCATGTACATATGTAATTAATAATGCGTGTTTAAAGAAAACGTTATGTGTCAGTGCTTCTCTATGTGTGCCCAGCGTAATCTAAACAAAGGAATTGGTCAGTTAGGAAACACGGAGTAACGTGTGAATATTATTGTTTTGTAAAGGAGTGCGCCGACCAAACTCGTTCTCGCTAACAAAACACTTTAAAGATCAACTAGATACAAAATAGTTTAATTTAGAAAAGAGTTGCGCTACATCAAATGTTGAGTTATATAAAGCTACACATTTTGGAAAGGATTGGTGCTCATATGAACCTCGATCAAATGTTCGTGCTTGGTAAAATTGTAAACTATTGAACTTATGAATAATGGAATGTGTTCTAGGCAAAAACGGAGTAATGTGGCTACAATATATATTTCAAACTATGCTAATTTTAGATGAATACCACCAAATACATATCAAAGGACACAAACACAATTTTAAATAATTTTATTTGATTTCATACCTCCATCCTGGGAATGTTGTTCTACCAACAATATTTATAAAGAATGTGTCTGTGTGTGTATGTGTGTACATTTCCCTACGCAATAACTTTGTCAAGTCTAAAGACTTGAAATTTGATCTACAGGGTACTGAGATTTGGGAAAATCGATGTGATCGGTTTTTGGCCAGAAATTTGGCGGTTAACGGGTAAAAGTTCAACGATTTGACTTTTGAGGACTCTACCTAACTCCTCCGACAATTTTGGGTCTAAAACCTTTAAATATTAGATATAGATTCCGTGGACATGGATCTAACTTAATAACTTGATTTGAGCCCAAAAACAATAAATTTCAAGGGGTCATAATAGGGGTCAAAGTTAAAAAAAATTGACCTCTGCGGTCTCTTCCAAATCACTCAGACAATTTCTGGTTTAAATATTTGAAAATTTTCATATTTTTTATTACAGCCCCAATTCTCTCTTTAATATATATATATATATATATATATATATATATATATATATATATATATATATATAGTACATATTTACAAAGATACCGTTTGAGCTAATCCGAGAGATAGAGAAGTTATAAATATATCACTTTTAGTAAGGATTAGATTACGCATGAGCAAACTAATAGAAATGTCAGCAACTCGAACTGCACATGTTGCATTTCAATTTGTCCACCTCTATATGCGTTATTTATTCGTCTAAATAAAGATTTTATTCGTTATAAAATATCCCCGGCGTATAATTACTACTTCCTGTTATTATCAGTGTTATAGGACTAGTAGTTTAAGACTTTTGCGGTTAAATATTTCCGGAGAGACACGCAGACATACATCTACGACTGACACATCAGTTCTCGCTAGATCACCAAAGTTAACTAACGCTGTGCCTGATCAGTACCAGATAGGTCACCAAATGGATTCTTTAGCTGAAACTTTACCTTGTTCACCGACGTAGATTATTCTTATTCCGACAGTCATGCCTCAGTAAAGATCGCAAGTAAATTTTATTTACGTATTTTCGAATACTAGATAGGTGACCAAATTGGGAAATACCAGATGAGTGATAAATTTGAGAAATACCTGATGGGTGACTTATTTGGAATACTAGATGGGTGATTTTTATGGAAATATAAGATTGGTAACCAAGTTGGAAATACCAAGACCTGTTTATAGGGATATTTTACCTCTCAGCCTGGGACTGAGGACCACTTGTGAATTGCACACTCCCATGAAACTGTCATTCGGAAGAAATTGGTTAAACCGACATCAGGTTTAGTGTTGTATTTTATTTTATTTTCCTTTTTCATACATACACTGTTTTATTTATATAGCTTAGTGTATTTTCCTCTCTGTTGGACATGGTCCCAAAATAGTCTCCTAGACAAAAGACCATGCAATATTTACCAAGCTCCAACTCCTCTCTTATAATCTTGACGTTGTCTACTTGTGCTTGTTTTAAAACTGATTACCCTTCGACGAAAATACTTTGACCTGCTAGTATCCTATATGCTTATAAAGTTAGAATTCGTCTTGGGATTGAGCATTTTTATTTCAATGTACCAAACACTAGTCACACACTCTTTGACGGGATCTCTAAAATACCTCTTTCACCCTTTCTACATATCTCCTTCCCCTGTCCAATCATGGCGTTGCTCTCAGATGACATATTTTTTTCTCTAATAGCTTAACTTGAGAATTCCAATCTTTTCCCTTTATTTCCCGACTGTATTAATATGCAAAAAATAAGTAATGTAAACGACAATGTGTTGCACGACTTCCTACGTAGGATGCTCCATATGGCGTTAGTGACATTATCTCTTACGTCTTAGCAGTAACATGTATTAGTTGGCATGATTACAAGTAACAAAAGTGTCTGTAATCGTAGCACTGACTGGAAACAAGTTCGTGTTATCAATTCAATTTCCAGTATCGTACTAGTCAATATCCTTTTAAGTTAGCGAATACAAAATCCAGGCCAGTTTTAAACAAAACCAGGTCGAAAGAAAATGATAAATTATAGTTGAATTATTATCAAGCCAAATCACAACAAAAACAAAATATTCTGAAAGCTGCTTTGTGTCTCTACTCGCCAAAGGACAGACGTTTTTTTTTTTATTTCATGTTCAAATTCTACAAGTGCCAGATTTATTTCACTAAACACCAAACAAACAGCTTCAAATAATGGATCGGCTGTCACAGATATAAGGAAGCTTAACTACTGTAAAAATAAAATAAAATACTTGAAAAAAGACAAAAATAATTCTACCAAGGATTTTTCATCTGATTAATTCTATAACTTTCAAACTACTGACAAAAAAATCAATACAGTGTATTCAGCTGAAGATGTGATTTATATTTCATTCAACCGGTACCAAGTTCGTCAATACTTCATGGAAAAGTAGTTTATTTTCACGGAGACGAACTAATATTATTATAATGGAACTTTAGTGACTGTCTGTTAGTAAGGTAATGTCACATTTCCCACGGCTAAAGTATCTTCAGAACGCAATATGTCAGAATTATTTCCTTCTAGCGTGGAAGATGTTTTCTAGATCAATATTAAATTATCTCTTAATATTCGTTTTGAAGTAAGGACTTACTCTTATGAACCTTTCCCTTCAGAAAACAATATCTACTTCCGTGAAAATCATTTTCATTCGTCAACTAAATATTCTTACAACAATTACAGGGTTGTCTACTTCCCTAAAAGCAAATGTCTACTTCCTAAAAATCATTGCAATTGTCAACTAGATATTTTTTAAAATGAAACCAATATCTCCTTTCTTAAAAGAAAATTAGTCTCCTTCCGTAAAAATCATTGTCATTGTTTACTAAATATTCTTATAAAAAATGTCTATTTCGTATTTATTAAAAATTGTAGCAATTAAATTCTTTTTAAAACAAGCCTTCTGTGTTTTCTGATGAATAAAATTTATTATAAACTAAATATATTTGAATTCGATTAAGTATATCATTCTTTGAAATGTAGTTTTAAATTGTACGCTTTTAGCCGGCGGGAAACCATAATCCGATATTGGGAGTATTCATTTTTTTTTTCTGATCCAGCAACATCATTTTTGAAATGCGGGCGATACTGTACGACGACCACCAAATATCTTAACGTATTATTACATAATTGTTATACTATCTACTTAAATTGACTATTTGGAACAGCCTGCTATCATTAACATAAGGGCTCACGAAAAAAGAACTGATCGAAGGAGTGTGAGAAACGTTGGTTTTACATCGACTCCCTTCTTATTCAATAAAAACATTTTAATTTTTCTTATTTTAGCAAACAAGTGTTAAACATGTTTCGATTTTGTTTAGATTAAAATTAATAATTTATATTATTCAGACAACTGATTTCATCTTTAATGTTACTCTTAAACCATTTTTACAGCTGCGCCATGTTGATCTCGGTGATTATGTTACACTTATCGAAAATACGTAAATAAAATTTACTTGCGATCTTTACTGAGGCATGGGTGTCGGAATAAGAATAATCTACGTCGGTGAACAAGGTAAAGTTTCAGCTAAAGAATCCATATAGGTTCTTGAAATTGATAAGATGCATTCAGAGAAGATTGGGGATTACATCGACGGAAAGTATTTCGATTTCTCTGAATAATACGGAGTTATAGAATGTTTTAAAATGAACACAAATCATTACATACCTCATTTGATCAGTTTTATGCAGTGTTTATTAACATCTGCAATGTAGCCGATACATGTCAACAATCATGATTCCCACGTTCTGTGTAGACAGCCGCAAGGAAACAAAGACAAGGAAAAACTTGACTCACTTTTTTTTTTACTTGAAACCAGAGATATTTATTTACAGGCACTTCTAGAATAACGCCTTGTCTCTTACTCTTATTCAAAAGACTTTTAGTACTCTAAAGCATTTAGTGAGTCTACCGTATCGAACATTTTGTACTCAGTCTTTGTCCGACAATGTTTAAGACGTCTTTCCCTGTCGCTCTGGAGCCACGTGTAATAGGTCTATCTCTATCCTTCTTTTTTTTTAATTAATCTTATTTTTTTCCTTTTACGTCGGTGTGATGCCACCTCGCACACAGCTTGGTCATTTGCATACGTTGGCTTATACTACCGTTGCTGCTATACGCGCGTCCGCGCCAAGTTACATATATACATCTAGAAGTCATGTGACACAATGTGAAGCCGACCAGATATGTAATTGTGGCATTTTCGCTAAAGTAATTTGTTCAGGAAATAACGTAAACGTGACTTTTACTAATGAACATTTTCGTAAAGTATTAATTATTTAGGTACTTGTAATAAATAGGTATGTAAATGATTTTAATTATTAGTCGCATAAATGGCCAAACCATTTTGCGATTTAAAAATCACCTTTATTTTTTTTAGCGGGAAATGTTTCGATATTTTTTTTAACTTAAACTTATCCTTCGCATGCTTAGTGTTGCTTATGTAATTGCTTTTATTATCGTGGCTATCACATCGCAACTGGCTTCGACCATTTCCAGGATTGACTTCGGATCCTCTAATAATATTCAGATTTGGCATCCGTAAATATTGGAATTCTCTGGCTATCTATTCATTAGAAATACCGTTATTATGTTCCGTATATCAACAAATCGAATACAACGAAAGCTTACGCACGCCCCAACCAGTAGTACCTCCACATAACAAATAAAATTGACCGCAGCATAAGTTGGTATGAGCCAGTGAAGCATTTTTTTAACACAATCCCATCCGCTTAGATTGAACGCATTCCAATAGCATGTTCTCTAATTCTAATTCTTGGCAGTTAATCGATTTGTTTTATATCTGAGTTGTTGATTAAAAACGAAGTTGGTTGTGTCGGTTTGTGTTTGCGAAAAGCGTCTATGCTGAGCTTAGAATAAACCATCACTGGCATAATTCTTTATTGAACTCTTTTTCCTTAGAAAACTGCGTAGTTCTCGTAAATTTCAAAATCATTATATATATATATATATATATTAGTGATTTCGGTAAAAAGAAAAACTCGATTCCGTTTTTTTTTATACATCTCTCAATATTTAAATATATAAAGTTGCTATGCTTCTCGATTACCTTAAAAACATGTTATGCATGTATTTTCTCAATCGTAAAAATATACTTGCGAGGGTGGGGTTGGTTTACAGAGTTCCCTTTAACTGTTTGTTTAAAATCAATAAATATTATTTCATCTTTACTACCAGCAATGAAAGGTTTTGCTTTAACCAAATTCAAATACAAAAGGCAATTGCAATAATTGATGTTGGCAGCGGAATTTCAGATTCTGATATTACCAAAAGTCCAGATTTTTCCGTTCCTCATTCTCATCCCATCACTCATATATATCAAATAGTTTTAGATGAGATAAGTCATTGGTACTGTCGGTTTCAAACCCGATAATTAGGGACCGTTTTAGATACCCATATCAAGCTCTCTTTAGCCAGTACTAATTTTTCATTTCAAAAACGCACAAAGTAGACAAACCCATATATATATATATATATATATATATATATATATATATATATATATATATATATATATATGTGTGTGTGTGTGTGTGTGTGTCTACTTTGTGCGTTTTTGAAATGAAAATCCTAATCTCTGATATTACGTTAGCTAGTACATAACACGTGTATGACGATGATACAATATTAAAATTACCTTTTCTATATATAACAAAAAAAAGTAAAAGAAAAATTCAAAGATAAAAAGTAATTCATTATATTTACAAGGTTTTGTTGTTCACTGTAAAACGCGCAAATCTATCTGAAATATACATTTGCGCGCCATATATTTAGACTGTACTTTTTTGTGGCCTTAGGGCTAGTAAAAATCTGTATTATCTGCGTTGAGAGTGGCATCGTCCTTACGGGACGAGGAGAACAGAAAGAACGTTGTAGTGTGCGCATAGGGGAGGGGTGCAGCCTTTTGAGTACAGGGGACCTCGAGATTGACATTGGGGTCGGATCAGTTTCTTGACGATATCACGTGTTTTCCTTTTTCTCTATCATCTTTTTTATGGAATTCCTTGTATGCAAAGTGGCTACAATTGCATGTATTTAGAGGAGGTGTTTACGATATAAGTTGTTCAGTGCGTCGGGCTAGAAGAGAACAACGAGAAGGGGGCGGGCAGTGTTTGAATGCCGAAAATAAGGGCGCTAGATAATGGCGGGTTAGCAAAGTAAGCCACACACACAACCCTAAAATCTTAATGACCTCGTATGTCCGTATGTCTACTTGTCATTTTAGTTTGTGTTCAAAAATTGAACATAATCGACCATAATATTGCTAGAAAAAGGGAATTATGAACAGTTAGGATTTAGAATAAATACACAACGAATAAATGTGAAATTGACATTTTTATACTTATGAATTACCAATGCCAAAGACACTCAAAGATAAGGGTTTATAAAAGTGCCGTTGGAACGTTATGAGAAACGATTATAATTTGTTAATTGAAGAGGAGGATGCGACAGGTGTTTATCATCGATAGCGTGATGTAAATCATTGAAACTATAACATATATTGAACTACGAAAAGGTAAGAAGGTAGTTTTTATGAGTGAGGTTGATAGAATTAGAGATAAAGAGAGAGCGAGAGTGAAAACAAATGAGATAGAGAAAGGAAGGGTAGTAAAAGTGAGAAAAAGAAATAGTACGAAAACGATTAAAATAAAAGGAGCGACGAAGAGAGAAGGAGATAGTGAGAGAGAGAGAGAGAGAGAGAGAGAGAGAGAGAGAGAGAGAGAGAGAAAGCGAAAGTGAGAGCGATTCAAAAGGAGATGGAGAACTGCGGCGAGAAAGAGAGAACTTAGAAGAGAGAGAGAGGGGGAACTAAGGCGCGCGAGAGAGAGAGGGGGGAACTAAGGCGAGAGAGACAACTAAAAGAGAAAAACTAAAGAGAGAGAGAAAAACGGAGAGATAGAGAGAGAAAAACGAGAGATAGAGAGAAAAAAGGAGAGATAGAGAGAAAAAAGGAGAGATAGAGAGAAAAAAGGAGAGAGAGAAAAAAAGGAGAGAGAGAAAAAAAGGAGAGAGAGAAAAAAAGGAGAGAGAGAAAAAACGGAGAGAGAGAGAAAAAACGGAGAGAGAGAGAAAAAACGGAGAGAGAGAGAAAAAACGGAGAGAGAGAAAAAAAGGAGAGAGAGAAAAAAAGGAGAGAGAGAAAAAAAGGAGAGAGAGAAAACAGAGAGAGAGAGAAAACAGAGAGAGAGAGAAAAAGGAGAGAGAGAGAAAAAGGAGAGAGAGAGAAAAGAGAGAGAGAGAAAAAGGAGAGAGAGAGAAAAAGGAGAGAGAGAGAAAAAGGAGAGAGAGAGAAAAAGGAGAGAGAGAGAAAAAGGAGAGAGAGAGAAAAAGGAGAGAGAGAGAAAAAGGAGAGAGAGAGAGAAAAAGGAGAGAGACAGAGAGAAAAAGGAGAGAGACAGAGAGAGAAAGAAAGGAGAGAGACAGAGAGAGAAAGAAAGGAGAGAGACAGAGAGAGAAAGAAAGGAGAGAGACAGAGAGAGAAAGAAAGGAGAGAGAGAAAGAAAGGAGAGAGAGAAAGAAAGGAGAGAGAGAAAGAAAGGAGAGAGAGAGAGAGAAAGAAAGGAGAGAGAGAGAAAGAAAGAAAGGAGAGAGAGAGAAAGAAAGGAGAGAGAGAGAGAAAGAAAGGAGAGAGAGAGAGAAAGAAAGGAGAGAGAGAGAGAAAGAAAGGAGAGAGAGAGAGAAAGAAAGGAGAGAGAGAGAGAAAGAAAGGAGAGAGAGAGAGAAAGAAAGGAGAGAGAGAGAGAAAGAAAGGAGAGAGAGAGAGAAAGAAAGGAGAGAGAGAGAGAAAGAAAGGAGAGAGAGAGAAAAAGAAAGGAGAGAGAGAGAGAAAGAAAGGAGAGAGAGAGAGAAAGAAAGGAGAGAGAGAGAGAAAGAAATGAGAGAGAGAGAGAGAAAGAAAGGAGAGAGAGAGAGAGAAAGAAAGGAGAGAGAGAGAGAGAAAGAAAGGAGAGAGAGAGAGAAAGAAAGGAGAGAGAGAAAGAAAGGAGAGAGAGAGAGAAAGAAAGGAGAGAGAGAGAGAAAGAAAGGAGAGAGAGAGAGAAAGAAAGGAGAGAGAGAGAAAGAAAGGAGAGAGAGAGAAAGAAAGGAGAGAGAGAGAAAGAAAGGAGAGAGAGAGAGAAAGAAAGGAGAGAGAGAGAGAAAGAAAGGAGAGAGAGAGAAAGAAAGGAGAGAGAGAGAGAAAGAAAGGAGAGAGAGAGAGAAAGAAAGGAGAGAGAGAGAGAAAGAAAGGAGAGAGAGAGAGAAAGAAAGGAGAGAGAGAGAGAAAGAAAGGAGAGAGAGAGAGAAAGAAAGGAGAGAGAGAGAGAAAGAAAGGAGAGAGAGAGAGAGAAAGAAAGGAGAGAGAGAGAAAGAAAGGAGAGAGAGAGAGAAAGAAAGGAGAGAGAGAGAGAGAAAGAAAGGAGAGAGAGAGAAAGAAAGGAGAGAGAGAGAGAAAGAAAGGAGAGAGAGAGAAAGAAAGGAGAGAGAGAAAGAAAGGAAAGAGAGAGAAAGAAAGGAAAGAGAGAGAAAGAAAGGAAAGAGAAATGGCTAAGGAGAGAGAGAGAAATGGCTAAGGAGAGAGAGAAATGGCTAAGGAGAGAGAGAGAAATGGCTAAGGAGAGAGAGAAATGGCTAAGGAGAGAGAGAAATGGCTAAGGAGAGAGAGAAATGGTTAAGGAGAGAGAGAAATGGTTAAGGAGAGAGAGAAATGGTTAAGGAGAGAGAGAAATGGTTAAGGAGAGAGAGAAATGGTTAAGGAGAGAGAGAGAAATGGCTAAGGAGAGAGAGAGAGAAAGGGCTAAGGAGAGAGAGAAATGGCTAAGGAGAGAGAGAGAAAGGGCTAAGGAGAGAGAAATGGCTAAAGAGAGAGAAATGGCTAAGGAGAGAGAAAGGGCTGAGGGGAAGGTGAAACGGAATGAAACAAAGAACTAAGAGATAACGGAAAATGACAGAGTGAAAAGAGATAGATAGATAAATAGAGAGAGAGAGCGAGAGAGAGGGAGAGAGAGAAGGGGAGAGAGACACACACAGTAAGTGATGCACATACAATATTTATTTTGTATTTGTTTTCAGTCAGGGGGGAATTTTTTTTAGATTCTGCCGCTTAAACATATCTACCACCAAGTAAGCAAGTTGTCGCATTAAAATCGGCAGACAAATATACATGAGAATTTGGAAGTTATTTCAATGTTGAAAGAAAATAAATAAAATAAAAGAAGAAAGAGTTGCCAGCTGGGAACACCAGACGCATATCTTGTTCTATTTTTATTTAAAAAAAAAATCGTTATTTTTAGGGCAGTGTGCCCAGTTACACGCCGATTTCTCATTTTGCAGAATCTCCCCCTTCCTAACTCCCCCTAATACACTTTAACTTTAAATAGTATATCGTAGAAAGAGGGAAGAAAGGTTCCATTTTTATATGTTTAAGAGGCATACATCGTGAAATCAAAGTACAATCAAAGTGAAATAATTTTAACGCTATCCATACACATAACGAATTTTTATTAAATACTTGTTAAAAGAACAAAAGATAAAAGCATTCTTAATGAAGAAAGGTTTACTGCCCAAATAATGTTCTAGATGAAATATTTGTATTGTCTGTAAAAAGAAATTGTGTGGATATGTTCATTTCGGCTATTGGCGTGTGAGTGTGCGTAAGACATTGTGCAAAATTAGGATTGACGTTGCATGTGTGCGTGCATATTATAGTGTTTTTTTTTTGCTCATGATAAATTGCGTGTATCAAGTGTGTGTGTATATATATATATATATATATATATATATATATATATATATATATATATATGGGGGGTTCGCTTTACAGTGCGTATATGCTGTCTTTATGTTTAACAGTTCGTGCGTGTCTCATTGTACGTAAGGCTTCATAATGTCTAGAAAGCATTGCGTTATGAAAACATGTTTTATGGAAGAAAATAGGAAAGCGGTAGATAAACGCTATGTTTGGGTTTTTATATTACGCGTGATTATTTAAGAATGTATATTTCTGTGCTGTGATTGGTTTAAAAGAAACTGCTGCTTTCAACTTCTGCGCAATCTAAATTCGATATGTGATAGCAACTTTTACTGCTTCTGACTACAAAAAATATATTATTTTGATTATATATATATACATATATATACTTACATACATAGATACATATATACATACATGCAAATTCAACTTAGGATTAATGTAAATTTAGTTATGTTAACAATTATTTTGTTTATTTATTAACGATTGTACAGATTGCTGATTTTATCGTAATTGATATGAGTAACAGAGCGCGAACTCGCGTATGGTGACTGTATGCAAATGCCGAACCGTGTGAGAAGTGACGTGACGATAAAGAAAGACTATAAAAAGCGTTTGCTCTTTAGAGAAGACGATCACATTAGAGACTTAGTGACGTCACAGCCGTAACACGGAATCAGAGGTAGCGAGAGAATGAGGAATAAATGTCTTTTCTTAAAGCCCGAAACAACGAGTGGAAGTTGTTTCCTATTTCCTGTCTCCTTTACGACTAAGTCTACAACATGTCAACGCGTGTGAACATGTACTACGTTACATATAGCTATTCAAAGTCAGAATTCTTTCGGGGGCGGACATCCTCAAAACAGAAAAAAAAATAAGCGCATTTAAACTAAATTATATTGAAGAAATATATCAAAGGAATAAATAATTTCGCAATATAGTCAGTAAAACACTCTGAAACCATGATAAACGAGACTAAAGAAGTTACATTTATCAAAGAACAAAGAAACCTTAACATAAGTGTTTCCTTATTATTACTAACAATAAAATTATTCTTATTTTTGTTCCGATTCAACACTTCGAACATATGACTAGATATATCTTTATATAAATGTTACGTAACTGCTGTGTAAGGATGTGTATATAATAAATGGCAGGTATATATTTTGAAAAAATATGAGTTTTTTCGTGTCGTCTAGTATTCCATAAAGTTCTTTGTAGAGGAGTATATAACTGTGTTCCATACATACATTACGCATTATAGGTAAAGTTTCCACAGGATATATAACATTTTATAAACAAACAATGCCTTACACCAAAAGGGACGGGACATGTTTCGTGGGTTTTTACATCTTGCCAAACAGGAAAACATTACCTTCATTCACCAGGGTCTTGATTGACAATCTGTACAGTTGCAAATAAAATTCTATCTAAAGAAACGACCAGGAGTCTCCGCTTATATTTTCAGACAGATTTTATTACAAATGCTTTCACGTTGGAAGATTGCACGGATGTTAGACTCTGCTTTCCCCTGCGTAAAGGGCCATGCGCCCCCATCTCGAACTCTCAAACTCTCTCCGACTGCCTACCACTCATTCTAACGCCCTAACTGCCAACTGACTAAGCATGTATATACCTGTACTATTCCCCTACTATGACGTAGTTCAACTCACATATATGTGACTTTGAATCACGTTTTTTATCTTATTTTTTAAACCTATTTTGTTCGAGTATTTTAACATTCAATTCTCAAGGTTGCATTCCAGCTCCATTGTACTACAACCCCACCTCAAATTCCGAAACCTATAACATAGTTGTCTTTGTTTATGCCGATAAACAACAATGTTCTATTATCTAAAATTTTAATTTTAAACAAAAATTGTCGATTTTTCTAAATTGACTATCAGCCAAGCAACTCGGTGTCGCCCCGCATAATCTAACAAAGCTTTATAACAATAAAAAACACAACATTTAAAAATATTTTCTGATTCTATTATCCAAGTGCGTAAGTCCTTTTGTTTTGCCTTGAAGGGTCCAGATAATCATACTATATATACTATCCAAATATGTATTCTTTTTGCTAAGTAAAAATCTGAAATGAGCATTCTGATTATTTTAATGGTTTTTATATCTTTGTTGATTTATGTTCGTCTCTAGAACACCTCGGTATTTGTAGGAATAATCTGTTGATGTTTATAGAAACGATATCTTGAGGCCATGTAGAACAACACACAGATGCAGCATCGAAGTTCAATAACAGTTTTTTTTTTGTACATCAGTTAAGAGACATGAAACCATTATCATGTGAAATTTTTTCAAGAAAATAATATGAACATTACCTTTTATGGTCCCTAGAGGGGATGAAATCATTAGATTTCAGAAAACGAATTCCAATATGGCTCAACATAAAAGTGTACTCACCTAAAAATAAAAGAAAAATATCCAGTAAGAGAATATAAATGCATACGAACACACCCACACACTATATATATATATATATATATATATATATATATATATATATATATATATATATATATATATATATATATATATATATATATATATATATATATTTTATATACACCCACACACAGAAATAAAGGTGAGAGAAGTGAGCATTCGTATCTTAAGCAATGTTTTAATCTAAAATTTGAATTATTGAAAACAAAGTCGTTAAAAACCATGCAAATATATCCTGATAGTTAATCTTACGTTTTTCTGCGCTGAGGACCTTTATTCTCTTACCACATGAAACAACTATTTGCTTTCATTAGAATGTCTCTCAGCAAAGAATTAAGGATCAAAATTTAAATTAAAAAAAAAAAAAAAAAAAAAAAAAAAATCAATTTTATGGTTTCCAACAATTTGTTTGTAATATTTCAATCCACAGTAATGTTTAAACATTTTTTTCATTGACTCGGATTTTTGGGTTGAATTGAATAAGCATTTGTTTCAAAATAGGATGCTAATATAAGCACTACAGAGAAATAGATAATACCTGGCCAAAAATCTGTATTTTCTCTGGCACGCTTCCAGTTTGGAAACATATTCTAACGTCTTTTTATTTTTTTAAACTTTTATCTTTTTAATAAAAATGCATACAAAGCACGAAGCCAGCTCATTACTAAGTTAAAATAAACTATATCAAAGTTCAATGAGCGTTAGAATGATATATTCTGACACAACAACAGCAATATTCCCCCTTTGTCAGAAACATTACTGAGAGACTGATAACAAAAGGACAAAATAAGCCGAGCGACAGATCCGAGGCTGCCGACAGTAAATGCAAAATCTACTTTCTACTTTGCTTTTTTTATTCTACTGAAATCAAAGCGTATTGACAAACACAAAATCAATAGAAATTTAGAGAGAATAAATGAGAGGAGATAATGTTTTTTTGAGAAAATGTTTTTTTGAGAAAATAAATCGGGAGAGAGAGAGAGAGAGGGGGGGAAATAGGCGGAGAGAACACAAGTGCCGATAGAAAACATCATGACACGCGAAAAAGACGAAGAAAAAGAAAAAAATGAAAAATAAACGAAAAAGAAAATGAATGACAAAAAGCTATTTTTAGAAACAGAAACCGAATAAAATGTCAAAGGAGAAATATTTTCCCTTAGTAACCCCCCCCCCAAAAAAAAAAAAAATAAAAAAAAAATAATGCTAAAAAAATAATCAAATATTTGCAGAGGATTGCCTTTCAAGGTTCCTCTTTTCTCACAGAAAAAGTGATAAACTTGTGTGTTTGTGACCTTACCGGAAATAGCTGCAGATAGCATTACTGCGTTTTGTCCTGACAACCCTGCAGTCTGAGAGCGCCATGCATTGTGAAGCCCATAAACATACCTCCTCCCCCCCAGAGTCAACCGGATATTAAAAAAATGAAAAACAATCTGCCTGCCTCATATACGATTTTTCTCATAGAATTAACCCAGAAGGGAAACCACGCCAATGTAAATCATACTCGTGCAAGAAAACGCGTACGAACCAAATCGTGGATGAACGGGTGGTTGACATTTTTTTGTTTAATATAATACACGCTTGCTTATTATCTGTTTTCGTCAACTATAATATCTACTATCATATCGCGAAAATATATAAAATATGTTTTCTATCTCGCGAATACCAATAAGATCATGCGATATGTCTTACCACCTTTCAATGCTTTTCCTACAAACCTATATGTGTAACGTTACTCAACGCGTAGCCTCAGTCACAAAATAGACAAAGAATAGGAAGGAACGTCAATCGTTCTTTTTAACAACAACATGCATTATCTCATTCTCCCTCCACGCGTAACTTCTCGTTACGGGTGCAACGTCTCTCATGTGATCGTCTCACTAACCTTTTCAGTTTGCTGGGCATTGTGCAAGTGCTACAGATGAACTTGTTTAATCATTTGTACTGGTGTAGGCACCCATTATCTCTCAATCGATCACGAAAGTTAACTTTTCCAGATAGGATACAACGAGATACGTTTATCTCCAAGGACGATCTTTTGGGTGCTATGACAGATAGGGAAAGCTGGAAGGGTGTAGTAGGTTCAATCTCAGCTGAGGCCGCAAGATGATGATGAACATGCTCTTTCTCCTTTTTATAGTTATTTTTTTATAGTGACGCCATTTTGCATTTTGTATGCATTTGCATACGCGTGATCGCGCTGTTGCATATGCGGATCATTTTTTCAGATATCATTCATTTGACAAAATCGAATATACATACATGTTCAGATGACAGTACGTGTTATAAGGAACCGTAATAAGGACACTTTTCTACAATACACACTTTCTAGGATAGACGTCAAAGACATCAGTTACGCAAAAAATAAACACTACTTTACAGTAAGAAACGCTTTTTTTTGAAGAAAACTAAATTAACTTCTAAACGGCTTCGCCCAGTATAGTCAGACAAATACCCACTAAAGGGTGTCGGCGTAGGAAAAGGTTGCACCATCCTCAACCTCACTTCTCCTTAATCGCCACTTTTTTAATTCCAGTGGCACGTATATATATATATATATATATATATATATATATATATATATATATATAAGTTCAGGAAGACTGGAATTAATGCTGAGATAAGCGGAGAGCACAAACAGCGCGTAGCCTTCTCAAATTGTAACTTGTCTGGTACTTCCTAGGTTCATCGTTGTTTAACAAACTGAGATGGAATAAAATGTGGACATTATATTTGAGGAGCTTTGTAAGATACGGCATGAAAAAGAAACGTTAAAAAACGCACTGGTAAACCCGTTTGGAATTTTACTAGATTAAAACGTTACATTTCGAGGTCAGCAGACAATGAGCGGGTCAAAAGTTGACTTCTTTTACTAGCTGTTATTGTGTATATGCTAGATTCTCGAAATCAGTTCAGTGTAAAGATAATATAGGCGATGAGAACGCGTAAATACACGATGTTTGCTGAATGATTGACAGAGGAAAACCTATCCGAGAGACGGATTCAAAGTTATTGAATAAAGTAACTAAAACTTGGCCGGGGAACGCTAACCAAAAACTTGAGTTACCATGGAGTCTGTCATGAGAGACAACAGTTTACGGGTTGATCTATTCTTTTAACTTTGGAATTCAACAAATATCAAAACCTGGAGGCCACTCTAGTAAAGTATTAAGTCGATAGTGAGACATTATCAGTAATAGTAGGGCTCATTAAAGAAGACGGCTCAGCAGGAACATTCAAACTTGATTTGAAGATTGCAACGCTATAGTCAACTGAGAAGTAACTACACTGCATTGTGCTCCACAGACGGAATATTCTAGAAAAGAAACTCTGCTCATAAGATTTTCGTTTAGTTTTAGGCACAGCTCGAGAGCGGGGGAAATTGTTGACGGTAGTTCGCTTCTTTTCTTACCCAAGCTTTTTTCTTTCTCAACCGTTTCCATTATCTACAACTATCATTCCTATGTAATCAACGTGCAAACAAACAAGCACTTACTTGGCCAAAATGTGGTGAGACGACAACTACGGAAAGCAGTAATTGCAGTGAATGCAGTTAGGAGATTCGGAGTTCCTATCCCGTCACAGTTATCACCTGACGAAGGCCAGAGGAATAGTTGGCTGAAACGTCGTAAAACAACTAAGAAAAGATGAGGATAATAGTCCTCAATAAATAAAATTAAACAAGCAGGATTATAAAAGTTTTACTGTTATACTAGACACCACGTAATCCGTTGGGTAGACATTGGTACATTGTGCACTATTCCATATGTTCGTTCTTTTACACGATCATGAATATGAAAAAAAATAGCAGGGAGACCCGACATTACCCGGGATTAAATGGTGATCAAAGAAGGTTTCACAGCCGTATATTCTTATTATCATCGAAGTCTGTGACATCACGCATTTTTCAATCAAATCAATTATTAGGAAATTCATAGGGAGGAAGCTTTACATGCCTCGCAACAATGATTTAGTTTACAATATATTGCAGTGTATATTGCAATGTAGAGAATCTACTGTTGATTTTATAAATTAGTTTTATATATAACGGCTTGAATTAGTTTACAATGAAGAAAATCGAGTATCATGATTCAATTGTGCTCCAAACAGAAAAAAATAATTTCAAACGCGACCCTGTCATATCAAAGAACCTATTGTAGAGTTTATATGCCCATCCTTCTGACTTGTGCGGTAATAAAACTTCTAAAATGCACTTGTCATGTTAGTCTGTGTAAGGTCTTATCTTTGGACAAAATCGCCTGTTCCTTCTTACAATGAATTATTCTGATTATTGATTACCGATATCTATCGAAGATATTCCGATACAAAACATATCCAAGCACACTCGTGTGAAATTTCATAAAAATCAGCCCTGTCGTTTTCGAGTCTATAGGGAACGAACTATTTCTCAAAATCACACGCCGAAAGTTCCTTTTATACAATACTTCTTTCGGTCTTGACAGCCTATGGATACTCATCCTAAGGGTACATGTGCGTGAAATAGTTGTGGTAAGAGTTGCGCAATCTCCAACCACATATCTCCTAAATCGACATTGTTACATACATTGGCAAGTGAAGGATCAGGACGACTAGAAACAATGCCGATATAAATGGAGAGCACATACAGCACCTAGAATTTCCAAATGGCCACCCATCTGGTACTAGCCAGGCTCAACGTTGCTTCGGTGATCTGACGGGAACCAATTGTCAATGTGATTATGCCATACACACACACACACACATATATATATATATATAAATCAAATGACCTTGTAACGAGTGATGTAACCCACTTTCCTGTTTATGATATCCGGTTACGCATGCGCGCATAAACATTAACCAATAACGACGTAAAAAAAAGATGAACACAAATCGCTTCTTTTGCAGATTTTGGTCTGCACACTGAAATGTTAATATTATTTCGAAATTATTATTTAACATGGGAAGAGTGGGGTGTTTTCAACTATTCTTGATTACAACTATACTGTCGCTATTTTCTTACAACTAAGCAATTTTAACCCGTTGACAAACATAAGAAGAATTGTAGTAAAGCCAAGACTACTACTACTACTACTACTACTACTCTCTATCCGTCCCTCTTCCTTCCTCCCTTCTTTTTTATTTTTTGTTTACATTTCTAGATACAAAATAGTTGTGTGAGAACGGTGAATTTGTTGACACATTTACTAATCTGTTTCAATATTAGTTTTATTTTATTTTATTTATTTAGGTTTTATTTTTTTTTTTGCTTCAAGTTTTATTAATTATTTTTTTTAGATTTTAAGTTTCTATAACTTGGTTGAAGGATTCCAATATGGGTTTTTTATTCTTATATTTTTCATCGGTAGGTTCATGTGCGTTTTTGCTGCTCAATGACTTTTGTCAGCGTTCGATTCGAAGGAAAATCATGCTTAATTTTCGATTTTTGAGTGATTATTCGGAAAAATAGGTAACTTTACACGAATATGGAGGATTTATTTTCATGTTTGAGTGGTCCGTCCGTGATTTTTCATTTTAATATACTTCCATAGAAATGTTTCTGTTATGTAAAAAAAAAAAACAATTTTCTTTACGTCACAAGTGTCACGCTCATACATGAATTCCATAGCTAATATAACATACTGACCCAACGGGTCACAAATAATTTAGTGTGTATATATATATATATATATATATATATATATATGTATATATATATTGTTCAGAAATTGTTTTTCTTATAAAATATTACTTTTTGGTTTGTGAAATTTATGATGTTTTATAATTTTTGTAATGTCTAGATTTTCATTTTTTATCAAAGAGAAAAACAATATTTTTGTATTTGATTTTTGCTATTATAAATCTTATTTACAGAACGCCGTAGTCATAAACACATGATTACTTTATTTAAAAAAAAATGTGTTTCAATTTATGTTAACTTTGTAACAATTCCAAATTTCACTGAATGGATTTATGTAAACATTTTCGAACTTTATATGAAATCTATCTCAACTATTATTTTACCCAGACATTTACTTTTTACAAAGGTATCATTACTCATCAAGGACCAAAATTCAGTCAAGGATAAAGGATAAATACGTGTCAGGTGGACGGTAAGGCACCATCCTTATGATTGATAATGCTGATTGCGATTGGACAGAATTTTATTATTTAGGACGACGACTCAGCAAGAATATATTTATATTGTACTTGAATACAACGAAGTTATAGTAAGCGTTTGTTCTATGAAAGAAACTTTGCTTAGGAATATATCGTTAAATTTTAATTATAAAAGCAACAAGAACAGGGAAAAGTAAGCAACGTTAGTAGCTAGACCAATTTTGCTTGTGAACGGTTTACATGGGGACCATAGATTAACACGTTTTCGAGCACCTGCGATGAAAATAATAAAGTAGAATAAATCTTGCAAAATTTGCAAAAAAAGAGGTAGAAGTGAGGAAGCCGATTTTTTTATTTACTGTATCGAGGTAGGAAAGGATTCTATGAGCAGCACATCTCCGGACAGTGCTCAATCTTAGAATGTATTTGGCTCTTATACAGGTTAAGAATTGCGTCAGAGGTGAGATCTATTGGGACGTACTTATGCCAGAGGTGAGATCTTCTAAATCAGGAGAATGATCCAATTATTTGTCAGCAATCAAGGTAACAGGTAATATTTATTATACTAAATCTTAGATCTAACATTCTTATTCCAAATCTGATTTAAATTCATTACATAATTTTGATTATAGAAAATGTAAAAAAAAAAAATAAGAGTTAAGTTTTAGGAATCTTAAAGAACTGAAATTCAGAAAAGTATCGTTAATTGGTTTGAAATTATTATGCATTAAATTAAATATATATCTAACGTATTTACATTTATGATTTGAAAGTTCTGCATGAATTGGGCTCCCCTCATCTAGGAAATGTCTCCAAAAACTAAACCAAACAGAAATTTAGAAATATTTATTGATATATTGAGAGAAAAGTATGCTTCGTCAGTGTTTGTAATAAATTAATGTAAAATAACGTCTCAATCGAAGTTTAACAAAACAAAAAAAAATAAGTTTCTCTGAAATAGTAAGGTTGGAAAAAGTAACAATGACCAAAAAAAAATAACAAAAGAAAACGTATGAATATGTATAAAAACGAATGGAAAATTTTAAGTAAACCTCTTATTGCGATAATGGAGCGCATGCTTATAATGCTGGATTTATCTCACATGTTGGGGAATGCCTTAGCTATTTGTTCCCTCATTACTAGACATGGAATCGCTCGCTTTACACGTATTGTACATATATACGCAAATGAATGCGCGTTGTTCTTTATTATAGAGAAGGCACTAGAAACCAAGCTCTTCAATTTTAACGAGAATATATTAAAGAATAATAAGAAAATATCCAAAGAAAAAATATATATTGAAAATGTAAGCTAAAAAATTCTTGATGTATTTAAATCGTTGCGTTCTCAAATAGCTTACTATTTTTTGTTCAACATGAGCAGTTCCTATACACAGGCAATTGTTTTATTTATTTTTTTATCCATAAAACTAAATCCTATAATGGGCGCTTTTCCAAAAAACTTAAACGGGACAAATCACAGAACGACAATAGCGGCATTAAAAGATAGTGACATTACTTAAGAGTAATATAATATTGCCAACCGTTAATGTTTTTGAAACCCATCAACATTGTCCATTCTTTTAGTAACAATCTATATACCTATAAAAGTGAACGTGTCTGAGTGTCTCTGTGTGTGTGTCTATGTACATTTCCCTACGCAATAACTCTGTCAATTTTAAGTCTACAGACTCGAAATTTGATGTACAAGGTACTGAGATTTGGGAAAATCTTTATCATCCGTTTTTGGCTAGAAATTTGTCTGTTAAAAGGTCAAAGTTCAACAATTTGACCTTTGAGAACTTTACCAAACTCCTCCGACAATTTTGGCTATAAACAATTGAAATGTTAGATATAGGTTCCTTGGACATGGATCTAACTTAACTTGATTTGAGCCCAAAACAAATGTTAAGGGGTCATAATAGGGGTCAAATTTAAAAAAAAAATTGACCGCTTTTTTGCTCAAAATGCATCTCCGAACCACCCGGGCAACGCTGGGCTGAAATGCTAGTATATATAAAAAAATTACTATGTTTGTCCGTCTCTGTTTTTTCTAACGTGCATCTCCTGTGAAATACATATAGTGTTTAATTCCTTCAGGAATCATCGGTCCATGGTGTCACGATTATTACCAGTCGGTAGATTTGAACCCGGCAACAGAAAACTTGTCTGGCTTCATTAGCAAGAACCATATTCATTCGGCTACCGTTAACCGCGAGAAATTCTACTGAAATTTAAACATTTATTCTTTTAAATGTTTTTAACGAGGGCCAGATTGATCTAATCATTATATGATGATCTGCACATGAGTCGCTTGTGTTTATCTATAGGCTAATCACATTTGGAATAACGCAACTTATTCTTTTTTTTTGTAATTTAGGGACCTTTGTATTCTCCTGTTGAGTTCCCTATACTAAAGCATATTCGTTTAGTCTTGCTATTCTTCATTGAATGGCCTCGACGAATCCTTAAGTTATCTTTATTTTTCTGTGTTATTCAAGGCCATTTTCGACGATTATTATTACTCAATGATGTCATTTATTCTCGTAAAATATGCCGGATGCTGACAGATTTACAGGGCCTCTTCAAATGAGCCAGGGCCTTGTTTATTTTAATCTTACCAAAACATCCTGAAATAAAAAAGCACTTCCGCTGTTATTTTACCAGGACAAGAGAGGTTTACGCAATCTATCATGCAGACGTTTAAGCATACGTTCTTCCTTTCGCAGTCTATCAATAAAGCGAGATAAGATCAAATTTTAAATTGCTCCCAACGCTACATCAACCCTTTTATTATTATATACATCTCACGGATAACCGGTGTACACTCTGCGTAAAAAAATAACAGAAAAATATGCTTCACTATTGTTCGTACTAATATTCATAAAATCATAGACTTCCATAAGTAATTTAGTTTATCATCGCATATAAATTATTACTGACGTTCTCTATTTAGCAAATTCGATATATTAAATTTTTTTACATTTTAATTTAAAATGGAGCATATTTTAGTATATATTTTCACTGAATGTTACTTACGATTACTTTCTTGCTTCCCCTCAGCATTTTCAATCGTTTTCTTATAGACTAGAAAATGTATATGTGACGAGAATGATTAATATATATATATATATATATATATATTAATATATATATATATTATAGCAAGCCGCGCGGCGTTTTCCGGTCACAAATTACGCATGTCTATTTAAATTTATGCATGAATATATAAAATATATATCTGACTGTGTTAGTGTGTGTGCGAGAAACGTTCTCTACAAAACTGCTGTCAGTTTTTGTTTTACCGACTAGAAACTTGATATATGGGGTATTTGGACCTGTGAAACAAACTCGATTTGGTTTAAACCGAAAAAAAATAATAATTAAGAAATCAAAATTAAAAGCATTAGAACTTATCAGGCGTAAGTCGACTTAATTTGCATGCGCAAATATACATTTTTTTGTTTAACTGCTTTAACTTGTCAACTTTGCTTATGCATGGGTCCTTAGGTCATGTTTTAGCGAATACCATTAGAAAGCTTAATATTTTAGTTGTTATTCTAGCTGATCAAATCTACGTTATATTCCGTTAACTTTTGCAATCACTACACTATATTGGGTACAATATAATAATCAACAGAGAATCGTCTCCAAAGTAATAAATACGACAGCTGTAAAATTAAAATATCTTTAGGCGTATTTTACAACCGGGCAACGACGATGTCCTACTAGTATATATAAAATACTTCTCGAACTCTCAAAATAGTGCATCGAATTTCGTGATATTAGATTTCTAAGATTTTCAAGCTGTGCTTTTTCTCTGCAAGAATAAGTTATCAGTTATTTCATTACTTCTGTTATATATTTCCCCGCTACAAACGTATCTTTAGGCCTTTGTTTGATTCGCTTTATCCAAGGTCGCTTTATATGAATAAAGTAGCCGAATAGAGTCGTTAAATGCCGTAAAACTTTTTCTCAGTTTTATAAAATCAATGATGATCCTGGAGATCGGCCATGATTACATTACCTTCTTCCGCACTGATACTACCGGAAATGAACAGTTCCCGTCTTTCCAGAAAGTATTCTAACTAAAAGATATCGGTTAAATCAATGCCAACAGTAAAACCATCTGATTTAGACGAAGCGAATGAATAATAAATATTAAATATCACATGTAGATAGATGTAGATCTCTATTTTCACAGAGTAATGTCAAATTTTCATTTTCCGGAATAAGTTACATTAGAATGTAAAGGAAGTAATTATAAATTTCAACTTATGATAGGTTGAGAAGAGTAACATTGGGTTGAATAGAGGGTTAATTAAAATAACATGTTAGCGCACGACGAGAAGAGATTAATCGGACAGGTATTTGGATACCAACACGAACTAATAAAGCGTGTGAACAAGGTCGGTTTCTGAGAAATTGTAACCAAATCACGCGCCCAACGATGGTTCTTAGTTGAATATTATAATGTAGAAATGCTACGTGTCTTTTTGGGTGATAGATTTGTTTATGTACGTCAACCTGAACGTTTCTACCTCTTATATAAAATGAACTTTGAATGAGTGTGTGTGTGTGAGTAAGTGAGAGAGAGGTCGAGAGAGAGAGGTCCCTATAGACTCCGCAATAGCTTGACCGATTTTTATGAACTTTTACACAAACACACTATATGTTGTCAAATTGGTTTTGTTTCGGAATGTCTTCGATAAGTATAGATAATCGAAAAAAAATGATTAAAGAAAACAGGCGATTTTGACCAAACTTAAACGCATTTGTGATATAAGGCTGTATAATGTGTTGACAAATTTTATCACCACACAAGCCGAAGGGCCTGTCATAAAATCGACTAGGTATTTTTATATGACAGAGGCGCGTTCGGAAAGAATGTTTATGTTTAGAGCACAATTGAGTCATGCTACTTGATTTTTATATTTTAAACTTTTATGAAATTATTCTTTTATATAATGCCTTGAATTAAAGTAACAATAGATAGACCATAATGTATTGTGGTGTAAGTCACTGCGAAAAGGCATGTGAAGCATTTCCCCGGTGCATCACAATGGGTCCGAAATCGATTTGATTGAAAAAAAAAAAAATTGGTTGAATTCACCGATTTTGAAGATAATAAAATATAGGAATGTGAAATATTAGTTGCTAGTCATTCACATGCGAGCAACGTCGAGGCTCCATGTTAGTTCATGCTAAAACGGAAAAACAGTTTTATGTCGATTGTCTTGGATAATTGCATGGCAAACCCCAATCTGCGCAACTGAAAGATCAAAAACAGACAAGTTGAAATAGAATAGCAATCGGTAAATATTACAAGACATTATCTTTTCGAGTCATTCATCGATTGATCATGAACCATTTTTTCTTTAGGCGTATGAAGTGTGTCAAAATGACTTAGAGCCCATGGTACTGCACTAACTGAAACAGTTACGCCTCCCTATTGTAAAATATCTGATCATGTTATGATATTCTTAGAACCAGATTATAAATTTGCCTATCGATTTAACTACACTACTAACTGTAGAATATTATAGTTCGAAATCACAGTTTATTCCTCTACATCCGCCATGTTATTTTATGCTAATGCATATTAACCAAACAATCTTTTGAAGGATGTGTTGTTATCAGAATTAGAACTGAACCATGATAATACGAATACAAGGGAACGGTGAAGCTAGGTACGAATACGAGAAAGATATTATCTGTTTCCACTATAATAAACAATGAAATGAAGCGGCGCATATATTGATTGGCACAATAAAAAAAAAAACAACCTCCAGGCGTCAACGAGATTGGAAACCCGAGAAAGGATAGCATCATTCAAATCTCATCTGGAAAAAAAAAAACGGGGAAAACTGCAATACTCGGGAGAGATATTGTTATTGAAATTCCAGACGTAACGACTGGCCGGTATCAGTGACGACTCAATTTTTAAGGCTTGATGCATCAAGTACATAATGCTAAAACGGTTAGGAAACTTATGATTCAAATTAAAAAATATACCACCTTTTCTTATAAGTGAGAGATCACTAATAATGACTTGTTTAAGAAGTCTGTCACGGTAAATAATGAGTTATCCGCGCTAGAATAAAACAATACTTCTGCAGTTTACGGACCGGCACAGTTTTAAGATAATTTTGCAAGTTTAATTCATTTCTCCTGTATCTTTTGTTTATTAAATTGTTAAGTGAAAGTACAAGATAGGTAAACAGCTTTAATTCTTTATGTTAAAAAGAATGGCTTTCTGAATAATAATATTACTTTAGCACATGGCGTAAATTGCACAAATACCATAAAAATCAATGTATACTTATTTGTATATAATTAATATAAACACGTCTCACAAAGTTAGCGAGTAAAACATTGTTTTTAGCCGATATTCAAAACCGTTTCAGGTGTTCAGAGGAGACTTAAAAGCAAATAGCTAAGTAAACAATTTATGCCGCCTGAGTTTAATTAAGATATTAATATACTACTCTAAATGAAAAGTCAGTGGTTTGTGTTTTTCATTTTGTCAGCAGATATTTAAAAATATTAAAAAAAAATAAACGGCTGACGTAATTCTATGATTGTAGTTGAATAGTAGTGCGAATAGGAGCCAAGCATACTTTTGTGAGTCATTTCCGATAGAAGGTATAAAGTAATAATGATAACACGTTAAATCAATCAAACAAAGTGGTAACGGTCATCCGTAAGGGACTCTTAAAGGCGACTTTCGATAAAGAATTTTGCTAGTAAAATGAAAAAAATGCGATTGAAGAAATTATGTCGTAGAAGGAAAAGTAGATTTTAATGCATCATTTTTGAAGCAATATTTTTTTGTATTTCCTTCTGTATTGCTCTAGGAAAAGGCGACAGAAATATATCCATGGCAAAGAATGGCATGCAATTCCTTTTAAGATCAACTGGAATGAACCTAATAGCATGCACCGTTTGAATAGATGGTCCATTTTTCGGAATCGTCCGTACATGTCCATTGATAAAAAATGCTTTTATATATTCCATATAGCCAAGGCAGAAAAAAAACAAACTAAATCCAATAAACGAAGAAGGTTAAAAAAAAAATAGAAAGTCTTGGACAAAGAAAATGAGAATCACCTGCGCAGTATATTTTAGATCCATCCATTATCTTATGGCTGAAGATGGCTTCGACTAGCGGGGAAACTTGATGAGTAAATTCACGTAACTATCGTGTCACCTACAACTTCCGCAAAAGAGAAAAAAAGAGATATTCTACGTCGAAGTTAAAAAAAAACAAAACAAATAGTGCCATTTTCACATTGGTGAATGGACCTCAGCTAACAATAGGACTATCATTAAGTTTGAGCCAACTTTTTATGGATCTAATGTCCAATGAACAAAGACGAGAGAAGATAAAAAATCGTAAAGTTAACGGTTATCTATACGAACACACACACACATATATATATGTTCGAAGAATGCTGTCCCTAGTTGAAGTTACTTTATGTTCATTGTATAGATTAAAATCAATATATAATGTTACTAACCTTTAGATCCAGAATTGTTATTGGAATATAAGTCTATATATATATATATATATATATATATATATATAGTTTTAGACAATTTCTAAAATTTAAGGCTTAAGATTATGGAATCGTAAAAAGAAATCGACATTCAGGGACTCTTATTAATGTCTAGTGATCATAACTTAAATTTAATGCAAATCTGAAAAATATGAATTTTCAAATGGAAAGTGTTTCCATCTTATGTTCGTAAAACTCCTTTGATATACTCCCACAAACTGAAAATGAATAAATAATTTAACGTAATGCTTAATATACATTGTCCTAATTTCAGGAAAATCGCAAATATCTGGATTTCACGAAGGACATTCACACTCTTAAAGCCTATGCATACAATTAAATCAAACTATTATGACCCAAATTACCAATGTATGCGTCTAAGAATTTTGTTCCAAAATTTGTCATAATCGTCAATTATGATGTCACATGGTGAAATAGGAATGGGGAAGTTATCAGTTCCCTATAACTGATGGTTAAAAGCCATTTATGGGGTCGCGGAGTAAAAATAAATGACGACGGAGAAAAGAGACTAAACAGCAATCGGCTGTGAATATTCCACGAAGCATTTTTCATATCTTCTTATACAAAAGAAAAATGTCTCTGGGTGGCTGTTGTAACAATCGATAGCTTTATTGAACATTCAAATTAGTTCTAATAAGGATAAAATTGTTCAAGGAATTTAATGGCCCCATTAAAGTCAATTAACGATTTCAATCACCGTTTACTAGGGATGGAGTTGAAAACAAAGTCTATTACCAAGATCAAAGACATCATCGAATACAATCTTAGAACTGATTCAATAGTTGTATTAATTAATACAACTTTTCATTATATGAGGTCTGCGTTCGCACCGGGCATCCATAAATAAAATAACGATGTATAACTATTTTAGAAATTATAATAAAAATAAGTAAAAATTATGAGATTGTGTTCAGGCCTGGAAAAGTGTATACATGTATTTCTCATTAAATACGTGTAAAACGGTGTCAACAACCTCTATTTATATTTCATGCGTCTGCGTATATATTTTTAGACTAAGTTATTAATCAATGTAGAACATTGATTATAAAATATAAGAGGCTCAGTGTTTGGTACAAGAGGACATAACATTTCTCAGTCATTTTCTGCTAGCATATCATATTTTAGGTAAAAATGTATACCCAGGGTACAGAAATCCAGAAAAAAAAAACGTTACTGTATTCATAATATAATGTGTTATATTAAATAAAACTGTTTAGTGCTTATCAGTATTTGTCCACGCATCAGCAAAACGTTTCAGTCAGTTATAAAACTTTATCAAGTCAGAGGGTCTTTATTTTTCATTTCATTCATTTCACATAATGACGGCACGTCCCAGCTTGACAACTTCAACATATCTGAAGCTGTGACTGAAATACATTTGCAAATGTGTACTAAAATTATATTGGTAAGAAAGATACATAACCAGTTAATGTTGGGAGGATTAATCGGAAAAATCCGAACTTCTTAGGGTATCGTAATCGGTATAGGAAAAAAATTGTGCCTATTTTCTGATGTAAAAAACGATTACTTTATGTTTTTATTCCATTTTGTTTAAAACAAAATCTACCACTGTTTGTAGAACTACAAAAATCATAAATATTTATTAATTGTAATCTACCAATAAAATTAAAATCCACAGATACCATCCCTACAAGTTTGTTTACATTTGAGAAAATAGATACTCATTTAACAGGTGTTTTTATGGTAATCGGGGAAAAATAAATTTATAGTTAAATATTTAGAAATGTATAATAAATCAGAACTGGGAGTTTTGTACCGAATCAAGAAAATATCGGAATCGTCCAATCACTAATTATATATATATATATATATATATATATATATATATACACACACATTTACATTGATATAAGCAATTCATTATAAAGTGTGTTTGGATAGTCTGACTAATATTTGCGGGTCTGTTTCTTTCTGAATTATTAAATACCACACAAATGATCTTCGTGTATACATCTCTGCCCGCGGTTAGAAAATGTCGGTCGGAAACATGATAACCACTATCGGAATGTCAATGGTTGACGCACGAAAGAAATACTAAACCATGTAGAAGCTCTAAAAGCATGTATGAATGCGTGACCCTTGGTGACAACTTAAGCTATAAACAACTAGCAATGCTCACACGAGGCCCGTGGAAGAAGACACAACGAAGAAAACGAATTTTATTTTGATATTTACTGACTAGCAACCATTATTTCCTATTTGAGAGTTAAGTAAAAAGATGAATTTGCACACGACGGTTGCCAACATTACTCAATTAAATTCATACTATGGAAGTGTCCGGAACTGAACTTCGCACACCAAGTTCGTAAGTCTGCGCCGTTGTCCATTTACCTATCAGTACATAAGCACCACCGTTTGAAAGTGTTACAGAATGAATCATAAAATGGTAATATTGAAGCTAAGTAGATCATTTCTTCAGTATTGTTATTTGCTAACTAGTTCTCATAAGAGCTATTACATGTAATCATTTACTGGTAAAACGGGTTGTTTTCCCTGGAGTCCAAGAAACAACCAATTTTCCCATATTTTTAGTACTCTACGCTACTTTAGGCTATTATTGCAAATCAATTTGCATTATTGCACCATACAATTACCGCCAGATCCTCGTTGAAAATTGACGGTGGAATTCTCAAGCATTTGAGTGACAATAAACGTATACCTCTCTCAGTATCGTTAGAGTCGAGCCTCGATCTGTTCACCTTTTCAAATCGTCTAGCCAAACCATGATGATGCTTTTGCATTTATAATTAGTGAAGCAAGAAAATATTATTTCTAAACAATATGAAAATCGAAGAGCACTTTTTCCTTTTTATAAAGAGTTTTGCGTTATCCCTAAATGCAAGTGACAATTCCATACACATCAGTGCTCAACTCTCTCATATATTTATTATTATTTTTAAAAATTAAATTTTCACCCAAAACAAGGTACAGTGCTACTTTGAAGTAGGGGGAATACTATCGGGGACATAAGTTGCAGGGGTATTATGAAGGGAGATGAATAGCAATATGTCTGTTCACATTACACTTGAATTTCTCATCTCAGTACAGTTGGGAAAGCACAATCTCGGAAGGGAGTACCAAAGTCTAGCAGTTCTGGGGAATAAACTATTGGAGTATAAGGCTTTCTTACACCTACGGATCTTTACTGTGAAGAGGTGGGATTTAGCTGCTTGTCGGGTTTGTTTGGGGTATCCACGCCGAAGGGGTACAATTGCTTGTAGTTCGTCAGAGTATTCACCATTAAAGTACTTGTAGAACAGGCAGAGGGATGCAACATGGGAGATTATATATATTAGTTGAACCCCGGGAGACTATGGCCCTAAGATACGTTTTTTTTCAGGTTACAATGTGGAATACGATGTTTTTACAGCCCCTAGTGACGGTATTGGCCCCGCCTTACGGTGTTGTGTTTTTTATTATTTTCATGTGTATTATATATTGTACTGTATTTTTTTCCTAATTTTTAATGCGGTATCCCGGGGTTATTCAGTACATATTATTTCATGTATTATCTAGACAATACAGGTTTTATCCTAGCGTACGTCATAATCACGCTAACACACCAGTTGTCGGCAGTAAAGCAGCATTGATCATCGTCATCCCCGTAACGGTGATATACATGCGCGAGAAGACCGCTGGTGAATTTCATTCTCCCACGGACCTCTATTCTTTGGAGTAACTTGGTTAAACCCTAATAGGGTTGGTGTCGATTCCATATATATCCAAACTTGCGGAATCTTCAGTATATAGAGAACTGTTCAATTTTAGGCACTCGATCCGCTTTCCAAAACCCAAGTCAGATTTACCTCAATTCCAAACGTTCTAATCAATGAGGCTTATTCCAAGCGTTACACTACAGGTCGGGAACACAATCCTTTGTATGTAAAATTAGGAGGGGACGGACAAATTTAACCACATTAACGGTGTTCGATAAAAATAACTGTTTATAGCTTAGATAAGACTAGCCTGAGTGCCTGGCGTTGCTTGAGTGTTTAGGTGTGTGTTGAGCAAAAAATGAATAAATAAATAAATAAATAAAGTGGTAGTAGGCAGGCAGACTCGAACCCGTGACGCAAAGACGGAAAAGAACCTGAAAGGAAACCGGACGTCTTACCGTTACTACATGACACGAGCGAAAGTTTAAAACGTTCAAATTTAACGTAGTCAATCAAAAATAAAATATGACTTGCAGAAATGGCTTTGCTTTTAAACTTTCCATAAAAGCATATTAGACACAAGGTCGTTTTTAATATGAGGGGAAGCCAAGCTCTTCCAAATAGGGCACACTCTGGCAGTATACAAATAAATAGTGATTGTCTCTGTATGAAGGTTTCCCGTACGTTGACCAAGGACCAGTTACAGACAGATATCCCCCGGCCCGAAGGTCAGGAGGTTGCATTCGAATAGTTTCGCTTTATACGAAAAAAGACAAACAAACACTGGATATGACGGCACGGTGGGATTTTTTTTTTAAACAAGATAGAGACGATGTCCCTTTGCGAATCTGAGATATTACGATCTTGGAAGTATGCACTCCTTTTGCCCTTTATATAATAAATGAGTATATAACATCCACAAACCAAGTGATTAACAGTATCACAACTTCTCAGAATGGTTAGAAGAGTGTCTTAGACGGAGATTGAAATACGATCGTTTCTTTTAGACAGTTCCCGTTTTAGCCTCTACGACATTTGTACAAGTATTAAGGAATGTATTTTTTTAACAAAATTAACTACCGAAGAGAACTCTATTCAGTATTATAAACACAAAGACATAAATAAATATGTGTGTGTGTGTGTGTGTGTGTGTGTGTGTGTGTTGTACGGAGCTTTTATTTCGTACGTTTGTCTGCACTAATTCTTAGTAGCCTTTTTCAAATTTCAAAACGTAAAGCGCAAAACATTGAAAACAAAAATAAAAATAACATCTTCTAAAGTTCAAGATTGTTGAGGATGACCATTTCTCTTGCTAAACAACTCGTCTTACTCTAACTTATATTTACTTATTTATTCAAATTTTTTTAGTTTTGTCTGTCTTTTATTTGCTTGAGCGATATCTCATGTCATGTGTTATTTTCTGTTTGTCTTTCTCTTTTCTTTTCACGTCGACCGAACTTGAAGTCGATATTTATTCATTCTTCCTCGAGAATTTCAAATAAAATAATATGCGAAAGAAGTAAAACCCGCAATCACATTTGAACAATAAAAGGAAAACTATAGAAACCAAGGAAAAGAGTTATGAACCAGAACATATTTATTATTTTATCAAATCTCTTTGTCTTCCACATATATATGTACTACGAGAATACCTGTTCCAAGAGAGATAAGATTAATTTCTCGAACAGACCGGTATTCCACCATCTTGATATCATTTTACGAATAAGATATTAATCTATATGTCTGTAAAAGTGAGAATGTATGTGAGGACACTTCTCAACCCATATACTCAACAAGTTTTTTATCTACAGACTTGAAATTGAATATAGGGTATTCAGACATGCAGAAAATTTTTAATCGGTTTTCGTCCGCAAAAAGGTCTGCTAAGGGGTCACAATTGAAAAAGGCGGGGGTCGTCGGATTTGTATCTGTTTTCAATTGTTTCACAAATGCGCTTGCGGGAATCGTTCGAATGACAGATTACTTATGTAAAAGAATAAGTTTAAAAGCACTTTTTAAATAGCGTGTCAAGCTGGCCTAATAGTTATCGTATTTGATTCACTGTCTTCAGGTTTTGGTTTCGATATAAGCTCGAGTATGTTTTTTTTTTTTTTACTTGGAAGAAGTGAACTGCTAAGAAAAAAACATGTTTGTATGGACATGTTTCAGTTTGTTCCCTTTTTTTCGTTTTTTTTTTTTTAAGGAATTTAACTTTACATTTTATACTTACGGTATTCCTGTTTATAATAAATAATTCTGTATTAATAAATATAATATTTATGCGTATCTTACAACCAGGTAACACGGTACGCTCTGCTATTTTTATAATAAAAGCCATATATCTAGAGTCCTTATTCAAATATTAATCCGTTTTTATCACAGTTTTTATCATAAGTCTTAAATTTGAAAAATTTACTTACAGGGTCTTCGGAAAATGAAATTCAGGCTTAATAGGTAATAGGAAAGGATAAAATTTAATGCAAATCTTGCATATCTTAATTTAGAAAACTAGAGATTTTAACCATATTGTGTCCTTTTACTCATTAACATACTTAAAAAAACTGAAATTCGGGGAATTTATATTTATTGAGGTCTATTCTGTAAGTATTTATTTGCTTCCTCACGCAAGCAAAATGTGATACAAGGTCGTTTTTAATATAGGAAAAACACCCAGCTTTCCGAAAAATGAGCAATCTAAAGTAGACAGAAATAACATTACTTTAGTCTAAATGGGTGTACCAATCCTTTGACTCTGGACAAATTAGCTTGCGTGTAACAGATACTATTTCTGATCTTGTTTTATTGTAAACATTTCACAGAGATCGCAGATATCTAAATTTTAACAAAAATATAAACCTCTGTCCCTTTTTTTATCCAGTTGTATAAATCTACATTAAAAAATGATCCAAATAAATATAACTCACATTTGAATTCCTTACACCTACAAGCTGGCTTCCAAATTTCATTATGAGTAGTTAATTATTTTTATGAGTCAATCTTCTAGAGGTAATACATTTAACATAAATGTTTGTCTTTTTATATATATATATGCACTCATAGGCATTACATAAAATTAATTTCCATAAAGGAATTAAAAATATACCACATATTTTTGCACTTATTACATATACATTTGTAATTGAAAAGCACAGGCCTGTCACTGAGGAATTGCAATATGTCTGCTATACATATTATTTTAATAGAACACCTCGTATAATTTGAATCAAACTAGAAAATACTATTATCTATAATTTTTAATAAGAAATACGTTTAGAATCCTTTGAGATGGAGCTTCATAATTTGTGTATTCATTTTATTGCATCCTCATGTTCATAGGTGTTTTCGCTACTTAAACCTTTGGTAGTAGTGGCGCAGTAGATAAAGGCGTTGAATCTCTGTGGTTCCAGCATTATATGAAGCAGACCAGATGATTAGTTGGCCAAAACGTAGTGAAACAGCAACGAGTATGTAAGGCAGTAATTACTACGGATACAGTTATAAGACTCAGTACCTCCTGAAGAAGGTCTCTACGATTCCTAGTGAGCATTGTCTGAAGCAGACTAAAGGATGAGTTGGCTGAAAGGTGATGAAAACAACACCTATGAAGGTGAGGATAACAGGCCTCAATAAAATGAAAACACAAATCGAAATTATTATATAAGAAAAATAAAAGCAGCGCATCCCGTTGTCTGCACAAGATCCCAAGACTGTTTTTCATCGCAACTCGCTTCTCTGTTCACGCTGAGGGATTGTGATAAAACGAAACATCTGTGGATGTCTTCGTATACTCTACAGTTTGTTCAGTGTAGTAAGTGAAATCGCCAAGAGCCATCGATGAAAGTGTGTAACTCTTCGAAAAAATTAAGAAAGAAAGAAAGAATAAGAAATTAAGCACTCTTCGGTATATGGCAGTATTTATATTCCTTAGAAAGACTGATCCACAATTACAAATCTATGTATAACATCTATTCAGCGTCATTTTATCCTGTTATTTTTTTTTTATGTCTTTGCATAAGATTTGCTGTACTTGATAAATTCTACCCAGTTTCTCAGAAATAAATTACGTATAAAATAAATTTTTATTTTTAATTAAATTCTTTTCTGCCGTTTGAACTAAGAACTTTCGCATGCGTAGATTTGTATGTTTTAACATTTTATTCGAAATTCAAACACCGTCCAGAATATGGAATAAACGATACAGGACAAGTTAAAAATGCTTATAGCTCTATCTCTCCTATTTTATGAAAGTATCTTTGTGTGCATATCTGAGAGTTCGTTCCCTATGGACTCAGAAACGGCTGGGTCGATTTTTATGAAATTCCACACGAAGGTACTTTACGTGCCTGGCAGTGTTCATAGAAGGGGTTTGCATCAGAATGCCTTCGATAAGTATCGATAACCGAAACAATCAGATGAAAGAAGAAATATGTTAACACCTTACACAGCCTAACATCACAAGTGCATTTGTTAAGTTTTATTATCACACAAGCCGAAAAACCATACATATAAACTCATCAATAGATTCTCTTATATGACAGGGGCGCGTTCGAAATGAATGTTTGGGTTAAAGCACAACTGGACCATGATAGTTTTATTTAGTTTTAAAATTACATGCAAGTCATTATCACCGCACTAGCAGTAAGCTTAAGGTTCTAAAATCAACATATGTTCTTTGATATTACAGGAATACTTTCGAAATAAAACCTTCTCTTTAGAACACAACTGAAGCATGATACTGCCTTTTGCATTTAAATTTAATTCAATCCATTATATAATTTCATGAAATCAACAGTAGTTTCTCTACAGTGCAATTTAAACTACAATATATTGTGGACAAAGTCACTAAAACGAGGCATGTCAAGTTTCCTCCCGGTGCACTACGATGTGTCCCAAACTAGAAGGCATCAATAAACTTGATTGAAAAATTAGCGATTCGGTGACAATAAAAATATGCCAGTGTTAAACCCCGTTGATCATCATTAAATCCCTAGCAACGTCGGGTCTCCCCGCTACTAAATACATAAAATCTGGGCGTAAAAATAAAACAAAAAAAAAACATCATCATTGAATAACAAACATGGAGGCTGTAGACAGAAATAACATTAATAAAATCCTAGAAAAGAACAGAAAATGGAACGAAATCTGTGTTTCAAAATAGAGAGAAAAAGGAGAAAATGAAACAAATACAATAAAGATGAACGCAAGGGGGGGTCGACCAACCTTGTTACAAGGAGAAACACTAATCAAAGAAAAAGATCACGAACGAAAGTCAGTTAAACGTTTAATGAATAAAACCAATTAAATCTATTCAGCACAATTAAGTTTGCCGAAAATCTCGACGTCGCCACCAGACGCGCGTTATAAACGTTTCTTTTTTGTTTGTTTAGATAATCAATGGCCAAACTGATTTAATTGGATGTATTATAATATTATAAATGAATAACAAAATAAAAAAGACGGAATCCAATAGAAAATACCTTCACCACCAAAAAATGTGAATATTAAAAAATAATTTGAAAAGAATTCATCTCATAATTAATTCTCGCCAAGAACACCAAAATAAATACAAATAACAATGATGGTTATCGACTACGCCATCTTTACTTCTTTTACGACACGATTCATTGTTTAATTGTTTCTTTGATTTCATTTAGACATATAAAAAGAGGAATAAAACAGTTTTATCCTTGGCCAAATAATACAAAACGATTTTCTTTGTAGAATAGTAATTAGAATCGACCTCACGCCATATTTGCTCGAAGAAGTACGGCATCTAGTGACTTTGAATTCTTAATTAGGTTTGTCATCGCTAGTAAGTGTCTGACGGGTGCAGATCGTAAAGTCTCAGGACTGCATATTTTGTGTGTTGCATTTGTAGATTGGTACCGGCTCTCGGCTTGCAAAACCATAGGTTCGTATTTAATATACATAACTTAATGTGATAACTTAAAGTATTCAACTTAATGAAGGTAGGTTGGAGGGAAATAAAACAACTTATCTGTGGACGACACAAGACCGTTTTTCTGTTACCCGAAACCTGGTGCCTGGATTTGACACATTATGCAGATACTCTGTTGTCTAGTCTGCTTTCTCTGTAACAATTAACTGTTTATCACGGTCACGTATGAATAATTATGTTTATTGCGCTTCTAGGACGATGCGTGCTGCTAATAAATATAAAGACTCTAGCTTGTTCAAGCGGTTCGACAAACAAAGAAACAAAGAGACTGTCTCATAAAAAAAAACTGATTTTAATAAATATTTGGTCTGTCAATGGTCATTGGACGGATAGAGCAAAGATGGTGGAAAGTGAGGTTGGTGTTGACAGGCTAATGACATAACGACTGTGCGCCTCTCTCCTTCACTTCTCTCGCTTTTCTTGTGTGTTCGTCAATGCTATTGCATTTTTGGACAATTCCTTTCTTTCTATTACCAGAGGTCAGTATATGAGTACATCCAATCTTTTATTTTCTTTGCATCATCGATGGTTAATATGTGTGTCAAATTCCGACATAGTATTTTCTTAGTTCTCTGTTAACATGGAATGTGTGTGCGTGTGTGCGCAAGATCTCCAAGTTACTTTATCCAACAGCTCACGTCTCATCAGATCTCGCTGAATGAGCAGTTGGACGTATAACGTGCTGAATTCAGTCTCTTTATTAGCAATCTTATTCGGTTTTCAGACAGAAGACTACTCGTGTTAATTGTGTCTATGTTTCCAGCTTGTTACTGTTACGAGAAATGATTGCTTGTAAGCTAAAACGATATTGTGTTGCTAGCATAAACCGCCCTTTCCCTAGTCTTACTTGTCGGTAAGATAATTCCGACACTAGTATTCTCAAGTGACTACTCCTAGGTATCTGATCCAGCATACATCCTTTCTAGGATAATAATCTAGGTGATTGTGCATTGTTCAAACCTCTCGGTGTAATATTCATAGTAGACATAAATTGCAACAAATATATAGAAAACGTTGCCAGGGTTTCTGCAAAAATGTTCAGTTCCCTTTACCGCGCTAGAAAATACTCACACCTAGACGTATTCTATGTTTTTACAAAGTCTCGTCTCTGCATGGAATATTGTTACTTCATATAGGCCGCTACACCAATCAGGAATCTTTGCTCGACAGTCTGACCTAAAAATCAACAGGTCCCACTGTCAACTAAACTCGAACCCCTGTCCAATCGCCATGATTGCACATCCTTGTACTTGGTTTACAAATACTTGAATTGAATTTCTCTGACGAACAGTTTATGTTGATTTCCCCGACGTAAACATCCCCGATCAACTGTGGTGTAGTCGCATGCACACTGATCAATTTCTCGTCATCCAGAAACAACTGGTAAAGGAAACTAGTTTTTTATACAAATTCAAAAATAGTAATTTTTTTTGTGTGCGTGCGCCAAACTATAGACGGTGAGGGTTGACGGTAGGGGGTGGATTGAACAGCGACCTCGTCTAATGTTGCTTGCACCTACTGGCTGTCTACTTTCTGTCGCTTTTGCCTTCCCTTCTGGGATATATATATATATATATATATATATATATATATACACATATATATATATATATCTATATATATATATATATATATATATATGTCTGTGTGTGTCTGTGATGAGAATATTGGAAATAGCATTCCGACAAAATAGAGAAATAAAAAGAAACAAAGGAAGTTATGTGTTCATCAACGTTTCGTCTTAATTTCGAAAGGAAGTTTCAAAATAAAACAAAACGTTGATGAACACATAACTCGGTTCTTTCCTTTTTATTACTCTTTCTGCGTTTGTAGGTGTGCATGCTTGCGTGTAAGTGTGTGACCTGTTCTTTGACAGATGTTCCAACCTCGGCAGCTGTGAGGGTCAAGTACTTGACTTGTAACCTCCGGCGACACTAATTCTGACAGCTTAACCCTAAATCGTTCAGTGCGTTTTGGCTACCGACTGTCGTGTGTGTGTGTGTGTGTGTGTGTGTATACGTACGCACAGTTTCAATACGCAACATAACCCGACAAGCAATAAAAAAAAAACCCAAACAAACAAAAACCAAAAACCAAGCTTTCACTGAAGAGGTCAGCCGATGCTGAACAGTCTTCTACTCTGAGTTTCTGCCCTTAAACTGTTACTGTAAAATTCGCTGGCTACACTCCACTTTACTTAACGAACATCCATGCCTGCAAGTTTAAAGAGAATAGATATCTCGCTGTTTTACTCGCTATTTAACAGCATTCCTGGAGACATTATCCCTAATCCACAGTAACCCTTACATGTCGCTGACAATTTGCTTTGTTTGGAGTTAATATGGATGAAACCGGTAATATTAATACACGAGTATTCTTATGCATAACCAACTAAATAAATGGTGCCAATGTAGAAGCAAGCAAGGGGAGTAAAATATGTGATTGAGAGCAGATTTTCTTTTATTCTAATGATGAGATTAGACCCAGTTTAATTTTATACAAACATCACAACATTTTCATAATGACTTTTACTGTGACATAGTTACAGTATAGAGAAGCATTCCTGGACAATTTCCAGAAGACAACACACACTATACATTCTGTTATTCCATAATCAATAATAGATTTCGTGTGCTTCTTCGTTGATTATTGTTGTATTTGCTATTTCTATTCTGTTTCACAGTTAATAACAAATTCAAAAGGCACTTCAGTTGTAGTATAGCATCCAAATTTGACATGATTACATAGAAAATGCTACAGAGAATACAAATGCATCCAACTGTCAAGGTCCTGGATATGACCTTAAACTATATCCAGTGGTGAGGCCCCAGCTTGCGGGCTTTGAGGAGTGTGGGGCCACCCTTTAATTGCCATTTCTTCCAGGCCCACTCTGATCCGGAGTGGTAGTACCTGTTAGGGTCTCAACTATGGGTTAAGTAGAAACTTGAAGACAACAAATATATTCTATTGAAAAAATCTTTCAAAATCTTTGGATGCGGCATTAGATAAACCTGAAAATGGTTGATATACCGTAAAACAAAACACAACCACACTGCCAAATGACATAAACCCCATGGACACTGTTGCAATATTTTTGGCATACTAAAGGGGTATGACCACAAACATTTAAAAGATGCTATTTATGACTAGGGCTTATTAAAATAAGCAAGTAAGATGTCAGAATTGCTTAACGAAATGTAATGAATGCTTTTTATTTCCCCAATGATACATTTTCTTATGGGCATAAGACCACTACGCGGTGATGATCTAGACTGGAGTAATTCTTTACCTAGAAAAGTTTCGACTAGATTTATTGCTTTTGCTGCTTGAGACAAATACCTTTTTCTATTACGAGAATGGCTCTATAATCACGATATTGTTAAGTATGTATGAAATTTCCTAGACTAGTTTCTATTTACTTGCCACGCTGTAACGTAGTACACGTAGATCTCAACATGTTATAGCAGAATACGTCACAATCAACAGAGGACAAGTAATAACTCAACTAACTTTTATTTTGTAACAATGCAGTTTATTATTGGATACTTCCGCCGAATAAAATATGATCGTCTTCTCGCACGTGATTGTGCCTCTTCTTTCTGACCTGTCCTCTGAAATGTCAGCCACGTCTTTAATGTGATCATAAACGTGCCCTCAAACGTGCTCCCCTCTCTGTTGCATAACTTCTTTTTTTATATAGTCTATTTTATCCTTACAGTGACGTCATTCCGCATTTTGTACGCATTTGCATACGTGCGTTCGCGTTCTGTTACATCGCAACATGGGCAACATTAGATAGAAAGTCGGTTTATAACGTTAGGGGGGATTCAGTTAACCAGTAGTGGGACAAATATGATTGAAACAAAAACAAATATCTCAGTCTAGAAAGATGTCTATTTTAATGACTGGGGCTAAAATATATTAAGCGTAGCATTAGGACAAATTTAACAATTTTTGAGAATCTCGTGTACTCTATCTCCATAACGAACAGAAAAGGACACTGATTAATACCCCCATGCAACCATATAAGATAAGTTTATTTGACTCAAGTATACACTTAAAAATACACTTGCCTTGAAATGGTCATGCATAACGCTTGATTAGCTCAATACTGCTTAATATCGTTCATCCATCGATAACCGATGTTTCAATATGAAATAGCATATAGAATCAACGGAATATATTTACTAAAATTTGGAACTCGCCTATACAAATAAAGCAAGTTGTAAATATAGAATGCAATTAGCTATATGTAGGTTAACTTGAGTATGTTAGGTTATGCACTTTTTGAGATTAGACCATAATTGCCCGCATACGCATGCGTAATAACTTTGAACAACTTATTACGTAGAAAGAACAACTAAATAGGTATGTAGCTCCAGATGTACCATTTTGAAACAGCCAATTAAATCGCCGAAAGAGAGAGAAAATAAACTTGGCCTTTTAACGAGATCAGATCTAACGAAGACAACGATATGAACAACCAAAGACAAGTGTAGATATAATAGTATAAGGGGAGATAATTGGGTTGAGCTAGTCACGGCTGAGAGAGAAGGCGATTTAGAAACAACAAATAATCTTAAGACCCGAGGGCATCAGCGGTCAACAATACTTCAGGTTAAAGAAAGGTGAATATAATATCCTGTAGTAACTTGCTTTACAAATAGTTGAATCGACGATATTGACTCAGACGAGCCGTGCTTCACATTAATGAGGTAGACGGGTTGAAAGATAAGCTTTTTAACCTTTCGTGCTTTGTGTTTCAGGCTCAGTGATCCGAGGTCTGTTGGGCCTTTCGTATTTATTCAAGAAGCATGAATCAAGTTCTTTC
>NC_136486.1:124957335-124959835 GCF_053919585.1 Euprymna scolopes | reverse complement strand
AAGGCTGGAAATGGGAGAGAGAAGTGTAGAGAACGGTAGAGCAAAACTTTTGCAGATTGAAAACAGGAATAGAAAAAAAAAAGAAAAAGGAGGCAGCACTTTCTGAATGATAGTGGAATCAGAGGAAACTATGAGGGAGGGATGAGTACACATCTAAAAATGATGAAAAGAGAAAAAAGAAAGACCAAAGATGAAGACAATAACCAAACGAAAAGGATGTGAAATCAGAGAAGAGACGTGGATAAATTGCGGATTAAATAGAGAGAGATGAAGAAAATCGAACATAGAGCATTCCAAGTGGCGAAGGGAGGAAAAAGGAATTGAAAATTTAAAAAAAAAGCGTGCAAGAGTAAAATTCGAAACAAAAAGGAAAAAATATCAAGAAAAAAAACTAAAACCAATTTATAAGTATAAATCATATAAATACATAATGTTGGAAAAAAAATTTAAAAAAAGAGAAAAGTAAAAACAAAATGCGAATAAATTCAGCACATGAAAACAAGTTGATTATATCTAATAACTTTTATATGTAAATTTCTTAAATATTCAAGAATAAAAACAAAAAAACAAATAATGATGCTGGTACTTTCAGGAAACATGTACAATCGTGATAATAGTTAGAAAAGCATTTTATCCAAAGCATGAAAATTGTTAAAAAAAATGTTTTTACTATAGGCTTTAAAAATAAAGGTACAAGATTCAATTTGAAATTTATTTATCTTCAAAGTGCACTTTTCTAAATTTTACAAAGTAAGGTATAAAAATTTAATTTAAATTGAATCAAAAATTACCTTGGGTTTATTTTATGTAATGTTCATTATGTTGCACTTTAAAAAAATCATTGAAGATGTTATATCTATATCATTAATTGCTAGTTGAAAGATAATGATTTCAAATTGCAACAACATTTACATTACATAAAATAAATCCAAGGTAATTTTTTGATTCAATTTAAATTAAATTTTTATACCTTACTTTGTAAAATTTATAGAAGCGCATTTTGAAGATAAATAAATTTCAAATTGTACCCTTTTTTCAGTTTGTATTTCTCCTCACACCACAACTCATTTTGCAACCCCCTATTTGTAATACATGTCTGAATAATGAGAAAATCTGAATTTTTTTTAACAAAAACTTTAAAAAACTTTTTAGATTAAATTTTTTAAAACTTCTTTCAGAATAGAAAACCTTTAAAATTTAATAAGGAACATATTTCATATATGTTTCATTAACAAATATTCAGTAAATAACGAGAAAAATAGAGATGAAGATTTAAAACGGACTGTATAACTGGTTACGGTCAATAGTAGTCCTCGCCAGAGAAAGTCTTTGTTATAGTTATTCTATTATCATTATTATTATTATTTAAAACATTTTGTGTCCTGCTCTTTCGCGCGAGGACTAATTAAAGAAATGTGGATTACATACAGTATACTCTAATACACAGACAGACAAACAGAGAGAGATAGAGAGGGAGAATAACGTTGTTGTCTTGTTAACGAATGTGCTCGTATTTATACCATTAAAGAAACGGTTAAGTATTTTAGAGAATAAAAGATAACAGATTCTTAAAAAAAAACGAGATATTTACAAGTTTCGAAACTGAGGCATTCAGAAAGATGGACCATTTCCAGAGATTTTATCTTGAATAACATGGCTAATACGCCGACCAGTTTGCGAAGGTTGAATTTGTACACATCTATTTCAGACTCCGTGGACTAAAGTAACAATTCCTTTACTGGGCCTAATTAAGAAAATAATTCTATCAAAGCGATAGGTAAAAAATAACGCACATATAAAACAAAATGATCTTAAATTAAACTCTACAGTGACACCTACACGAAAAATAGTCCAAAACATTGATTGTATCGGATTTGATCATATTACCCTCGATTGATATTGGAAATTGAGAATATATAAAGGAATGAATTAAACCCACTTAAAGAGAATAATGAAGAAACTACAATACTAGCGCATATTTTACAATTTCCTGTGTTTTTTAAACAAATTATAACAGGTTTTCGTTTTTGAAAATTCGAAAGGTGTTTTTTCAAAATATGTACAACTCACAAGTAAAAGAAAATACATTCGATAACCATTTCTAAAATCAACCTATTTTCAAGCAAACGAATAAAAAACGACCATTTTATTTCTGATTAATCTCACCTGTCGTTTAAATGTCTGTATGTATGTATGCCTAAAACTTGCGACAGATTTTCACGGGATCGGTGTCGTTTTTGAAGTTCGACCATTTAGCCAATAAGTTGTTTCTTTTATCATATCAAAGTATACCAATATAAAGCCTTTCTAAACTTGTCAGACCATTATCCATCATCTACCCAGTTTCTACCTTGTTTGCTTGTTTCCATAAACCATATCCTGGCAGTAAGGTTCCATAGTTTTATGCTTTGAGTTAAATGACCTTATTCAATACAAAATTATGAGGCGTGGTTTCGAACATGCCGTAGAATTTTTGGTTTGTTTTCTTATTTGCTTATTG
>NC_136486.1:124912335-124954835 GCF_053919585.1 Euprymna scolopes | reverse complement strand
AGGGAAACGTTATTAGAAAGAAGATTCATTCAGAAAGTTCAATAGAAAACCTTAGATAAAAGCGTTACGTTAAATATTTATGATTATAGCGAAGTTATCTTCCTAGCCAAACTTCATAGCATTTTTGTCCTGACTTACAAAAAACAAAAAAAAACAACGTTTATTACTTTTCTTTTCACCAAACACAAGACTATTGACACTGAAGCATAAGAGGATATTCTGAGAGGCCATCTGAGTGAGGAGTTGGGAAACAAGATGAGCACTGTTATTACAAAATTTCTTCATCTTGATATGTTCAGTAAAACCGAGAACACGGAAGAAATTCCAAAGATATGCAGGTGGAGCAAAGTTATCAGAACTGAAAAACTACCGGTAACTAGTTATCTATACAGTGAAGGGGTAGGGTTTTGTTGCTGGATCGGAAATATTTTTGTTTAGGGAAGAAGGATAAAAGTTTAATGGGCGAATACTTATATTGATCTCTCTCTCTAATATATATATATTATATATATATATATATATATATATATATATATACTAGCAAAGGTATCCGTCGTTGACTGGGTTCAAAAACAGCCTACGGAAAATGGACTCTGATTTATGAAAGTATGATAGGTTATGAAAAGGAAGGGTTCCAATGAGATAGCTTCGAATTTTCGGGTATCAAAACCAAAGCAAAATATGATGAAAGTAAAAATAAAATAGATACACACAATAATTTATTATACAATACCTGTTCACACAGAAACACTTATCACAATATTCTGTGGATCTATATAAAAAAAAAACCTTGTTAAGCTTTGTGACATATTTCCATTCTATAGGGATAAGGCGCGAACGAACACACCATAATTTTATTATACCATATTTCTTCAAACTGAAACATAATTATCAAAGTATACTTACGCAGATAGATATGAAAAGTCTTTATTAAAATTTGTGTTTATTTTCATTCTATGGAGGCCAGGCGCGAACGCAGACCACACAATTTTATTATACCATCTCTATTTAAGTTAAAACATACTTAAAGTATTATGTACATCTATATCTAAAACACTTGTAAACGTTTTTTGTTTTTAATTTTTAAATTTTTTTTATTTCCATACTTTGTGGACCAGGCGCGAACGCAGACCCCACAATTTTAATGAACCACCGTTCTGCCAAATCAAACATACCCATCCCTGTGTCTCGATACATCTATCATTATATGTAATCAGTTTTTTAAATTAGTCAATCATATAGGAGCCTATTTGTCACCAGACACACACACACACACACCTGTCTGTTTAAATGTATGTATGTATGTTTGTATGTATGTCTAAAACTTTAGAAAGAAGCGACAGATTTTCACGAGATCTGTATCATTCTGAAGCCCCGCCCCTTCAGACAACAACTATCGAAGAATTCGCTAAAAACATTAATTCCTTTATTCTCAACTGGGCACTTTTCTACGGGAAGGGTCGGGTTTTTCGCTGACATCTTTTACAAGTTATTCAGTCTACGAAGTCGCATAAGAGGCGTTATTTCGAGTGTCCGTAACGGTAGGCACATCGGTAAGACCGTTTTTCCACCTCTTTTTTCCTCTGGCGCGTTACGGGTTCGAGTCTGTTTACTACTATTTTTTTTTTTTTTTGCTTAACCAACACATTTTCACACACCTCTTTCTTTTTTACCTTCGGGTCACGGGTTCGAGCCTACGTGCCTACTACAACCTGTTTTTTTTTTTTTACTACCCCCGGGCAACGCCGGGCACCCAGGCTAGTTTTTTATAACACGTATTTTATGAACGGAGTTCGAACCAAAAGCCCCTTTGTTACGGATTCATTTTATATCATAATATGAAGAAAAGGTCGAAAAGGGCATTTTTTAAACAAACAACAACATAATTACATAAACATCGCTAACGTCGATGGTGTTAAGCTTGTGTCAGAATGCAGGGGCTAGGGAAAGGTTATTAATGAGACGGGAAGTGTCATGCCTTGTCAATATATAACATTTAGGGAAGTTGGTATTTATGTCACAGGAAACAACAGTGCGTAGGTGGTGGTGGGGATCTGTCCATTTGGGCACATAATAAAGCCATAAAATAAAATGAACGCTCTACAAACAGTGGACGGGCCACGAATATAGCTGTCCAATTCGATGCCGTACTTTTAACTATTGTTAATGACACTAAAGACAATTTATTATTGTAAGAATGACCGGCCGTTTCCGTGTTAAAGCAGACTCCCTTTCCCGAATTACCTCCTGATTTTCTACTTTCTGCTTCAATTTTCTTCCTGTAATGTTTTTATTTTATATCATAATATTTTTAATGCAGATCGCATCTTAGGCTTTTTAGTGGTAATATAATTTGGAGTATTATATATATATATATATATATATATATATATATATATATATATATATATAGAGAGAGAGAGAGAGAGAGAGAGAAAGCGGATCTTGGCCCGAAGGAGAATACTCTTCCGGTGCCTATCTAAATATTTCAAGAAAATTAGTCTAGACCTTATTCTTTTCTCATAAAACATATGGTGTGCAAAAACATTGGCATCAAGACAGGGCAATAAGTTTATTGTATGTACCTCGTTTCCTGGAGGTTAGACACAAGAATAATGTGCGTTTGATGAAAGTGTTTCTGTGAAATGAACTAGAACGTGGCTTTCGTGAGAGTAGATCTCGCCACTAAAATCACGTGACTTGCTAACGTCACAGATGCAGTTCAATGGTCACACACCTACAGTACTGTCTATTACAAAGGTAAAGTATTTCCTATATCAATTCTCAAATAAATTACCGATGAATTAATAAAACTAGCCGCAAAGAGACTATTCTATTGTGCGAAATATAAAAAAGAGGTGGATGTAGTTTGCTTGAAGCATTGTGTAGTACGAAGTTAAATGAAATGTGTAGAAGGCAGTACAATGCAAAGATAACGGATAGACAAACTGAAGCAGGTGAAAAAGTTTCATTAATACAAATTACAAATACATGTATACATATAAAGTATTAAGTTACGCACGTACAATTAAAAAGGCGTATTTTTTGATGGGTGAAACTACAATGTTTTGTATTTATTAAGTGTATTTTAATACTAACTTACACACGATTTCAAATTGAAAATGAAAAAGTTAGGTAATAATTCTTAAACTAGAACATTTTGCGATACGTTTACTTGGGAATACAGCAAACAATGTTGAAGAATATATATTTTAATCGTACATTTTATTATTAGGATCTAAAAAAAGAAAAGAAAGTGAATGTTGGACCAGAAAGATGAAAATTTTAAAAGATTTTAAACTTGTTAAAATAATTTTTACATTAATTTTTTTAACATTTTTCTTAATGATATAAAAAACCTTTTCCTTGTATTATCAATACATTTTGTAGAGATAGAGTTTTCGAGATTGAGAGTCTATAAATATAGCAAGCGTTTAGTCTCGATCGTAAATATTTTAACTTGTTCATTTCTATTACTTTACATTTACTAAATTCTATTAAACCTTTATTTCGTATAAAAACTGTTTCAAGTTTATTATTTCCGTGAGAAGTTTATTTTGTTGGATATTTAAAATTATTTTAAAAGCATAACTTAACATATTTCCATAAAAACGTGTAAACTACAACTGTTTATTTATCGTTTTCCAAGTAGTTTGGAATTTTTGCATCAACCAGTTAAAAATTAAAAGTTGATTCTTACTAAGAATTCTACTTAATTGAAAAAAAAGAAAAGATAGAATAATCTTTATGATGTATAAACTGGTCCAGATCGAAGATATATTCCAAAAATTACATAAATTTTATTTAACTACGAAATCCACAATTAACGATTGTTAACGAATAAAGGTAATTATTCTGGTCACAAACAATATTTCGATAGTTGAATTGAAATGTCAACCCTTTAATTTAAATATATTCTAAATGATACTGCGGCTCCAGCTCTGTTGTTTCGTTCTTCCTATAATTTGATTTTCTTATTTAAAAAAAACAAAACTTTGTCATTTTAGGTAACTTTTGGAAAATAAAATCTTCGTCTCGTGATAGATATACATAAAGATTTGTCTGTATTTTTGTTTTATTTAGTCGATTCCTAAATGCAAACTCCAAATACAGTTAGAAAGCAATTGTACGCGTTCATGCAGAATACGGATTGTGCTGAAAAAAAATCACGTTTTCATGTAGAAACCAATTTTTAGCAAACTCATCAAACAGATTTTTCTATAAACTTTATTTTAAAAGATATATTGCTGCACTAAGAAAATTTGTGTTTAAATTATTTCTTTGTACGAGTCGTTTTCAGTTAACACATGTGATTAATCATTCGATTTTAATTTGTTTAAGTGTTTGTTAATCCCTATCCATAATTAAGTTTTGAAGCATTTGGTTATGTCTTGCTTTAACTATACACACTTTTCCACAAATTGTTTTTGCTTTTCACTTTATATTGGATAATAAAACTCAGTTTCACTAGAAATTGCAGTGTTTCTTTATATTTTTTCTTAAATGAATTTTAAATAAATAATAAAAAATATTATTCTTAAATATCAATGAGAAAAAAACAATGTTTATTTACAGTGTTGCTTTGCTGAACCAGCACACGATTTCTTTTTACCATCAACCATTAAAATAATTGTAAAACAGGCAGAGGGATGCAACATTTCGTCGATAGAACAGAGCATGAAGCCTAGGTGACAGTTCATGACCTATCAGGTTGGCGACTCTTTTGAACACTGTTCAGGAGCGAGAGACCAGTAGCAGATGCACCATCCCAAATGTGATAGCAATACTCCATACATGGAGGAATGGTGGCCTTGTGGAGGTACAGCATACTTTCAGGTGTAAGTAACTTTCTTTTATAATTTAAAAGCTAAACAGACCGTGCGTTTGAAATCAACTGATTTGAGAGGTCTGTATCCAGATCAGAAATTCGTTTATTTAAAAGCCGTTCTTTAAGACGAAAAGTACGTGAAAATAACAATAGGAATTATGTTCCGACATCTTTGCGTTTCCGTTTCCGTTTTATATTTTCTGTTATTAGCTGATTGATATAGTTACCTTTAATGACCGTAATATTTGCAATACAAGTAATATGAATAAACACGCAAAATTAAACCAAGAATAGTTTCTTTAGAAAAGTCAGCGTACATATTGGAAAAATTTTTTATTGTATACTAACAGTTCAGCCCGGCTTTGCTCGGGCCCTATGTAATGTTCATAACGTTATGACCATATATATATATATATATATATATATATATATATATATATTAGCAAAAGTACCCGTCGTTGACTGGGTTAGAACAGCCTACAGAAAATGAACTCTGATTTATGAAAGTATGATAGGTTATGAAAAGGAAGGCTTGTAAAGAGAACTTCGAATTTGGGGGTATCAAAACCAAAGCCAAATATGATGAAAGTAAAAATAAAATAGATACACCCAATAATTTATTATACAATACCTGTTCACACAGAAACACTTATCACAATATTCTGTGGATCTATATAAAAAAAAAAACCTTGTCAAACTTTGTGACATTTTCATTCTATGGAGGTAAGGCGCGAACGAACACCCCATAATTTTATTATACCATATTTCTTCAAACTGAAACATAATTATCAAAGTATACTTACGCAGATAGATACGAAAAGTCTTTATTAAAGTTTGTGCCTAATTCCATTCTATGGAGGCCAGGCGCGAACGCAGGCCCCACAATTTTATTATACCATCCCTATTTAAGTTAAAACATACTTATCAAAGTATTATGTACATCTATATCAAAAACACTTGTAAATGTTTTTTTTTATTTTTTATTTCCATACTTTGTGCACCAAGCGCGACGCAGACCCAACGATTTTAAAGAATCATCATTATGCCAGATCAAACATATTCCTGTGTCTCAATACATATATCATTATGTGATCAGTTTTCTATAATAGTGAACCGTATGGGAGCCTATTCGTGACAAGACACACACACACAGACGTTCAGATATATATGTCAAAGAATGAGAGTCCAATAGAAACGTTGTTTTAATTTGAATAAAATAAAATACGCATCAAGTGCGTTTGAAACCAAATCAGAACGCAAGATTAGGAAAATAAACACATATTTTACTTGTTTGTAATTCATCACAAATACATTTCGGAGGTAGACTCCATCTTCGGTGTGTCCTTTGTTTCTTTCGTTTTTTTTTCTTTTCTTCTTCCTTGCCATATTACTTTGGTTGGTTGTTTTTGTTTTACGGCATATCAACCCTTTTCAGGTTATTTAATGCCGAATCTAGTTATTTTGAGGAACGAGTTTTAATGGAGTATATATATTTTTTAGGTCAGATTCTATTTAACCGATAGTTGGGACCCTATCAGCTACTACCACTCCGGGTCAGAGTGGACCTGGGAGCAATGGCAATTAAAGGTTGGCTCCACACTCCCCAATGCCCGCACTGTGGGGTCTCGCCATCGGATATAGTTTTAGGTCATATCCAGGGCCACCATGTTACTTTGGAGACAGAACTCTGTATAGAGCCGTGCGTTGTATTATAATTGTTTATTTTCATAATATTACGTTGTGATTTGGTTTCAAACGCACTTGATGCGTATTTTATTGGATTCAAATTAAAACAACGTTTCTATATTGAACTTTCATTCTATGACGTTATTCTCGCATGACTTGCGCACAGTCCAAACAATTCAAAATACAACCGCCAGATACAACGCGCGGCTCTATACAGACTTCTTTCTCCAAAGTAACAACATAGCAAGGAAGAAGAAAAGAAAACATAAAGAAACAAAGGACACACAGAAGATGGAGTCTACCTTAGAAATATATTTGTGATGAATTTCAAACAAGTAAAATATTTGTTCATTTTCCTAATCTTACGTTGTGATTTGGTTTCAAACACACTTGATGCGTGTGTATATATATATATATATATATATATATATATATATATATATATATATATATATATATATTAAAACGTGTGATTAATGCCCAGGTAATCAATATCTAAAATTACTAGTGTAGAGACTCAAAATTGGCAGAGGAGTTTGGTAGAGTTTTCACGGTCAAATCGTTGAATTTTTAACCCCTTGACAGCCAAATTACTGGCCGAAAACCGATTTAAAAGATTTTCCCAAATCTCAAATCCCTCTGGTGTCAAATTTCTAGCCTGTAGACTGAAAATTGACATAGTAATTTGGTAGGGAATGTACACACAGACACATCGAATGTCAATTTTATAGATATATAGATATGAATATTCTATTAATTTAAGACACTCGAGGTATTTTAGATTCATGGAAAATTGTAGAAGGCGATTTTTAATTTTGTATTCAAATGCCGAACGCAAATAAATGATACGTTTATGGTGAATAGAGTTTTTTTTATTTATGGAAGGTAGAAAGTTGATTTGGATTTGCTTTCGACAGCCTCTTAACTCTCGTGTCCCTTATATCCTATATCTGTTAGCACCTCACCTCATATTTAAGGATCAAATGAAAATATAAATATATTCCAACCGAGAAAACAAGTCTCTCTTTTGTCAGACAATATTCTCTGAACCATGTTTCTGACAAAGGGGGGAAGAGTTGTTTTCCCAGTTGGAATTACTTTCATCATTGGGCAGCTTTTGACCTGGAAGTGTATTTTTATTAAGTTCCTTACTGATTACTTGTTTGGAGAGATTTTCATATAAAAAACGAAACAATAAGTTTTTTAAAAAGATAAAACATTTGTTTATTCAGTGGCAGTGCAGATAAACGCTCGCTTTGTTTTAATATTAATGCTACATATCAGTGTTTGAAACTCACAGAAGACAAGATTTGTTTTTATCAATAACATTTAAGTTAAACCTTAATGTGTCTTTAAGATTTATTATTCTTTTTTCCCTCAATGATTAAAAAGTTTTTATTATTTTTATCGCGATTTAAAGGAAGACAAAATACAAACTTTCATTTACACTGCCAGGCACTAAAAGAAGGTTTTAAAAGACGATATTAAAGAGTACATTAGAATGATATATAATTGATGTACCCGTCATCCGTTGAACGAGTTATTCTAATAAGTCGTTTTATTATTATTATTATTATTATTGGCTCTCATGGAGCTTTCACACAGGTCATCAAAGATCTGATTGAAAACCTGTGGTGTTCCCTGGAAGCTGAGTGATAACAAATCTTCCCAGGTGTCCAGCACTCTCCACCTCCTTCGATACCATTTGCAAATACATTTGCGTCACCGCAAAAGCCTCTCACCATTGATTTCTCGCTGGCAACAGCCATTGGTCTATACTGGAATTTGAGTGGCACTAAGCCTCCCCACGGTCCCAGTTCTTTTCGCGCTCGTCAAGCGGATGTCTGGTCAGCGCTCTCTCTTCAACCTTCTCGGCTATTTAGTATAACACTTTTTAGGGTGGGGGACGGTGATGAGACAATGGGAAAGGATGCGTGATGGAGATGTAGAACTTGTAGATATGCAGATTCAGTGTTCTTCATTCCCTGTAACGCTTCTTCATGTTTTGCCTGTGCAGCAGTTTGTCTGGCTCACGTATGTGGTTCCTGTGTATTATTCTCCGCATTCAAGAGTTTTCCTTAATATGTCAGCCGTTTTCATTATCATTAGTCGTATCTTTGCACTCATTCCACTGATTCCAATTTCTTCCATTCTTTTTTCAAAGTTTTTCGGAATTGTTCCTAGTGCTCCTACTATTATAGGTATTGTTTTGATTTTATAATAATAATAATAATTATTATCGTTAATCTTATTATGTAGAACTAAAATTTCATACGGCAAAATCACGTTGACAAACCGAAGCAAAGAAGTTAAGCAACGTCGACCCTGGCCAGTACCAGATGGGTGACCATTTGGGAAGTCGAGGCGCTGTATGTACCGCGAGGTAAAATTCCAGGTTGGGAAACTGGCACGGTCTGTCCTTCTCTCAAGGGTAGATAGGCATCTCTTAAGCGGTGACAGGTAACCCATATAATTATGGCATCACAATAAAAAAGTACCCTTGATAGCCCTGCCAAAGCATCAAGTATTCAGGTAAGGACAAGATTTGAATTACACTCCAAACTCGTATAGTGAGTTCAGTCTCGGCTGTGGCCGCATGTTACGTTTACGATTTTTTAAAATCATTTTTGTCATATATGATTTACTTAAGTCTTTTCAGTGTGTATAAACACACATAATTTAAATTATAAGAGAGCTAGGTTTATGCTAAATGTTTATATATGCATAAGAAAATATGATGTAGGAGTAGGCATAACCCTTATCCCCGAGTGGTTTCTGGGCCTTGATAAATGGTAACCTCCACGTAAAAAAAGGCTCAACATAGTGTAGGTGAGAAAAGTACATAATAGTCCAAGAGAGATTAATGTTTTGGTAAGTTAATTATAAATTACAGCTACTAAGATTGAATGAAACAATTATTTTCAAACCAAATTAAATCCAAAATTAAAGTATGTATTTTGTTTTATCAAACTCTATATAAGAATCCTTATATAAACAATTGTTGATAAACTCATATTTAATAATTACATATGTGTATGTTTGTAAGCATATGTATTTATATTATATTTAAATTTAAATTAGGAAATACATTAAATTGTATTAAAGTCGTTTACACCTGCTCGAACGTGTTTCTATTCAGTTCAAAAGATTGTAATCCTTTGTTTTTACAAAATCTTTCTTCCAAGCGAAATTATTCCTCTCTCTCACTCATTATATATATATATATATATATATATATATATATATATATAATTGTGTATCTGAGGATAAAATACACGATATATCATAAAATAAAAAAGTCACGGGAACAAAGAGGGAAATAATAAATACATACCATTAAACAAAACAATCCCACTCACGCACTATCCATACGCAGGAACATATTAAATCTTAGTTTAACATTACAATGTTTACTCTCAAGACAGACCTTTTTTAACGCGGCAAGAGCATCGAAAACCAATGCATTATAAACTTCAACCCTGGCTGAGTATTACTTATTTCTTTCCTTTTAATATTTTCCAATTAAACTTACTTTTGTATATTTAAAGTTACATACGTGCCAAAGACATTTCATCTCGCATTTACATTCCAATATTTTATATATTTCTTTTCTTATTGCTCCCAAATTTTCACTTTTTCTTAAGGCTCTCATTGATATGAAGGAAACCTGTAAGATATTTTAGTAATTTTAGGTTTTTTTGTTGGTTCTGTATTTCACACACACGCGCGCACACGTGTGTGTGCTTTTGTTTAACGTTGTCCGTGAACCAATATGCTGTAGCCTCAGTCGCAAATGAGACCGAAAATAGAAAATAACTTCTACTCGCTTTTTATTATACATTTATTTCCTCGTTCTTTTGTTACCGCTGTGACCTTCCTCACATGATCGTATTCGCGAACGTGCTCTCCCCTTTTTATAGTAGTTTTCATTACAATGACATCATTTCGCTCAAGGCTCGACATTTGCATATAGTCGCTCGCATCATGCGTGGCTGTATATGTACAACGCAAACATTCAGTGACATGTATATATTTATCTGGTCTAAAACTGTCTGTAATAACAAAAATATACCGTTCGTTACTTTGATATGTAGCATTTAGTATAATAATTAGAAAAAATACACCTGCTGATCCGTTGATCCATCGTACTTTTAGATATAAAGGCATGCATGCAAAACTTTACAATGTTTAAAGCATGTTTTAACCATCTGAAACAAAGTCAATAGACGTAGACCCATTTTTGACATAATGAGTTTTCGAAAAGAACGTTACAATTAATTATAAACTGTCATGATAAAGCATCCATCTATTTCCTGATTTCTTTCACACCGTCTCACCTCTCCAAATTTCTTCAGTTTCTATTTTTAATTTCTCCCATCATTATTTTTAATGTTGTACGGTTGGTCACCTTGCTGCTTCGGTTGCTTGGAGATCTGGTTATAAAGTACCAATCAAAAGTCCGTTCTTGACAATCAGCTCGACAGATGTGGGCCTAGTGCCTGTCGAACCGAGATACGCCATCTGAGTATTACCTAGCGGGTGAAACCTTCTAGACCTTTCCACCCGGCGTTAAGATGGGCTAATTTTATTGCATGTTGCTTGAGGGCCGCCTGTCAGGGAATGTCGATCGGTATGCCAAGGATAGGGCATACCCATTCGCTAGGCCAGAGTGTTCCTCCCTTAGGGGCAATAGCTTGACATCCTCACTTTCTGACCTTGTGTCGCATCTTTCTGAGGTGGAGAGCAAGTAAATATCTGGTCATTCCCTCTGGTCTTTCTCCTTTCTAATTAGTTTCGTTTAATTATTTGCATAATTCCATTCCCATCGCAAGCATTTACCATTTGTTTTTATCACATTTTAGTCTTTAAATATTGGTGTACTAACGAATATTTACGTTTCTTAGAAGTTTAGTATTACAGGAATTTTGTTAGGTTTGCGCTTAGAGTTATATAATATTTGGTAAAGCATATATAGTCAAATCATTAGCTGAATTGTTATAGATTATATTTAAAGCACTTGAGGTCCACTTAAATTATTGACACTAATCGCAAAGCAGTACTATTCTCATAATTGCACTGACTTTCTCATGTTTTTCATTCAGTAAAAGTCAATGTCCAATCTTATGTTAGTTTTGCGTTGTTTTTGATTACGATCGTTTTGATTCAATTTAGTAAATAGCAGCAAACACGGTATAAATGTCACCGAGTTAAGTGTACTTTTATTCCCGTTTGCTCGTGGCAATTAGAGTGACATCCCAATTTCAAGCAATTGTTGCGACAAAAAAAAAAAAAAAAAAAACGCATTTAAAAGCCAATCCTAAGGAGATCCCGAATCGGACGCGTTTACATTTGTTCAAACTTTTTTCACCCTTCTTAATAAACCAGAATAATTTGTTCTCATAGCTTTAGTCATACAGAGTTATAATAAATTAACGACTCGTGGAAAAGAAGCCAATTTCATATTCTCGAGGCATAATGACTTTGACACACCGGCTCCATTTAGATCACCGAAGTTAAGCAACGTTGAGACTTGTCAGTACTAAAATGGGTGATCATTTGAGAATTGTAGGTACTGCATGTGCTCTCCGCTTATCTCGGCATTGTTAAGCACTTCTTGCAACTGTATCCGAGTAGTGCCGATTCAGGACCTGTGGTCGGAATTGTGTAACCCTTGCCTCAAAAGTATTCGCATAGCTACCCTTACATAGGGTACCCATTGTCCTTTGAGACTGAATGAAGGCATCGATTTTTGAGATTTGAGTCTATAGGGAATATGTTATATATAAGGAGGTATGATATTGCACATAAAATCAATCATAGAAAAGCAAGTAATTATGAAGGTAATTGTCTTTCAACTGCTTCAACAGGTGTTTCGTTAGCCAGATGATAGGTTTAATAGAGATCCGCTGACAAACAGCATTTTCTTATGTAATAAAAGAAAAAGAATATAGTTACTTCAGTATTTTAGTGTTCGAAATTCGAGTGATAAACTATAGCTTCTATATATGTTAACTAGCCTGGGTGCCCAGCGTTGCTCGGGTGTTTGGAGGTGTGTGTTGAGCAAAAAAAAAAAAAAAAGAAAGAAAGAAAGAAAGAAAAGAAGAAAAAAAGACAAGTCGTAGTCGGCAGGCAGGCTCGAACCCGTACCACAAAGAAGGAAAAGAACGCGAAAAAAAAAAAAAAAACGTGACGTCTTTACCGTTGCATCCATCGTATAAGCGGAAATGGCGAAGGTTTAAATTAAGGCTAGTCAATCGAAAAGAGGGGATGACTTTCGAAAATATCAGCAAAAAAACAAAAACAAAAAAAAAAAAAAACGAACTTTCCTAGTAAAAATGTGCCCAGTTGAGGGTGAAGGAATTTATGTTTTTAGCCAATTCTTCAGCATTTGTCCGAAGTGTCGTGCTTTAAAATGTACCGATCTCGTGAAAATCCCTCGCCTCTGTTGAAAGTTTTAGGCAGGCATAAATATGTACATATATTTAAACAGACAGGTGAGATTTGTATTAAAAATTACTCGAATATCCTTCTGCTTTTGCTTACAGTTTTGATGGTCGTTAGTTTATACAACCTCTTGTTCACACAACACACAAAAATACATACACTTCTCATTTTTATCAAATCGTTTTTCCATTCTTTCGTAACAGGAGTAACACGATAACAAGATACAATTATCAATCCGTTGTTGTGTTAGTACATAGATTATACTCAAATCTTTGTTAAATCTTTTGTGCATATTTATATGCATGTACGTTTTTTTTTTAAAGATCGAATCGCCCGATCGTCGAAGACAAGATTCAAGCTACGGCACACAAAGTTTTATATTTTTTTAATTTATTTTATTTGTTTATTATATGCCGAGTAGCGTCATAAAAGAATACTCCTAATGCAACTACAGTTAAATAATTCTTAACATAGTTTAGCTTTGTTAAGCCTCTACCAAATAGATTAGCTTTTTGAATTTTAAACTAGCATAGTTATATGGCGTTGCCGGGTGAACATGGAGTTCAGTTTGGACACAGCTGCTATGCTAAGGATATTAAGCAACCCCCAGAAAATAACGGAAAAAGTGACCCCCCAATAAAAAAATGAATCGAAATTTTAATTCCGATCAAAATAGCAGCGAGTGTCCATGAGACCGAAAAGAAAAATCGCAGTAAGCAGGTTTGAACCTGAAATGCGAAAGAGGAAAAGAAAGGAAAAAAGCTAACGCGTCAGCTGTCATGGCCCCGACGACTTATGACGCCATGGCACTGCAAAATAAGGCCTTTTAAATATATATTCAGTTTGCTAGGCGTCGCAAATATCTCGACGCAAAAAGCGACACCTACTTACAAGAAATGGTCTAGTTGACCACCATAGAATTAATCTTTTTCCTAATTTACAAACACGTGTTTGAGAGTATGCAATAAAACTCCCCGTTCTCAATGCATCCTTACAATTACCAAATTAATTAACCGCAACGTAGAACTATAACAACGACTTTCATAAATATGGATAGTGAAAAGCATAATAAATTAACGAGCAAACCAGAAGGCGCATTCAAATTTGAGAGAGCCAGAGTTCATACAGAAGTTACGTCGCCTGCCATTGGCCTCGTTCCAATGGACAAACGGATCTATAATACGATATATTATTCTAAATGGTATTCCCATCTTCAATATCAGAGTAAATTACAGACACTTGTTGACGCACTCATCATACGGTGTTATATTGATTTTCCTGTAGAAATGTAAGAATAAATCAAACTAGCGGTGTTTGAAGAGTGATCAGTGGATGTCTCGGTTTTCGCCTCTTTCGCAAAAGATAAAACAACTTAGTAAGATTTATTATTATTTGGATTCTTCGAAATGTTCTTGAGTGTTATTCTCAAAACAATTCCGCCGATGTAATCTACGACCTTCTTCAGATTTATTTTGTCCAACTCGGAAATACGTATACAGCTTGGGAATCTGTACGAATTTTTTTTTTTTTTTACATAGGCATCACCACATTATCAAGGCCAAGAGGTCACTCAAGGATAAGGGTTAAAGAGTGTACAGTAGAAATTGGACATTATAGTAATCATTAGTAATGTAAATTTGGTAAAGTTGATAACTTATATGGAACGGCTCATCAAGAACTTATTTACGTTAGACTTGAAGACAACCATATTGTAGTCAGCCGGAAAGCAGGAAAACGGAAGACAATTCCATAGGCGTGCAGTTCTAAGAAAAACACCTTGTTCATGGAATCTACGTTTAGGTTTAGGCACAGATAAAGAGTGGGGGGAATTTTTGATAGTGTTTACAGCTAGACGAGTGTTTCTTGTGAAAGTTTGGCGAGGGGGGACCATAGATTGAAGCTCATTCGAACACTTTCCATTAAAATAACGATACATCAGAGACAAACTCGCAACATCTCTTCTGTGAGATAAAGGTTATAAGGAAGAGAAAAGGACATCTCCTAAGAGGCTACGAAGTCTATTTTGAACTCTATCAAGGCAGGCCAAGTCCTTTTTAGCAGCTCCTGCCCAGATGTGGCAACAGTATTCCATCCTTGGACATACCTGGCTCTTATATAGATAGAGAATAGCATCAGCAGTGAGATATCTACCGGATCGATAGAAAGATCCCACCATTTTTCCAGCGGCCTTGGCAACAGATTTGATGTACGTGTTCCATTTAAGATCAGGAGTAATGGTCAAGCCAAGAAGTTTGTCAAAACTTGAGGCCTCCTGAAGACGAGAGCCATTCATTTCAATTGATGTCAGATGTGGATCAGAATGTTGATGATGTAAAGAGAGAAGCTTGGTTTTAGATGCATTAAAAGTAACCAGCCATTCTTTACCCCATTGTACTACGTGCTCAAGATCAGAGGAGAGAGAATTGGAGAGAACTTGGTCGTTTACTGTCTTAGATGTGCTACCATAAATGGTAGTGTCGTCAGCATAGATGTCTACAAATGATGTAAGGATGTGATTTGGAAGATCATTAATGTAGATCAGGAAAAGAGTTGGGCCCAGGATGGACCCCTGAGGGACACCGGCATTAATACTGTGAGCTTCTGATTTTTGCCCCTCAACTACTACTCTTATGAACCTATCAGAAAGAAATGATTTAATAATTGAGAAGACATTTCCAGCAATACCATAGCTAGAGATCTTATGAAGTAAACCTTTATGCCATACCCTATCAAAGGCCTTAGATATGTCAAGAGCAATTGCCCTAGAAAGGTTGCCTCCGTCGAGAGATTTGCTAATCCTATGAGATATAACTGTAAGCACATCTGCTGTAGATCTAGCAGAACGGAAACCATATTGAGTGTCACTAAGAAGGTTATTTTTGTTGAGATGGTTGATTACTTCTGTATTTAATACAGATTCCAGCAACTTACTCATGACGCAGAGGAGACTTATTGGCCTGTACTGAGAGGGGGATGAGCGATCACCTGAATTCTTAAATACAGGGCATACTGATGAAATTTTCCAGGAAGATGGGAAACTATTCTCCTTAAGACAACGTTTAAACAGTTTTGTAAGTATCGGCGCTAGTTCAGGTTGAAGTTTTTTGAGTACAATAATTGGAATACCGTCAGGGCCAGTTGCTTTACTGGAATCAAGGTTTTTGATTAGCTTGGCAACATCACGTACAGATATACGTATATCACATAGCATGTTTTCTGATACAGGAGGAAATAGTGGGGGTTGGCAGCCTTGATCGCAAAGGGTAGAATTAGCTGCGAAGTTCTTGACAAAGAGTTTGGCTTTGTCTGATGCTGACGAGATTACCTCAGGTCCATTGATAATAGTTTGGATGGAGCACACGCTTCTGTTCAGGATTCTGTTTGCTATTTGCCAAAACTGGTGGGAACCAAGCCGCTGCTCAGCTACTTTGGACTTAACAGATAGAGCATACAACTCTCTTGCATTCTTTATTACTTTCTTACAATGGTTGCTGGCAGTCCTGAAAGCGGCTTTAGTTTTCATACATCTATTACGTTGGAAACAGTGGAAAAAGTGATTTCTGTGCGCAGTGGAAGCAGCACATTCTGGAGAGAACCATGGCTGGCTGTTAGGTTTTTGCTGAAACTTTTTTGAGAGTATGAAACGGTCAATACCTACAATTAACCATTCCATCAGGTCTAATACTATAGAGGACACATCCTTTTTAAACATGGAATGCAGAGGTAGATCAGATATAAATGTACGGAAGCTATCCCCGTCAGCCTAAGTGTATCGATATACTGTACGATGGAGAGGTACGTCTGGGGACTTATTACATTTCATTTTTATCTTAATTGATACAACAGAGTAGTCGGAAGAGCCAAGAGGCGACAGAACAGAAACTGAACATAGTTCAGGGCAAGTTGTGAGAAAAAGGTTTAGTGGGCTCGCATACTGGCCATCATTGTCAGGCACACGGGTGGGTTCCTGAACAATCTGAGTGAGGTCATAGGCAATGGAGAAATCATTGCGGACGGAATCTCATTTAATCCACGGGCTTAAAATATTCTCGGGGCTAACGAGACAAAAAATGCTACCCCTCTGAATGGATTAAATAAACAGTTTCGTTTGAAATTCCGTAAAGTTTTCAACAAAATACACTTGAAAAGGACGGAATTTATACCTGCCAAAACGTTGTGGGGGGATACCCAATGTAAAACAGTAGTTTTAATATTCTAGATAATGCAAACAATTCTGATCTACAAAATACAGGAACATAAGGTTTTGTTAATCTCACATATTTCAATGTGGGGTTTTGTACTTTCTATTTACTAAATTAGTGAAACAAAAAGGGTTACTGAAATATACTTGGATTTTAATTAATTATATTCAAATGTTAAAACATATCAAGAGTTTCCTATGTTATTAAACTTGTAAAAAATGCTACGAAAAATCCGTAATAAAAGTGATTTTATATATATGTATAAATAATATGTTTTTCGAGGTTATACGAATATTATTTTAAATTAACTTTTATAGTTCAACACTATTTGAAAAAAAAAGGCTTTCAAAAAATTGTTCTGAATCGCTCAATCAGAATCCAATAAATATCACCAGCCTCTTCAATCCTCATCTAAAACTTCCAAAATATAATTCATACAAATAATAACAACAAAATGTTCTATTCTTTGTTTGGAAGGACGTATAATACAATTGCGACCACTTTTGTAATCGTTGTCAAAGACAAGTAACCCATCAAGATAAAGGTGACACGCGTAGCGGACGCGGCTTGTATATACACGGTTATTGTTTTGTTGTTTTAAGTGTTGTGTATTTCATTGCTTTGTTTTTATTTAGTCCTACTTAGAAATACACTTGCAACCTTTACTGTATATAGTTTAGGTCAAAAAGAAAAACACTTTTCAATGTTCCGCAAGGTACTCTTTGGCGTACAACGCAGCGGAAACTAATTGTTTATCGCTTATTCTGACTGTTTCCTTACAGCTATCGAAGAAAGCGAGTGGTAATGAAACAATTCAATATTTCTGTGTGTTTGTGAAGCGGTGAATAAAATAAGAAAGCTGAGTAGATCGCACCTGCTAACTGCACAGAATATATTACTATATTTTCCCTGTAGATACACCATAAACACATGTGTGTAAATAAGTGTCTAATCAAATCTTTCAGATTCTATCCCGTGTGTTTTTTTCCTGCACGCACTTGCTCGCTTTTTCTTACAGGCTCACAAACATGTTCCTCTTCTCCTTCTGGAGTCGTAGTAATGCTAAATACATGTGCTTTTTTTTTCTATTTAATCTCAACGATGGCTAGAGTTTACATAAGTTTGGTTAACTGTAAGAGAAATGCAAATTTCCTATAAATAACTCTTTATATTAAAACAAAAGGGTTTAGGTCGAGAAAACTTACCCTACGTTTATCCGCGGATCAAGCAAATACAATATTTTATTCTATAAATCCGACGAATATGTTTGTTTACTTTTCCGTTGCTACCACTACGTTAAAATTCAAAGACGCAAAGATTTTCTATTTGTTAAAAATGACCCCTTAGTAATCCATGCTTTCGTAAATTGGAATTTTATACATTTAATAGTACCTATTTATCACGCACACAAAGAGAATAAATGTGACGTTATGTCGGACACATCTAGCTCTTCAAAACTGAGCATTCTCAAGAAGATAATCTAAAAAAAAATCTCAAGTCAAAAACTCATCTCCGTTTTTGAAGTGAATAAAACTACACGTTTCTCCTATTCTAAATGATTGAGTCATTTACAACGCGATTATATAATATAAAATAAGAATACCTATTATAAAAGATTCATCGAAGACAAGCTGCGATTTAATAACTAGAGAATAGGGGTTTGTGTCTTTCCCAAAATCTTACAGAGAAAGTGAATGCAATAGATCTGATTGGGTTTGAACCCGGCCTAACTGATTCCATAGTTTGCTTCAGTGACAATGCTGAAGAGAAAAAAAAAAGCGTTGACTGACATGCTGTATTCAAGACTTGTCAGACACATAGAAACATTACAATTAGGGATTTGGTTCTCGTGGGTGACTGCTTTGGAGGAGTCATGGACTATGAAAATTCTTAGTTTTCCTTTCTCAAATATTTCTTGAAGTTCATATATTACATCCATCATTCTTTCTTCTTTTCATAAAGTCGGTTTTCTGTGTCTATATACATTCTTGAGACTTTTCTCTATATTCACATATATACTGTCAGATAATTTATGGATTATTCTGGTCATATTTGGTCTTGTATCAGTTGAGGGATTATGATAAAGTTGCAGATACGTTTCTGTAATTTGATTGGCAATATTCGTTCTTCTTCACAGCAACCTCTCTCGCAAATGGTATGTTGCCTGTGCTAGTCTTTTCTGTGGATTATGAGACATTCTTAGGAATTGTCTTATCTATTCCATGCTCCCTTTGTTCCAGTTCATTGAACTCGTTATTTTGATATCGCATTGTAATACAGCTTCCTATTCCAGTAGTTTCTTTCCGAGAACTTTTCTTGTTGACTATTTTACTCCTACCTATAGCCTTGGTATTTTCAAGATTAGGGCCAATGAGCATCTCCTGTCTTACGATAACCATCTTCCCTTCTTGTTACCCCCTTAGATAAAACAGGCCTGGGTGCTTGGAGGTGTGTTTTAAGCAAAAATAAAAGTACTAGTAGGAAGGCAGGCAGGCTTGAACCCATACCGCGAAAGAGGAACGTGAAAAAAAAAGAACGTGACGTCTTTGCCGTTGCATCCATCGCCAAACCGGAAGTGGCGAAGGTTTAAATACAGGCTAGTCAATCTAAAAGGGATGACTTTCTAAAATGTCGGCAAAAAAGCGACGCCTCCGTATAGAAAAGAGCCCAGTTACGTATGAAGGAATTCATGTTTTTAGCCATTGTTTTCGATATTTGTTGCCCGAAGGGTCGATCTTCAAAACGATACAGATTTCCTGAAAATCCGTCACCTCTGCCGAAAGTGTTAGGCATACATACATTTAAACAGACATGTGAGATTTATATCATAGAAGGGATGTCTAGAGAGATTTCCATACAAAATGTTCCTAAGATAACATGATAGTTGTCTATTACTGCTAACTATTAAATTAGACAAACTATTTTTAGCTATCAGGTTGAAAAAAAAAAACAAAAAAACGGGTAATCATACTATTTCCGACACAAATTATTGAAAAAGAATACTATTGAAATATACATTAAAAACAATTCACTTTACTACACCTTATTTGTGACGTATTTGCGTTGGAAATTAATAGTTACTAGAATATATATGCCTTTAAACTTCGTATAAATACAGATTCTGAGTTTAGTAATCCTGTTGTATCACGTAAATCAGTGACTAAACAAATATGGCTACTTTGCGACGAATTTGTATTCATCGCAAATTTACCTAAACAGAACACAAAAACGATAGTCAAAGCAAAAACTTGCTTTTGACTAATTTTAAATTATTTTGTTTCTCTTAATACTAGTAACTCGCCAAAAAAAATAAATAAAAATAATAACAGCAAAATACACTCAACCGAGAAAAATATCGTAACTCCCTGATAAATACAGTTTACAAATGTTCATAGCCTTCCTCGCTATTTATTAGATCAATTGTTTGTCTCAAACGGAATATTCTAATTTTTAAATAATTTAAAGTTAGAAAACATCGCATAGCTACATTGACTGTTGGACTGGAGCAGCATGAAATGTACTATTAGGTTTTCTTGATTATCAAACAATGTCAAAAATTTATATCTGAAGTGATTTATATTTAAAACACATGGTTAATAAACATTTGAAAGAGAAACTGAAAATCCTACTATAGACGGCGGAGAAATACATTTGAGTTAATTAAGATAGCGATCACACCATAATAATTCTAATCGAAATGTCCAAAACCCAAAGTCCGGATAGCGGGAAGCAAAAACAATAGAGGTAAAATATATATAAAATCATAAGTAATGTTTCTCCGTTTTTATCAGTGTAACATACATTGGCACCATAAAGAAAGTCCGCACTTGTCATTTTATTAAAAAAAAAAAACGCATTTTTATGCTCAATTGGATGTAACTGTTTAAACAACCTCCACTTCATTTGATCCGCCTTTTATTCCTCCATAATTTTACCTATCATATTTGACTTTTAATTGAAGTATCCTAGTGTTTAGGTCAATTTAAAAATTAACTTCAAATCGCGAAAACAAAAATGAACTCCGCACAGTGGAAAACTGTTATTTAAATGTAAATTTAGAACATTAATACAACACAAATACAACAGGAACACAATGAACTTGTTAATATTTAATAGCATAGACCTTCTAAAATTTGGCAGCCTGCAATGTTTTGGGCATTCCCTGAATTAGTCTGCGGTAATACTCCGGTAAAAGAACACCCTACTTCTCTTTATGTGAGTGACGTAACAGCTGTAACAATGACGAAATAAATGCAGTTGTTACAAAGAAAAAGCGAATTGAAATAATTTCCTATTCTTTGTCTCCTTTGCTACTGAAACTGTATACAACGTGTTGGTTCCCAGACAACGCTACAAAAAGAGCCATTATAGCTAGATGCTCTAAAATAGCATTTCTCACCGCGAACAAATATCTGTTTCCTACCTGTCTAGCTCTCTTATCCACTTTGAAAAAATCAAAACGTTGAAGTTCGATCGTTCTAACGACCTTGTGAGCGGATTAGCTGAAATCAAGTGTTCCCCGATTTAGCGATCGGCTTAAAAAGGATTAAATAAATAAAAAAAGTTCATTCTATTGTTTAAATATAGAATTTAGAAAACAAATAACTTCATATTCATCATGAAAATGTCAACCAATCAGGGATTCGCTATATAGAAGCTGCGTAGAGCTTAAAACAATTGTCTTCTTACTAGAGGAAACAATTAACAATATGACACTATCAATCTATTACATTAACTCTTATCACTGAAGAGTTCTTAACCGTAATAAGAGGCGCCTTAAAATCGCTCTGACCCCCATGAGGCCCCGATTGAAATGAATGGCTCTAGTCTTGCGAAAGCACCATGTTATTCCTGATCTAACATGGAACATACATCAGATATGTTGCAAAGTTCTCTGGAAAAATGAATGGACTATTCGACCGCACATGTAACTATCTCACTGCAATCCTCTATCTGTATAAGAGCCAAGTACGTCCTAAATTGAAGCACTGTTGCCACATCTGGAATGGAAATGATCGGCGCACCCTATCTTGCCTTGATAGGGTTCAAACCGACTTCGAAACAGAGTAGGTGCTGCCCTTTCCTCTTCCCTGCAGCCTCTTTCCAACAGAAAAGATGCTGCGAGCCTCTCTCTATCGTTATTTTTTATGGCAAATGCTCGTCTGAGTTCCAAGCCATGCCCGACTAACAAAAATAAAAACACTCGACAAACTACAACCTCTATCAAGAATATCCCCCACTCTGTATCCAAATCTAATCGATTCCATGAACAAAGCTTTTTTTCTAGAACTGCCTGCCTGTGGAATACTGTACCGTTGGTCCGCTTCCCGAGTAACTACAATATCCTAGCCTTCAAGTCCAACGTAAACAAGTTCTTGTCGAACAATCCCCTTAAATAATCAAAATTCTACCAAATGTACACCATTACCGATTACTACTCTACCCCTTACATTGATTAACCCCTATCCTCGAGTGGCCTTCGGGCCTTGATAAGTGGTTACTACCTTGTAAAAAATAATTTATTATAGCTTTATTTATTTCTTTATTCATATTTTTCCTTTTCCCAGTGTTTATCTTATTTCTACATTACATTTATTTTACTCTCAGTCAACATCCCTCTCTGTAGCTTTGCTACATATGGATCGCTCGCCAATTAAATGGGCCCCCCGCTTGGATCAGAAGCGGTTCTGTATATCAACCGCAATGGTTCATGGCTTATTAGTCCACCATCTTTAAGAAAAATGTATTATCTATCATGCAAGGAAAAGGAAAAACTGATCGAAAACAAACAGGAGAGCACGAATAAATCCACAGTTTATTAGCTCATCCGGAAAAAAAAAAATCAATTACTTTGAACCGTGATCGTTTTTAAGTACGCAACGAAGGAGGCGGCCGCCTATCAGCGGATTAAACACCAGCTGTTCGATGACACGCATCCGTCAGGGACAAAATTCCGAACTAAAAAAACAAATAAGTCCATTGGAATATGGACGTCATCTTGCACATTATGTTAGGTTTCGCTTACCGAATAACCAGTGAACAACGCGTGTTTCTCTAGCTCACACTATTCAACAAACGTCTCTTGTTCTATTCTGTTTCTGCTGTAACTTTTCCCAACTTTTTTTTCACTATGATTCCGTACATCTATCTCAGCTAAACCTAATTAAATAGCATTATGTTTGAATACAAATGCACAACACTATATGAAACAATATAAAAAGTTGGATAAAACATAAAGCAGGGTGAAGTGTTAAGACTAATCACATTTATTTTTTAGTACTCGTTTGAACACTCTAGATTGTCTACCGTCTACGCCCGAGTTTTACGTTTATAAGTTGTTAATTCCCTTAATTCCCCTGGCAATTGTTTAATGGCCGGAAGTAAAGGTTTATCAAATAGTCAAATATGGCTTCCTGGCTGGGTACGAATCTCCCGACTGACAGTTATTGTCACCTTCTACATTGATGATTGCGAAAGCATGCAAATCTAGTGTATGCAGGTAATAATAATAATAATAATAATAATAATATATGCATATATATATAAATAAACCGAAATCCAAATTGTGTTAAAATTAACATTCTATTTTGATGTATAAAATAGCATACAAATAGATGCTTACTATTGAAACACCCTGCATATTTAAAAAGTGAAATATTATCTTGATAGCTAATTCCAAAGGCTTGTTCACAAAACTTTCTAATTCCTGCTTACTTTACTAGAAATGTGATGTGAACAGATATCTCGCTGCTCAACTCCCCACAGTATACTGTAAGCCATCATCCCCAATAATGGCCGATTACGTTTCAATTAGCAATATGATTTGTTTGGGATGAAATAATAAAAAAAAAGGCTGGAGGACGTAATTGACCGATAAATCAATCAAATGTAAATGCCAAATCAAAAGTCTGAATGGGGGACTATCGTCTGAGAAATTGACCGAATACATAAAAAATATAGGAACGCATAGCAATCACGGCTACCCAGCGTTGTTCAAGGGATTTTTAAGTGATTTTTTTGCGATCAGAACGAATGTGTTTATTGTTGCTGTCATACTTCATATAAATTATTGTAAAAAAACAACAAAAAACAAAAAAGAATATACAAAAAACCCCAATGAATTGGTTGTTTCTGTTTTACGACATTTAATGTTTCTGTTTTACGACATTTAATGCTGAATTCAATGATTTTGAAGAAAATATTTTAGATAGAATATATATTTTAAAGTCATTTTCCATTTAATTCATTGCTGGGACGCTAACAGATACTACCATTTCGGGTCAGAGTGGACCTGGGAGCAATGGCAATTTAAGGTGGCTCCACACCTCCAAAGTCCGAAAGCTGGGGCCTCACCATCGGATATAGTTTAAGGTCATATCCAGGACCACAACCAATGGAAGTTTATAAAAACAGATACTCGAGTAAAGTTTCAAGAAAAAATATACGAGATAAGTATTACCTTAATAAAAAAAAAATCTAACCCTTTCGAATTTATATATAAAGAATTTGTCTTTCTGCCGATTAATCCCAATTTTAATAAATTTTAAAATATTGCCAGATATCATATGTATTAAATGTAAAAAATCAGTGTAATATTAAGATTCAGCCTCTCTTTTTAGAATAAATTTGCACACGTGATTCTTGAAACTATCCAAACACACATAGGTTCATTTTTATTTTATAGGTAATGAAATAAACGTGGTTAGAGGCAACTAGCAGGGAAACCCGAGGTTGCTCGGGATTGGATGAGGATCAGCAAATGTTCTACCCTCCCATTCTTTTGTCATTAAAATCGATGAAATCGCCCACTTTTCAATCAAATTGATTAAATCCCTGCTCTAGTCAGAAACCCATCCACAAGGAAGGAAGCTTCACTTGCCTTTCCGCAGTGACTTAGTCATCAATAGAGTATAGTCTACATTGCACTGTAGAGAATCTACTATTGATTTTATAAAATTATCTGTAAATAATGACTTTACTTAAAGTTTAAAATTCCAAAGACAAGTATCATGATTCAATTGTGCTGTCAACAGAAACATTCATTTCGAACGCGCCCCTGTTTTATCAAAGAACGCACTGTGGATTTTATAAAATTACTTTTGCATAATGATTTAAAGTTATATGTGCAAATGTCAAGTATCGTGGTGTGTGTTCTAAAAAGAAACATTCAACTCGAACGCCCGCCTGTACTATAAAAGAATCTGCAATGGATTTTATTTGCCACTCCTTTCTGTTTGTGCAGTGATAAAACTTTTCGAATTCACTTGTGATGTTAGGCTGTATAAAAGTGTTAACTTTGGTTAAAATCGCTTCTTTCATTAATACGATTTTCGCGATTATCGATTTTTAATACTAAGTAGCATTTCAGCCCGGCGTTGCCCGAGTGTTTGGAGGTGTATGTTTAGCAAAAAAAAAAAAAACAACAACCGGGCAATTTTTTAAAAATTAGACCCCTATTATGACCCCTTAACAGTTATTGCTTTGACGCAAATACAGTTATTAAGTTAGATCCATGTCCAAGGAACCTATATCTAAAATTTCAAGTGTTTACCCCCCCCCCCCAAATTGTCCGAGGAGTTTGGTAGAGTTCTCAAATGTCACATCGTTGAACTTTGACTCCTTAATAGCCAAATTTCTGGCCGAAAACTGATTACAAAGATATTCCCAAATCTCAGTACCCTGTTGCAAATTTCAAGTCTATAGACTTTAAATTGACAGAGTTATTGCGTACGGAAATGTACACTCATAGATACACAGACACTTCACTTTTATAGATATACTAGCATTTCAGCCTGGCGTTGCCCGGGTGTTTGGATGTGTGTGTTGAGCAAAAAAAAAAAATATGTGGTAGTAGGAAGGCAGGCACAAACCCGTACCGTGAAGGGGGAAAAGAACGGGGGAAAACCAGACGTCTTCGCTGTTACGACCACCGCAAAACCGGAAGTTACTTATGTTTTAATTAAGGCAAGACAATCGAAAGCGGACGATGACTTTAAAAAATATCGGCGAAAAAGCGACCCCCCCCCTGTAGAAAACTGCCCAGTTGAAGATGAAGATATTAATGTTTTTAGCACATTCTTCGATATTTGTCGTCTGAAAGGTCGAAGTTTAAAACGATACTGATAGATAGATAGACAATGTTCTTATGTTGGTCTAATGTCAGAATGCGTCCAAGCTTGGACGCATTCCGACATTAGACCAACATAAGAACACTCCTAGACACATTAAGTACCTTTGTGCGAAATAAAGAATTATCGGCTCAGTCGTTTCGGAGTCACTAACGAATGAAATGCACAAAGTTACTTATGCATGATAGTAGATATATAGATTAGTTTTGTTGACGGATATCTTTTTATTTTTAAATGCTTAACTACAAGACAACAACCCTCAACCCTGAAAAAGCTAAACAGTTTAAAACAGAGTTTTATTCAAGTTACATTTTGTAAAAACCTTTTTTATTTTTTGTATTTAAACTTTGTTTTTCGCTTTTGAGGTGAATTATAATTCTTTGTTTAGGTGCGACAGCAATATCATCTTTTAAAGATTAATGTAGTGATATCATTTTCTCTGGAATTTTTTAGGTTAAAATCTGTAGAACTATTTTCTGTCAGTTCGGTAGAGAATATTTCTATTATTATATTTGAGGTTAAAATGTGTTTTATTTGCTTTCGCTTGCGGTTAAGTTTTGTATGGTCTTCTAGATTTATTTGATTTTATGAAACGCTTTCTGCATTTTAAACATGGAGATTACATTTTCTGCCGATTGGAATAATTTGAATCAATCATTAATTTAATTACAAGCGTTTTTCCCTAAAAAGGATTATTTGATTGAATAATTAATTTAATTAAATCAGAGTTTTACTTTTCGGGGAAACGACGGAAAAAAGCAACATATATAAAATAATACGCATGCGCGCGCACACACACACGCGCGCGCATATCTCTTTATGTGTGTAGTTTCGAACGTATACATGTTTCTATATTTCTATGTAAATGATTCTTTCTAAAACAAATTAACAACTCATTTTGAAGTTTGGAACGTAATTGTTACGGGTAATAGGTTTCGACGTGGAATATATTTAGTTTTATTTAGTTTATGCAAATAGGTTTAAAAACGGTGTAATTTCTACTTGAAAAAAAAAAAAACACTCCAGATATTTTTGAAATTTGCACAACAGGCATTAAACGTCAAGAAAACAGATTAGTTTGGGAATGCTATGTCAATGCTATGCTGTATACTTAAATGCCATTTATCAAATTTAAGGTTTAATGTGCACAAGAATGATTACGAAATTAAATAGCTTCCTATGAACAACATTTTAAAAAAATCCTTACGTATTCAATATTTCTGAAATGTCAATTGTAGTCGGAATTTAAACAATGTCATTCTTAACTGTTTAATAAATGATATTGTTTGAATGTTGTCATATTAGTAAAAGTTATTGTCTCCAATGGTGCTTGATTAAACATAGTTGAGAGGGAAAATATAAGGCAATACTAATGTCGTATGTACAATATAAAAGAAATAGTAGCACTAGAAAGATCTACACCATGCTGGTAATTATAGAAGCAACCAGACTCAAACAATTTCAAATAAATGTCTAGCAAATATACCCGGGAAACCAAGTTCAAAAAGGACACAAACAACTGCAAATACAAAGGGTATAATCTTTCAAAACTTATTTAGTTTTAATATACGCGATAATGGTTGAATGTTTAGCTTCCGGTAGATTATTCCATCCCCAGCTACAACAAAATAACGATTTTTAAAAATCATTTCTTAAAAATACACATATCTTCAGTAATATTAAAGGCAAGTGTACTTTATGAAGTGCTGATAATATCTGCTTGAATCATTATATATGTTGTGTTAAAAATATACACCTGTCATGTTAGTAAGAGAGTTCTGTTAGTGGGATGTGACGCTTTTGATGCACTGATGAGTTTGTCTGGTTGTTCAAAATTATAATTAATGAACTATTATACACTTCGGGTCAAACGCTTGTGGGGAAAACGCTTGTACGCAAATTTTTACCAAGAGATCAACATTTTTAAAACGGATAACTGCACGGCTTCATGTTTCGTTCTAACGTACTATCTTTAAGAAATATTTATAGCTCTAGTATTACACTATTGAGAAATTTGTCATCTCAAATTATTGTATTACGTAAAAAACATATTTTGTATAAATATACATTTTACATATCTCATAAATATATGCGCCTTACACGCACACACACATATATATATATATATATATATATATATATGCATATATGTGTGTGTGTGTGTGTGTGTGCGTACACGTGCGTATGAACGACTTAATGAAGCGCTTTATGGTTGAGGAAAACAAAGTCAATGTTAATTATATAATGAAATTAATTTCATCTCCAACTTTGAAGGGTCATAATGAACCGATTCCTATATTGATTTGATTTCAGGCTAGTAAAGAATGGGCGGAAAAGCAAGTTTTCTTTTATTTTGGTCTTGTGCAAACAAAATTTAGCAGACTCAAAAAGAAATCTGGGTGTGACATGAACGTGTATGATAGAATATGTAGTTCGATATAAAATATGACTGACTGGAAAATAACAAAATCATGATTGCAAAAGAAGCTTATAACGATTGATATCAAGATTAAAAGGATGAGTGGTAGAGTGAAACCAAGAAATAAGGTTTAGAAAAAAAAAAAGGAAATGTGCAATTAATAGGAGAACCCGATAACATGAAAAAATAGTGAACAGAAAAAGAAAACAATGACACACAAAAGAAAGAAATAAAAAAGAAAACGGAGACAAAATAAGGACGAGAGGAAAATGTTTGTTAGCACTTTTACGTTTTCCTCAGAATAAAACAGAACTTCGCTCTGATTGTTAGTACTTATGCAGAATCTGGCCCGCATTATCATCGGCATATACTGTGCAGGTTATGCCAACCGTCGGAAACTATCGAACGAATACTTTCTGTGTGTTTGTGTTTACAGAAACCTATTGCAAAGGTTTAAAACTCTAGCAAGCAGTTAAAACGTAAGAAACTAAGTATATAATTATAATCAAAAGCAGTCATCGTATGGTTGTCCCATTAATAAAAGAGCCAGTTGTGCACTTTACGAGCCACCCTGAAATAATATGGTTATTACTTAGAAAGTCATTCTAAAAATGGTGAGGGGATTTTTTTAAAACTTATATTCTGAGCAATTAATTAAACAAAATATATCGTTTGCCAATTGTTGACTGCCGAGATTTCATTGGTTAAGCGTTTTATCACCTCCAGATGTTTACGTTACCTGTCGGAATATTCCGGCGATAACTCACTCTGTATTATGCATTCGTAATTAATTTTGTTTTGACCTATTGACTATAAAAATGTTGGCATGCACAGATTGCTGACGAACAACTGAGTTTATTTAACCTTAATACAGTAGATAGGTAGAGAAATAAGAAAAACAGAATATATAAACTAACGTGTAGGAAAATAAGACCACAGAAGAATTTAAAAAAATGCTAGAGAATATGAACAAATATTGATTTATGATAATAATAATAATAATAATAATAATAATAATAATAATAATAATAACAATAATAATAATAATAATAACAATAATAAAAATTAGCAGATCCCGTTGAAATTCCACTGTAATTGAAAAAATAAAACAAATAACGACGAATTTAAAACAAATTTTAAAAATTCATTTTTGTATTTTTTAAAGCAAAAAATAATTCATTAAAATAAATGTTTTCAATGAGAATTGAACACACAATACATTGTTGTTTTTTTTAAATAATCTTTTGATATAAATTATAAAGGAACATATACTAATTCATCTGCACATTTGTTTTGTTTTAAAAAGAAGCTGTAATACCCCCCCCCCCAAAAAAAAAAATTACAGTCCTCTCTCAACATGTCTTTAATTACAAAATAACATTTGACACCGTAAACAGACAGCCATATTATTTTGTTTTGAAATATTTTTGGAGAGAAAATAGTTTTAATGATTTTTAACTGAAAAAGAGCGACTATAAAGTGAGGTAATTCGTTTCTCATTAATTAATGTTTGCCATTTTTTTTTGTGACACCGGACGTTTGACAAGTAAATTAATATTTAGATAATAAAAACGTACAGAAAAAGAGCATTTTTGAGAGAACCACTGCCTCCGAAACCAAGCAAGTGGTGAGGGGAATCTGAAAGTCAAAATGTAAGTCACAAAGTTTATAATTTATATATGAAGCATTAAATTTCTAAAACAATTCTACGTTTCTATATGAATAAACGTGCTAAATCGCGAAATATTTTACGACATTTTTGACACTAGTAACAATGTACACTAATAAAAACAGAAAGAAATACGACCAGTAGAGGAGAGAGTAGTTGGAGAAACGGGACGTTTAATAAGTAAAGAGAAAAGATGGCGGCGGATAAAGCGTAGGAAAAAGAAATCATATGGCGCGAAAGTAGATGACCATAGAGATAAACGAATGAATTTAGAGATAAGAGTTTAAAAAAAAGATCTGTAAATAGATTTGTGAACACGAGGAAATACGTTTATTCGAATCTGTAATATGATTGAATTAATTAAGACAAAAATATATGAACAAATGAACGATATAAGAAACGCGAATCTTGGATACAAATAAAAAGCAGCTTAAAACATTGTCAGAAACAAAGTATAAAAATCAAAAGCAGAATAAGAGAAAAGAAAGAGTTGAGGAAAAATATTAGACGATTGAATTAAAGTTAGAGTGTTAAAAAAACAGAACAAAATTTTGAACAAAAGAAGAAGGAGAGAGAAAACAAATTAGCAAGTCGAAAATTCAGAATAAAAAAAAATATGCGGTAAAGTCTAATTATCAGAGGAAGTAAGTGAAGATTTAAGTTAAAAAATATTAGAGACACGACACGCATTGACGATAAATGATAATTGTAAAAGAAAGCGAAACAAAATATATTTTAGGGGTAACATTATAATCCTGCCAGAAGGAAAGAAAACAATACAAAACAAAAAATCCCAAATTTAAGAATTGAGAGAAATACTTAAAATCGAGGCAAAGTTTGCAAAATACAGCAAGGTAGTTATTTTAGAAAGGAGTCAGCAACAAAAAAAATTAGGCAAAACACTGGGTTTAATATGCACTTTTCTGACTAGGATAAATAATCAACACAATCAATATGAACATAATTTTTTTTTCGTATGATTATTTTACTATAAACAGTCATTAGCTTCTATGTTTCTGAATTTTTGAAATGACGATTCGTATTATTTGGATTTATCGGACTACTGTTCCCAACTTAAGTGTCATTTTCATAACTTTCAACTTTCTTCAGGAGTATCTTGTCGAACTCGAAAATGTTTCTGTCGAACTGGGAAATTTGGACGGAACTTCGAACGGAACCCTGTATTTACTTCACGGGGGTAGCATGCTCTCATTCCGTCAGCCATGACTGAATAGAGGTCGTAAGTTATTCGCAATTATATATTTCACTCGCAACACTGAGAATTGAACCTTCAATATCAGGAGAATATAATTTTCACAATTGAATTTTCCAAATAACCTCACTACTGCGCCAGGGACCAAGATACACCTGAAAACGGTTGGAAGTTACATCGATCGAAAATAACACTCATGATTAGAACCGTAGTCCGATGAATTTAAATAATAAAATTAACTTTTTTAAAATTTAGTTATTGCTATATACTATTACTTCAATCCTATTTATTGCTGGGACGAGGATTTTCTATACATTATTGTAGAATTTAACTGCCTATTTACGGATGACGTTATTTTGATGGAGTGACGCATATTATGCGCATCCTCTGGCCCAGGATGAAGATTGAGAACAATTATCGGCTAGTTGCAGACAGGAGACACGGTAATTTTAACTTAAGATATTATTCCCTTTCACTATATATTGTTCATTCCTTGGGTATAATTCCCAATTCTGAATGATACAATAACAACGCCCAATAGTTAGAAAGAATTAAATTTATTAACCAAATCCCACCCAAAAATTCACTAAACATATACACAATATGTATATAAACCAACATAAATGCGTACCTATGTATATGAAGATGGGCACACAACTACACGCATTTGTATAGGTGTGTGTGTGTGTGCATATATATAATTACTTAGATATGTAAGCTTGCACATGTAAGTGCTTATATATAAGTGCATAATACACATAATTACACAACTACATTAACCTATTAAATAATAGATGAACATCTAGACACACACCATATATATATATATATATATATATATATATATATATATATTCTACACTTTTTTAAAAATATTTCAGGTAATAACAATACTTGCAAATGATTAAAACCATCATATATGTGTGTGTGGTTGAGAGTTCAATAAGTTTATAAGATAATCATTTGCATACACAAAGAATTCAACAGAAACAACGATTTGTGATCGAACGTTGCCCAGACGATCTGTGTTTTTTTATAGGTCGAATCTATCAATACAGGAAATTGACACCAAGGTCAAATAAAAAAAAACAGTATAACATCAGAACAGCATATCGAATAGTTACCATAAAATACCTGGGTCTGTCTGTCATATATATATATATATATATATATATATATATATATATATATATATATAATTATTATTACTGTAATGATTAAAAAGGTTTTTTTTTTAAATTCATAGACACTTCGGGAATCATCAATGCAAGGAGAAACGATTACAGACGGTCCAGATATTTGAACCCGGCTACGAAGCCATATCTGACTCTTAGCAACAAAATAAACTCACGTCTAACGTTAACCGCGATAAAAACAGTTGAAATTTAAACATTTATTATTAAATGCCATAGTAGTCTATTGATTATAATATGATCTGCTAATGCGAGCTTAAGTGGCCGACTTTTATTTAAATTTTAAAGTGTTCAACAATATAGATATATAGTATTGCGGTCACATGACTTTTTTTTATTAAACATGTGTAGCGCTTACTGAGCCCAAGCAATGGTGTCCCCTCTGATTCTAGTGTAACATATTTGAAAAAAAAAAAAACATTGCCTGATAATACTGCTGAACCGTTGTGTGACGAAAATCAAATTAAGTATATTTTTTCATAATCCGAATGTAAATAATCATACGATAATTGTCTGTGAATTGTTCATTCGTATAAATAGCACATATTGCACTCATTCTAGGTAAAACGAGTTTATAATCTTATATATATTGTTAAATGTTTCACAGCATGCCAAAGAATAGATGGACTAAAATAATGTGAAGCTTTAAAAGCGAGCAGATAAAAAGGAATATCTGCCTTGCTACAAAAGAATGCTACTTTTATTTTGGTGCCCCCCTATTTTTGTTGATTAGGGGACTTTGTTTAAAGAGAATCTTTTATCAAATTATTGTTCAATACATTGTTTATTTCAATAAAACATCGTCTCCGAAACGATCGTACAATCTATTGATTTTTTCTGTTTTCCTTTTGAAACTGATTTTTACTTCAAAATTATGAATCGTTTTACTCAATATATATATATATATATATATATATATATATATATATATATATATATAATAATAAATGGAAAATACAAATTGACTTTCATACCACGCTCACCAAGCGCAAATTTCCGCCATTAGAAGATATCACCCCTGACGAACAACACGCGTACTCTTTACTGACTGTATTCTATTTGCTACAAGGATGAAAATGAAAGAAAAGAAAAATTATATAAAAATTTCGATGATAGCGTATATCGCCGAAATATAATTTTTACACAAATAAATATTTGTTTATTTTACATAATATTGCGTTTAATTTGGCTTATAAACGTAATTTATACGTATTTTATTTTAAAATTTAAACATATAACAAAAAAAAACCAACAACTTTGGTTTATATATATATATATATATATATATATATATATATATATATATATATATACGTATACTCTGTAAAGTTATATATGAGATTCTGGCGACATATTTACCACTTGGGCATTTACGCCATATCCTAATTCAAGGTTATTTATGCTTTCGGACATGTTTGTGTGGCGTTTCCATTGTATCCATTCATTAGTTCCTTGTGCCGCTCTACGAAAATAGAATATATTTTGCGCTATTCTTTTCGTCTTAAATTAATATTTCACGAATCTCGAAATAGAATATTGCAAACAGAAGCTGTTATGATTGCTATGCATCGGATCCCAATTGATTCACTGTCAATCCATCATTTCGTCCCTTTCTTCTATTCCTTCCATCAATAAGCATTAAACAAAATACATGCTTTCTTATCAATTGTTACATATCGATATTTTAGAAAATATAAGTGTTTACGCAAGAGGTTTATTAACGTGATCGGTTCATATAAAGTTTTGCAATGAATAACATTTTGATATGAAGGGGACTCATTTTAGAGAACACAAAATTATTCACAGTTAACTACTTACATAATCTATCATTCTGTACTCGTCCTTGTCTACATCTCCTAGATCTACCTTTATATAAGGTAAGGTGTGCAAACATTATGGACTTCGGTTTAAAATCTATGGAAAATGTCATGTTTGTGCTTCCATTAAAGTAATAAATGTTTATAAAGACTCCAGTATCTCTACGCAGTTTTTCTGAGTTTTCACAAAGCACAATATGCACTCCTCTGTTTGAAAATTCCAATATTACAGGTTTATATTAAATTTTGCCAATAACAATTGGACCATATTTATGAAAGATATTCTTAATGTAATCATTAAAACCACATGAGGCGATTCCTTAAAATTGTAACATTTTTAAGAATTAAAATCACGTATTTCATTTTAATCGAAATCAATATAAGCATACATGACATAAATCTTAACAGCATTGTGTTTTTATTTTAATCTTTTTAAGGAACATAAAAGTGGTGAACACCTCTTCCGGTTTGGGGAATTTATCTGAACCGTCTTACGAGAGTCTTCTATTATCTACATACCTTTATATATCTCGACATTTGATATAAATATTAATTTCAACTGTATTTACCGCGGTTAACATTGGCCGTGTGGTTTGGTACTTGTTAATGGAGTCAGAGAGGGCTTCGTGGCAGAGTTCGAATCTCCCGACTGGTTGTAATCGTAACTTATGTCCTAATGATTCCAGAAAGGATGAAACTCTAGCGTTTATAGGCATTAAACATTTATATATATATATATATATATATATTAGTCCTCACGCGAAAGAGCAGGTCACGAAATGTTTTAAATAATAATAGAATAACAATAACAAAGACAATTTAAAAACATTATCTTTCATCTAGCAATTAATGATACAGATATAAAATTTTCAATGATCTTTTTTTAAAAAGTGCAACAGAATGTACATTACATAAAATAAATCCAAGGTAATTTTTTGATTAAATTTAAATCAAATTTTTATGCCTTACTTTGTAAAATATTATAAAAGTGCACTTTGAAGATGAATAAATTTCAAATTGAATCTTGTACCTTTATTTTTAAAGCCTATAGTAAAAACGTTTTGTTTAACAATTTTCATGCCTTGGATGAAATGATTTTCTAACATGTGTGTGTGTGCGTGTGTATATATATATATATATATATATATATATATATATATATTGCGGAAGTGAATTTGAATAATAAAATTGGATCACGTCTAAAGTTCAGGTTCCACTTTTACAAGCCCTAGATGTAGAAAATCCAAAGGCAATCATCGTATGTATTGCTAAATAAAGATGCTAGCAAGCATATCGCTACATCAAACTTAATATGCAAATTTCTGAAATTTGAGAAACATAGCAGAAAAGATTCGCAAAAAAAGATTTGACTTACAAGACAATCAAATGGTGTTCTAAACATAGTATTTTAATTTCAACTTTGTCCAAATCTAGTTCCGTAAAAGTTTTCATGTTAATACAATCTGTCACCGGATCTAATTAACTGAAGCCGCGGGCCAGATTCGACCAGAATGCTATAGTTTTCTGACACCTGACGTAACAGATAATGTTTGAAACAAACGTGAAATTAAACTCTAAATTCGCAAAGCTATAAAGAAAGGCAGAGATGTGATTGTTTTTATGTAAATTCAAGCTGCAAAGTTCAATTGGACCACCGGCGAGAAAATAAATTGCCTGTCCGCCAGAATCGGTTTATTCCCTCTTTTTTCCCTATTTTTTCATTCTGTACATATCTTTTCTCATTTTAATATTTTCGTTGCTTTTTTATATAACTTCTAGTCGTAGTCTTTTCAGCTTTTAACTAATCTGCCTGTTTATTTCCCAAAGTAGATCTTTGCCAATCCGGTGTAAGTATGAGATAATAATATTTAAAAAAAGCAGATGACATTAATAATAAGCAGATGGTAATAATATTAAGCAAGATCTGAAAACTCCGTGGTTGCTCACTTGACATAATCTATTGTTTCTCATAGCAATGTCATTTTACATAATACAATATTAACGTTCTAATTCACTTATTACAAAAAATACATTAAAAAAATAAAGGTCATTTTTAATTTAACTAAAACAGAATTTTATTTATGATGTGTTAAATTTGGAAACAATTTATTTTAAAATGCACTATATAATAAATAAAACATCGGCTCCAGACATTTTGTATTACACCCCCCCACACACACAGATATGTATTATGTTTGTTTGTTTGGGTGTGTATATTAAATTAATTTCGTTTCCTTGCAAGTTATCATATACATATGTTCAAAGAATTCAAACAGATAGTTCCAGAGACATCGACATTTTTAAATATACAATCGTATCGGCACATGAGGAATTGACACCGAGTCAACATTTAAAAAAGATTATTATAACAGATTGACTTATACATCGACTCGATGGGTAACTGGAAATATAAACCGTTAAGTCTGTGTCGAGTTCAAGAGTTACTTCCCTTTAAATTAGCGGGTGCATATCATGGAATTTACAGTCGCGACAGAAGCAATTATTGTATTGCAGATACATATTATATTACTACTACTATTACTACTAAAATAATAATGATAATTATTGCAGTTCTAAACAAGCTAATACTATTTTAAGGTAACAAAACAGATGGAGTCGAATAAATGACTGTAAAATCGAAACTTTAAGCTTAACATTAAAGTTTGATATCTACTTTGATACTACATCTGTTTTGTCTTCGGTTAAAAATAAATAAGAAATCCTTCTATAATGAGACACTATTAACTTTTTCCTTGTCCAGCGTGTTCCTATTGAGAGATGAGATTTTCTTAACATTAAACTGAACTTGTGTTTGATTCTACTTTTCTAGGCAGGCAACTACGAACCTTAAAATAAAAGCTTGGAATTTCCGATAAAACTGTCTTTTACATTGTGTAAAGTATTAAGCGCAAAACCTGCTCATCATTTATTACGATATAAATTTTGTACTTACCATAGACATGATTTGTGGGGGAAAAATCAAACTTTTATATTTACCAATGTACTAAATTACCTAAACTTGAGATAATCTATTTATATTCATTAGTTCTCTGAACGATAGGTTATAGACATGTACTGTCCTTGGAGCAAAACATGATAGTGAACTCTAAATCTGCCAATCTATGGCAAAAACGAATCGTTTGATTACTTTATGTAAAATGGGAAATCTGTATAAAGTTCAATTGGACCACCGGCGTGAAAACAAATTGCTTATCTTCTGTAATCGTCTGATTTTTCCGATATTTTCTTTTTCTAGTTTTTTCCATTTTAATTTATTTTGTTAGTTTAGGTTTATTTTTATACTACGTCGAGTCGCATTCTTTCCTATGTTGAATTAATCTGCTCTGCTTTTTTATTTGTTTCTTTTTTCAAAATATATTTTAGTCACTGCATTGCAAATATGAAGTCTGATATCATACCACAACACACACACACACACACAATGGAAGGCTACAATAATACGCTGTTATATCAATATTGGTGGATACTCAGAAAAATGGTCGTAAAGGATGTGGAAGAAAAATAACTCATGAAATCACCAGAATAGCATGAAGTCGACAAAAATGCGTAGAGAACTTATTGTCACTTACATCCGGGAGAAACCTAACGACTGTCATACGCGAATATAGCAAAATTTCTTGTCGCTACTCGTACCGAGCAATGAATACCGAAGTAATTTACCTCAACTTTCTGGACGAGTTTGTATAGTGTGTAAGGTTTGATTAAAATAAAAAAAGTCAAGTAAAATCTCGTTATTCATACGCAAATAAGATAGTGCCGGGTTTAAGAAACAGGCTGTTTTTAGAGTAAGATTTGATTCTTAGAGTTGTGAGTTTGGACTACAGAGATACCAGAATTTTAACTGCAAAAATAAAAACTATAGCAAGAATTTAATATGTAAACGGCTATTGCAATGAACACAAAATTATATGCAAGTCCGACATCGAATAAAGATGTTGGACATCTTGAAAAGCCTTGTTACTCAGTGTTCAGAGCACATCTTATATCTTTGCTGAAGGACAATTATCGATAATAACGCGTGTGAGAACTCCTCGTTAGGAGAAAATAATTAACGTTTATTCCGATCCAAAGAGCCGCCGCGATCGTAACATCGATTTCAACCAGAAAAACGGACCGAGAATCGGTACAGATTCCCATTTGAAGTGGATGTGAAGTACTGGAATATCGAAACCTCTTAATATCACTTAAATCTAGAGGAAGACATTGGGCAACATCAGCAAACATTAATGGTAAAGGCGAGTTGCGGAAACACATCTCATTTTTTATGGCTATGACTACGGACAAGGTGTGTAGAAATTTGATATAATAAGCAAACAAGAACGGAAGATCATTATCACAAAGATCTTAATCTTGAAATAAAAAGCATTCTATACGTAGGAAATACAATTGACAAAAAGAATACAGCTACATGAGTCTGTAGTTATTGGGAAGAAGCTACTGAAGTATGAAGTTGTATCATAATGAGGATATCAAAACAGCGAATTGAAAAGTATCACTGGATCACAAAGTCAAACGAGTTCAAACTGGAAAGGATCAAGAAATTCTGAATAGCACATGCCATAATTGTATTTATAAAAACAACCGAGATTAGCAACATCACGTCTGTGAGCGACAGGGATCAGAGAGAAGAAATTGTGAAGCCAATCAAATTACAGATATGGTTGTTAACCTATAATTTGTTTGGTACCACCCTTTCTTATCTCCCGTTCACAAATGTTGTGATGAGTGCTAGAAATCTTAGGAGACTTGCTGTCCCTGAGAATCCATGAGGCATGACAATTTAAGGGTGTGCAATCACTGATAATGTATCGGGTGAGGAGAATAACAATAATAAAATTTAAAAAGTGTAAGAAAATTAACGAAAGTAGAAATAGTAATGACATATTTTAAAGTCAAACTTGATAATAAAATGGAAACAATTTTGTTGTGTAATACTTTTCAATAAACGATCTGAAAGAAAAATAGAATACCGCGAAACTTTGCTAAATGTGTCGAAACCACGATTAATTAAAAAAAAGTAGAATAAAGAACAGAATATTATACAAAAGTAAAAATAATACGAAACCGAGAATGTTTAATATAACAAAAGAAAGAGACATTGAACATAAATGTAACTGTTATAAAATAAATTTTCCAATCCGTAAGGCAATTAAGAGAGACACAAAATAGAGATGCTACGAGAGACTTTCAAGTAGTGTCTCCTAGTTTTCATTGCACTCGAATGGATCAGATGAAATTGCAAATTGCATTAGTATGATAAACGGACTTCTGCATTCATGACCTGAGAGTTATCTTTGTTGCAGATACTGACGGTGTGAGAATCTAGGAAAACAATCTCTGTCAGGGACGTTCCTCAGAAAGAGATGTATCATTGAATTCGTCCACGCAAAAAAAAACAACAACAAAAAAAAACAAACAAACAAAAACGATCAACTTTTCCGGCGCTTGTTAACCTTTTAAACAGCTAACACAGTTGATGTCAATATACTTTCGAGATGGGATCGTTGATATCAGAGTGGCGACAGATGTGTGACAAAGCGCATCCCGGACTTTTACAACCAAAACATCAAAAAAGACTAACAAATGTGCATGGAGAATGGTGGTGACTATGTAGGAAAATACATTTCGTAATACAACAGTCACCGAACTTATAAACGAACACAATGTCAATTACAAATAAGATTAAAAAAATATATATATACAAAAATGATACAAAAGTAAAGAAAGAAAGATAGAATTACAGGAAAAATGAATAAAAACACAGACTTAAGTCAAGGATGATAAAGGCTAAGAATAACAAAAGACAAACTAAGAACACAGAAAAAAAGACTAAAAAGAAATGTATGCGAGAAGATAATATTAAGAAATATTGAATGGTGAGACAATAGGCAGAAAGATATAATATAGAGAAAACAATAAACATAAACAAAAATCGGAAGAAGAAAGAATAAACTGAAAGAAACACGATTAAAGAGGAACGAGAACGAAAACTCGAAAGATAATTTGACATGTGTAACGAATTAAGAAAAAAAACTGACGATAAAAAGATAACATTAGACAAAGCATCATTAAGAAGAGGAAAAGAGAAAGGAAATTAATCGTAAGATATTAAATAGACGCAGAAATATTTTCAACAAATGATGAAACTTGAATAAAAATGTAAAAGTAAATAACAGAACCCTTATATTAAACAAATCAGAATATGTTTATAAATGAAAAAAAAAAAGAAATATAGAAATAAATCGAGAGAAGAATGAATAAACCAGAGGAGCAAATAAACAGGAAGAAAATTTAATATGTACAATAAATGGAAAAAAAAGGAATGAAACAAGACGTCACCAGTAAAAACACTATTAAAAAGCGTAAATAAAAAGCACTATTAAAAAGCGTAAATAAAAAGCACTATTAAAAAGCGTAAATAAAAAGCACTATTAAAAAGCGTAAATAAAAAGCACTATTAAAAAGCGTAAATAAAAAGCATTAATAAAAAGCGTAAATAAAAAGCACTATTAAAAACACTAAATAAAAAGCACTATTACAAAGAGTAAATAAAAAGCACTATTACAAAGAGTAAATAAAAAGCACTATTAAAAAGCGTAAATAAAAAGCACTATTAAAAAGCGTAAATAAAAAGCACTATTAAAAAGCGTAAATAAAAAGCACTAATAAAAAGCGTAAATAAAAAGCACTATTAAAAAGCGTAAATAAAAAGCACTAATAAAAAGCGTAAATAAAAAGCACTATTAAAAAGCGTAAATAAAAAGCACTATTAAAAAGCGTAAATAAAAAGCATTAATAAAAAGCGTAAATAAAAAGCATTAATAAAAAGCGTAAATAAAAAGCACTATTAAAAAGCGTAAATAAAAAGCACTATTACAAACACTAAATAAAAAGCACTATTACAAAGAGTAAATAAAAAGCACTATTACAAAGAGTAAATAAAAAGCACTATTACAAAGAGTAAATAAAAAGCACTATTAAAAAGCGTAAATAAAAAGCACTATTAAAAAGCGTAAATAAAAAGCACTATTAAAAAGCGTAAAAAAAGCACTATTAAAAAGCGTAAAAAAAGCACTAATAAAAAACGTAAATAAAAAGCACTAATAAAAAGCGTAAATAAAAAGCACTATAAAAAGAGTAAATAAAAAGCACTATTAAAAAGCGTAAATAAAAAGCACTATAAAAAGCGTAAATAAAAAGCACTATTAAAAAGCGTAAATAAAAAGCACTATTAAAAAGCGTAAATAAAAAGCACTATTAAAAAGCGTAAATAAAAAGCACTATTAAAAAGCGTAAATAAAAAGCACTATCAAAAAGCGTAAATAAAAAGCACTATAAAAAGCGTAAATAAAAAGCACTATTAAAAAGCGTAAATAAAAAGCACTATAAAAAGCGTAAATAAAAAGCACTATTAAAAAGCGTAAATAAAAAGCACTATTAAAAAGCGTAAATAAAAAGCACTATAAAAAGCGTAAATAAAAAGCACTATCAAAAAGCGTAAATAAAAAGCACTATCAAAAAGCGTAAATAAAAAGCACTATTAAAAAGCGTAAATAAAAAGCACTATCAAAAAGCGTAAATAAAAAGCACTATTAAAAAGCGTAAATAAAAAGCACTATCAAAAAGCGTAAATAAAAAGCACTATCAAAAAGCGTAAATAAAAAGCACTATCAAAAAGCGTAAATAAAAAGCACTATAAAAAGAGTAAAATAAAAAAAAATAAATCGCAAAATATAAAATAGACGTAGAAGAAACTAAATAATGAAAGTAAAAAACTGTAAAAAATAAACTACGTAAACATTATACAAAACGAACAAGAGAATGTTAAAATGGAAGTGACATTACATATGACAGAACATAAAAAGTAATCGACTAAAAAA
>NC_136486.1:124837335-124904835 GCF_053919585.1 Euprymna scolopes | reverse complement strand
CACAGTAGTTCCGAGCCAGGGTCTCTACTGAGACTGCTGTTCATGAATTCCTGATCTGTATAGAGCGTAAACTAACAAAAAAGAAGATGCACTCGGTGTCTTTTTAGATATTGTTGGAGCTTTTGACAACATACGCTTCAGTAGGATGTTCAAGTCGCTACGAGAACTCAATGTGCCACCAGTACTCATCCGATGGATTGAGTATATGGTGAGGCACAGAACAGTTCAAGTAGAACTACTGAGGGCAACTGTTAAAAGGGAAGTAGTTAAATGAAACCCCCAAAGTGGGATTTTATCACCTTTACTATGGAACTGTATGCTGAATCCTCTTTTAAAGGAGTTTAAAAATAGGAATATTTATGCCCAGGCTGCTGCTAATGACATCGCAGTGCTGGTCGCGGGTTCAAAAGCATCATTCGTCAGACGCATTGCCAAATGGGATTACATTTTTCATCAAATGTGATAACGAAAAATTTGAGTTCATTCAAAGAATATGTATATCATAGAATTCACTAATATTTTTAATCGATAAATTCACCATTTTTTGCTATAAAATCATAAGGAGAGTTAAAACAAAATTAGTTATTAAAAAAAAAAGTTCGGTTTTTTAATTAAAAAAAAAAACAACGATACACGGGATTGAACCTAAAATCTTTCCACCAACCCCCGGTACTCTAACCGTTACGCTAACATGTCATATTGGCAAAATTGCAGTAAAAAATATTTATATACAAAAAAGTTATGCAAAATAAAAAAGCGTTAGTCACTTATGTACTTACTCTCCTGTTTGTGAACCCACATATTTTGTTGTAACTTTTTTCTACTGAACCAATTTTCAATTTTTTCTTTCAAAATGTAGCTAATGAGGTGTTCTATCCAACTATATAACCTGGTTGAAATTTGGTTGCGAACGGAATTAGTGGTGGGGGTTTGAATGTGTCTCGATTCATTCAATTTCGGACTTAAGCATATATTCAACCACTACCGTGGTTGAATGATATATATATATATTTATAACTATTAAGTTATATATATATATATATATATATATATATAAATGAATTTTTATATATATATTACTATGAAGGTATATATGTATATATAAGTATGAAGTTACATATATATATATATAAGTATGAAGTTATATATAAATAACTGAATTTACATATATATAACTATGAAGTTATATACGTCAAGGTAGGATAGGCAGTTTTTAGCCACTCCTGCCCTGATATGGCAGCAGTATTGCAATCCTTGGACGTACTTTGCTTTTATATAGATAGAGAATTGCATCAGTAATGTGATATCTTCAGGGGCGGTAGAAGGATCTCACCATCTTTCCAGCGACCTTGGCAACAGAATTTATGTACGTGTTTCATTTCAGATCAGGAGTGAAGATCACGCCAAGAAGCTTGTCAAAACATAAGGCTTCTCATAGACGAGAGTCATCCATTTCAATTGATGCCAGATGGGGATCAGAGTGTTGATCATGTAAAGATAGGAGTTTGGATTTATAGGCAGTAAATGTAACCAGCCACGTCTTTCCCCACTGAACCACTCGTTCGAGGTCAGAGGAGAGAGAATCAGAGAGGGCTTGGTCATTTACAGCCTGTGATGTGTTGCCGTAGATGGTCGTGTCATCAGCATAGATGTCCACGAATTATTGAAGTATGTGTGTAGGGAGATCATTGATGTAGATCAGGAAGAGAGTTGGGCCCGGGATGGACCCTTGAGGGTCTCCCGCATTAATACTGCAGGGCTCTTATTTTTGTCCATCAACCACTACTCAAGAATTAAGTAACACAAAATATTTAAGTATTTTAACCTGACGATCACTTGCGGGAATTTGGCGTATATATTTATAACCTACTCTGTATTGAACAATGTTGAAGTAAATAGTTAAGAGAATACTTAAAATATATTTCCCGAATAATATTTTCGTGAACGCATGAAATATATATATATATATATATATATATATAAATAAATAAAAATTATAACATACGTCCACATATATGAAAGAGAGGAAAACGGCAGAGATCGAGTTAATGGATATAATCCCACGATGGGCGGCATTAACAGGCATCAGATTAACAGTGGCTACTGATGACACTGAACAGTCTACATGATTTATTGCGCAGATGAAACATATGGAATATTTATACTTTGGTTCTCTTTGCTTGCTTATTCCATCGTGCATTTTAAGTAATCAGATGATGGAGAACACTACTTGTTGTCCTATCTACAACGAATATCAAAATTTAAAGTTAAATTTAAATTTAAAGGACACAGAAGAAAGTGGATTAACACTATAAAACGAGTAATAGAGAAATCAAATTTAGCAATCTCGAGAACTTCAGTTCAGCAAGTTTGAAACGCCGGGAATTGCCGACAGTCCAAATTTCTGTACAAAAAACAAACAAAAAATCCAACAAAATACAAAGCAAAAAAAAATAAATAAATAAAAAATAACAGCAACGTTTTGTCAACATTGTGTGGTGTTTTAAGGATCAGATTAGAGATATTTCAGACATTGAATGCCTATTAGACACTATTCTCGATCGTCACTGGTCTCTCTGTACAGGAGATGTCAGAGACTGTCATAAAAATACTTCTCATCGGAATTAAACCGTGATGAATTATTCAAAGACATGATGTGCTTAATTCTCAAGCTATACAGTACATTCGGCAGGTTGCAGGTATATTCATTAATAGATGGCAGCTTTAGTACCGAATAAGAAACCGTAGGCAGAGAATAATTACATAATTAAAAAAAAACTAAATGAGCAAAAATAAATTCTTTCATGCTGGCACCCAGGATTAAAGAGGGCCAATCAACCGTTATGCACCAGGACGAAAGAGGTAAGCAATGGTGTAAACATTCTCTACCCTGGAAGTTGCACGATTGCTGTGACAGAAGTCAAGCAGGATTAGCCATCAGGTCTTGATAAATAAAGGTCTCTGGGCCTCTGTCATGACCAACCCAGCCAGAATAAAAAAACAGGATATAGGGTTAAAATCCCAACTATAGACGATAAAAACGTTTACACACGTGTTGACATGCAGACGCTCGGGACCAACATGCTGTAGAATCCGTCACAAAGGAGGCAAAGACAAAGAAACAAGACAGAAATTTAGCTTGCCTTTTCAGGCTTCAACAACAAAAAAATCTTTATTTCTTCTCACACCAAGCGTGACTTCTCGTATACGAGGGGGGCATGTGAGTTTTAACGTGAGCGCCATTCCCACTCTAACGTGGACGCCATCTACGCACAAGTTCTGTTTTTCTGTTCTTCATATACGTGACGTCACTGCGCACATGGCTCAGCATTTGCATACACCCGCCATACGCGCGTCCGTGCTCTGTTACAAGAGCATGTCTTATTACAACCGTTTGAATAAAACTTTCCTGTCTACGCATGTGTACGTAAACTCAAACAAAATGTTCATGAATAGAGTTTTTTTTTTTCAAGAATCCTCCAACTAGCTAACATGTTATATCGGGACTGATTCGCTTTGGATAATAACATTGTTGTCAATGGCAAAGTAAACAAACGGGGGTTTATTTCATATAAGAAACAATCCGATTTTAGCTCATTACTCCATCGTTATCAATTCTTACATAGTTCGGTTTCATCATACAATTTAAAATCACATCTACCTATATCCTCGAGTGTTTTAGGTCTTCTCGAAGAGTGACTTTTTAGTATCTAAGAGGTATTACCTGATTACAAGGTATCTAATCCTTTAGTTACTATATCAAAGCCAGAAAAATAACTAGAGAATAGCATTGGTGTTGGTGAAATGCTTATAAGTAAATCAATAAATATATTCAATACATTTAGTCTCTCATCTCTTTAACATAAAACAATACATCAGCTATTATATAGTCTTTTAGTCTACATGTAAAGAAAATGTTAGCAGAATGTCGTGCAGAATCTATGTCAGTGGGTTGTGCGGTTATTGCTTAAGCTTTAAGATTATAATGTAAAAAAAAATATCGGCAGAGTCTTGGAAAATATCTTCTGCTCATTTCTGGTAAAAGATTTCTAATGTTTCCGAAATCATTTCAATGTTTAATACTTTTGCAATATTTTCCTTTTCATGTTTCAGCTCTTTTGATGTCGATATTTCTGTGTCTGTAAAGAATAATGTAATCTATTTGAACTGTAAAATAGACGATAATATTTTCGCATTAAAAACTAGAGAAATAAAGCATTGAGGTGTTTGATTTTTTAAAAAATCTTTACAAAGAATTACATCTGATACATTCTCTCATATACGAATAACATTATTTAAATAGCATGTGCTTTAATTATACGCAGACTTACATGCTTTGCCAACTAATTCAAACAAAATAATTAAAATGATTTTACATTAATTTGAAGGAGGTGTATAGTAAATAAAATACAGCGTACCTTCAACAACTAGTTTGTAATGCTAGTTTTACCTTCTTAAAATACATTTCCAATCTCTGGTTCCCCCTCGCCAATCTTTCACGAAAAACACCCGTCTAGCTGAATCCACTGTGAAAAATTTCCCCCACTCTATATCTGTGCCTAGATCAAAACGCGGATTTCATGAACAAAGCTTCTTTCTTAGAACTGCACGTCTGTGGAACTCTGTTCCGTCTGCCTGCTTCCCACCGGACTACAACTTGGATGTCTTCAAGTCCAACGTTAACAAATTCCTAATGAACCGCCCCCTTAAGTAAACACTTCATCAAATCTCCACACTAACGTAAAGTACTTGCAATAACCCTTATCCCTGAGTGGCTTCCGGGCCTTGATAAGTGGTGATCACTGTGTAAAAAAATACATTTATATGAAAGATATTAATATAGCACACACATAATACATGCCCAAGGGTTCCGGTCCCTTTCGCTGAATGCCAACACTCGGAGCCAAACCAAGTAGTTTACAAGTTTTAAAATCGATATTTCACACTCATTGACAATTTGTGTTTCAGACATCAATCTATTGCAATAATTATGAATATATCTAGCTTCTTCCACACATGATTATTCTTTGGCTTGTAGAAGCCAAAAATATGAACGTCAAAAGATACGGGGGAATCCTAAACTTTAAGCATATTTTTTTATTTTATTATTTTTTTTATTACATTTTCACCCCAAAGAAGGCACATTGCCACTTTGGTGTAGGGGGCTACTTTCAGGAGCACTATGTTGGGATTTGGGCAGCAAGATGTCGGTTCACGTTACACTTGAACTTCTGCATGTCAGTACAGTTAGGGAAGCAGTGACCTGGAATAGAATTCCAGAGTCTAGAGGTTCTGGGGAAGAAACTACTGGAGTAGAAAATGTTTTACATCTAGGGATCTCTACTGTGTAGTGGTGGTATTTCAGTCGTTTATTAAGGCGACTTAATTGTATTACTCAGTAACAAATTACCAAAACAACTCAATGCTTGAAAAATATACCCCGTTTGGAACATATCACAATGTATCCATTATATATAATAATTTAATACTAGATATGTAGTAATTCCACAGCGGACTCTTTCATATGTAACATATTGATGTTGGCATCCTGTAGATGTTCAGCATAAATGCAGACGCTCTGATAATATTGCAGCTCTTTTGTTAAAAATGCAAAATATGTATTCAAGCTAACAGAGACGCCTGGCGTAGTCCGGTCGTAAGATTCGCTTTCATATGATATTTTAATTTATTCAGATTTCGTTGATATCATAGAGTCAATTTTCTATCGATTCTTATATATTACACATTGTGATTTCAAAAAGTAAATAATATATTCACTTTGCTTTGGCGTATCAGCTTGAATGGAACCAGAAACCAATAGTTATGAAGAATTCTTGGTAAAATTAAAAATGCAAAGTCGTAACAATTAAACGACAGTCATTCGAAAGAAAAAATGTAGGCGGGATATAAAAAATAAAACATACCCAAATCGTATTAATATCTAGGTGTTACTGGTTAAAGAAGCATAATTATAAGAGTTTTCGTGAAGCCATATTGTAGGTGTATTTGAGGAAAAACATCAGCATCAAATTATCGCAAATCTCGAGATCTAATTTTGATTGTCGGCGAGAACTTTGTAATCTTAGTTACTTTTTTTTCTAAGTCATACGAAACTGACATTTCGGAAAACCGCGAATTAGTATAAACCGCAGATCCACTTTCTACTCTGTTATTATGCCTACTTATTTACAAATACATGAAAAGAAAACAAAATATAAATGCAACAATTTATACGGATGTTTATGTCACGATCCACGTGACTAGTCTAATGCTAGGCATTCTGGTTTTTAATAATGAGTCACAATTAATCAAGTAATCCAACACTTTATAATAGAAGCCAACTAAGTGTTTTATTTCTTTTACGTCATCAGAAACTGGCATTTTCAAAAACTGTATTAGTATCTTATACTAATTGGTTAAATTGAATTTAAGTTGGATCAGATAGATATTTTGCACATGAAGAAATATAGAGATATTAGGAACCACATCCATAGTTTACAATGAGAAGACATTTTTATAGGTAAATTAAGATTATTTGAAAAACAATAAATGCAAACTATAACTTATTAAATCATAAATTTATTTTTCTGAGACTTCCGGTTCTAGCAAACGCTCGTATCAAAGAAGACTCTTGTTTTAGTTTTGTCTTCATGTTAAATCCTCGTGTTCTTTACCTAGAATGCCTTCAGATGTTACAAAACATCCAATTTAAAATTCACGCTAACCATTAAGTCAGACGGACTACGATCGTCATAAAGAACGAAGGATTTTCTTTCTTCACTTACACTCCAAAGACTCAACTTCTAACATGAAAAAAAAAAACTAGGAGCAACAATATTCTTTTATAACTGTGTGGATTAACATCGAAAGTCTAAGAAAAAAATTACATAAAAATTTTCTTTAAGATATTTTAGTTTTAAAATAATTTTAATTTACATATAAATATAGGTTTAGTTTTTTTTTTAATGAAGATTCTGTTAGAGAGGAGTGTACTAAGATAGTAATAACACAGACAATAATATTAGGATACAGTTATTATTGAACTAAACCATTTACTTAAAACAGCGACAAGAAAGATATATAATCTTAATGCCTTCCTTCGGTAAATGTCCGATCGTTCGCCATTTCATTACCCTATTTATTTATTCCACAATTTATTTTGTAATTGTTAGTTTATTTTTATATAATAGATTACTCCGAGTTGAACATATAAATAGCGAATTAATCTGTATTGTCTAAATAGAATTTAAATCTGTGAAGGCATGACTTATTTTGTTAATTCTTTTTCCCCGTAGTTAATAACTATTAACTAAAGATTTTGTTCGATTTAAGAAGTAAAGATGATATCTCTTTGTATAACATGAACATTCATTGTATGATATGCACATAAGCTACATAGAATAACTGTTTATAGCAAACACCCACATAATAATGCTCTAACATGATTTATATTTGTACCTATGTTATTAACTTTAATATATCAACAGAGGTGGTCGTTGGTGATTAATCTGATATCTTTACACAGAGAAAGCATGTAATTTAGTTCATTTTAAAATTGTTCTAAAATCAAATTATGTTGTGTGGTCGACTAACGCAGTACAATTTTAAAGAAACAGATTTCAAAAGATTTGTTTTCTTTATTCTGACAATTTTTAGTCGACAATTATTTTCATGTTAAGGCAAATAATGTTCATAGTTCTAGAAACTGCTAGAATTAAATAAAGAGACATTTTTATTTAAATCACACACACACACACATATATATATATATATATATATATATATATATATATATATATATATATGGTGATGGTCTTCTACTGTCAAGAAGTGACAATCATTCCCTTGCTTTATTGTTGATTACTCATTCATTTTCATGCATTTTTGAAATATCTTTTTTATATACACATATATACAACTTTTACACACATACATATATGCATGTGGAGATGTGATAAAGATCCATCAATTCCTATTTTCTGTGGGATCTTCAAACAAGTCCTGCTCTTACAGTTTGTTGCAAAGGTCAGACTTAAGCTGAGATTGAGGGATGCCGACTGGTGCTGCTCTACTGTGGACGCTCATATGACGCTTCAGGTCTCCATTCGATTTACAGACCACAGAGCAAACAGAACATCTGTGACCTGCAATGTTTTCCGCATCCGAGAAAGATTGATCTCCATGTGAACGCTTGTGGCTAGCTAGGCCAGCTCCGAATAAAGTCATTTTACCGCATGCATATATATATATATATATATATATATATATATATATATATATATATATATATACACACACACACACACTCACACCAGTGTTAAGTATTTCACAGAAGACTAAAACTTTTCTTCCTTACAATATAGACTCCGCAGACATTTTTGTTTTAAATTTCAAGTGTTAAATTATTAGCAGTAGATTGGGCAACAGCGAAAAACTGCATGTTGCTCCTCCTGCTTTTTAAAGAATTAGATACAACTTTACATGCAAGAGATAATATTACTATAAAGAAAGTGTCAGGTTAGTCACTATACTGGGTTAAATGTAGACGTCTTTTCGCAACCGGTCTTGTAGCTCATTCCTTCAATATTGAGCTGTGTGAATGTTTACTTTGGGCCTAACATGTTTGGAGTCTAGAGAATTTAACGCTGGCGGTGTGATATCTTTCATACATTTTTTTTGTCTTTAAGTGATTCACCTTCCTCCCACCTTTTATTATTATGATTAACTTTTTACATGAAAAAACTTCAGGTTTTGTCTGGAGCGACTTCTAATAAACATAGATATGGAAAACAATGTGAAATGTTAATGTAGTCTTGCTAGTCATGAGTAAAAACATTGAGGACAGTAAAAACTTAAAGATGATAAAATTATGTATAAAATAACTTCAAACGATTTCTCTCTCACAAAACAAAAACATGAAACTGATTTTGGCGTCATACCACTTTACTAGTTGTGATAAGAATGAAGCTCTCATATCAAACGTTTAATGACACTTTCCGAAACTGCCAGAACTTTAGGGACGACACAATAACTTGGAGATCTGTCTGTGAATAGAGCCTGATGATGCAATTAAAATGTATTTACTTATTGATCTCGGACGACAAGGTCGTTAGTGGAATCTTAGCATCCGTTCGTACATGACGAGAATTTCATTACGTTGATGTTCGAATTAGTAAGAAACACAGTAGCATATATGATAATAGCAAGATTAGCTTCTTAGGAAAGTTTAACCTAAAATGTTTATTCATGGTGTGAATGTGGTACGTTTTAATTCCTTCGAAATGGCAAATGCTCAGCCGAGCGTCTATCTATAGCCCCCTCCCCTCGTCAACCTTTCACGAAAAACACTCGTCCAGCAAAAACCACTACCAATAATTTCCCACGCTCTTTATCTGTGCCTAAACTTAAATGCAGATTCCGTGACCAAAGCTTCTTTCTTAGAACTGCACGCCTGTGGAATTGTCTTCCGATTGCCTGCTTTCCAGCTGACTACAATCTGATGGTCTTCAAGTCCAACGTAAACAAGTTCTGGATCAACCGTCCCCCTAAGTAATCCAAAGTACAAAATTCCCACTATTTAGGTTTAAGACGCTTTAATCACATTGACTAATGTTATACTATTAACCCTTATCATCGAGTGGTCTCCGGGCCTTGATAAGTGGGGATTTCTATGTAAAAACATACCATGTACCTTCCTATTTAAAAGAAAGAGAAATAGGATTCTTACATCATGACGATACCAAAATAAGTAAAGTTTGCATTTCGGTTCTTTTGTTTTATGTTATAACAACTCGTTTAAAGCTATCTAATGCCAAATTCATTAAGTGTTTTAAAAGTTGTAAAAGTGTATTATACTGTTCAACTTCGCAGGAGCAGCAAGTATCGTATCAAAGTATCGATTGAACAAAGGTTCAAATCAAAGATTATGGATAACAATGCACAAGTACTTAGTGCCAAAATTTCGCGCGTACTATAATAAAAGAAAAACAAATACAGCGTTTTTCTGACTTTTTAGAGTTCTTCATTCGGAGCTAAAATAGGTAATTACATCACAATCTAACATACCACCTATGAGGATTTAGAAAGTTCTCGATACTAGCACATACGGGCCAAGAGACACACGTAAACTACTGTATGTCCAGCGAAGCCCACACACCGTTTAACACAGCAAATATATACACGTTCGGACCCGCACACTCTAACCAGCAATACAGACATTGTAATAGTACACACACAAATTTGCATAGGTATTCTATGTGTAAGCGCAGAAACACACAAGGCGCTAGCAGGAATTTAAATGTGTACTTTATTTCTCCTTGCAAACAAAACACCTAATTTATATTCTGTTGTCTTGAATAAATAAAATTATTTTGATTATATAGTCTTTGTCCATCTACATTCAACAATATCTCCAGATATTTCTTGATTAACTTGTTTTCTAGTACAGTATAACCCGGATATAAGAGATACGAATATAAGAAAAGCAGATATAAGAGATTTTCTCTGGTTCAAAATAAAATTCTATTGTAATGTACAGTTTAGCCCGGATATAAGAGAGCTGTCAGGCGGAGGGGAAAGTCTCTTATATTCGGGTTACACTGTAGTACATATTGGTAATATTTAGTATACAAACAGTATACACTAATTTCTTAATAAGGGAGGTTATAAAAGATACCACCATTCCAGTTCAGAGTTATAAAAGGTGACTCTACAACCCCCTTAATATCGCAATTGAATTTTCACCACCGGCTGCAGTTATTATATCCAAACTAGATTCTACATAACTCTTGGATTAAACACGAATAAGTACCACAACTTTAGGGGAAATTAATCGAGGTTCAATTGGGGCATCAGTCCCACTTCCAGTGTATCGTAATGTCTGTGATCAAGTTCGAGTAATCAGAGATTGCATCGTCTATAGGGTTGGAAAGTATAGAAGGCAAACAAAACAAAAATAAATAAAATAAACGGATGTTGTATAATTTTAGCAAAATAAAATCAAGAAAATGCATAACAAAAGCACTTTATTCGTCCTAGCTTAAAATATTTATTGAACCCATAGTTAAATAACATAACTTTATTTAATATATTATTGATGAGATTGGTTAACTGGTTGATGTAACATACTCGATACCAAGTTCGAGCCCAGTTCGTTCAATAGTGACATTTTCATGTCATTCATCTGATTGTGTATCTAACTTCTTGGAATGGATATAAATGAAATAAGTATTTAATATAATTCAACCTTCGTAAAGCAAGATTATCTTCCATATGTTTCTTTATATACAAAATGAAAATGTGTTTCCACGCACTGTTTGAGAGAAAGATGGATTTCTTTCATTTCCCTTTGTTTTTGATGTGGATTGATCATCTTACCAGTTGTCGGACGTTCAAGTGCTTTTATAGATACTCAAACCAAAAGACGTTTCTAACTACCGTATAAGTGCAAATAATTATATTTTTTGTACTTGAACTTACTATTTACTATATTTAACATTTTTATAAAAACATGTTTATTAAAAAGGAATACTGACTGAATATATTTAATGCAGAGAAAATCTATGACACCACATGGAAGTACGATATAATAGTAGATATCCAAGACCTCGATATAAAAGCTGATATTCTAAATAGCAGTTGTAAAATACACGTTTAAACCCGATTTCCTAATTTAAATAAAGTGGAAATGTATGTTGTCAGTTGATCGTATTAGTATCTATTTAGGATCAAAATAAATAACATTTCAAAAACACAAAAACCAAACAAAAACAATTCATCATTGTATAGTCCGCTTAATCTAAGCTGTTGATTGGTTAGTTTAATGCCAATCAAGACAGTCATCATTACTGATTTCAACTTTGCTAAAATAAAACCGAGTAACTGATTGAACAAAATTGTTTCAGACTTACATAAAAAGAGGTGTGCATATTTACAACATTCCCAAAATGAAATGTAAATAGCAGGTCAACATGAATTTATCAGCATTGTATTTTAACATAAGTTGTTTTTTTTCATCGGGAAAAAAGAATCGTGCTGACATAATAAAGTTATTTAGAAATCAACTCTTGTTGAATGTTTTTTTTTCACCTAAAGATTTAATAAAATTAAAATAATGTAAAATTAAATTTAATTCGAAACCTATATATATATATATATATATATATATATATATATATATATATATATATATATAACAGCACTAGTTGTATTCAGCCAAAGTACATTTTCATCATATATTTTTTTTTGTCTCCTCATAAGAAAGCGGTCGTATTTTCTGTGTGTTTATCCATATTGGTTGAGAAGCTGATTATAAATAGCTAATTTATTTACACTGTCAAATCCGAACCTGACAAAGACAACCACTGTACCTTATACATAACTCACGATTAAGTCCAGAAATTCAAAATGGCCGTCATTTTCTTTAAATACGAAAATTGCTTACGTCTTTTATCAAAAATTGGGTGATCATTCTACGTTTAATTTTTGCAGTAGACTAAACTCCGATTCTAAAACAGTATTTTGAGAACGAACCAATAGACTTTAATATGTTTTATTGGCAAGGCCTGTCAAAGGATAAAGTTTTACTACAATTTAGTATCTTACTAACAGGCCGCCCGATGCCCATAAATATTATATTTGAATTAATGCAGAATTCTTATTTATTAGAAACAAAAATACTGTAGATGTTAAACGTAACATTATATGAAAAAACTGTAGTAAAAAAAAAAAAAAAAAAAAAAACGGGAAGAATCGAAACAGTTCATTTTTGTAGGTAAAAAAAATACTCGAGCTGAGATCGAAACCAAAGCCAAAAGGCAGTAAGTCAAATATGATAACCATAATTCCAGCATTCCATGATCTTTAAAAATTGTTTTTAAACGTACTTATTCTTAACATAACCAATCTATCATGTGAACCATTTACGTATGCGCATTCGGGAAACAGTTGACAATCTGATAACAATCCGATCCCCCATGTACCAATGTTTTTCAATTTTGACTCTTTAGCAGCTCCTTTTTTCAGGATGAAAACAGATTTAAAAAATTGCATTTACCTATATACTAAATTTCAAGTCTGTAGACAACAGTTCGATGAATATATAGGTTGGGAAGTTTCCTCACACACATTATTACTTTAATAGATATATAGAATTATATTTTCACCATGAGAGATAAGATGTTCTGTTTATAACAGTGCTCTTACCGTGGTTGGTTGGTTGGTTGTTTTTGTTTTACGGCATATCAACCCTTTTCGGGTTATTTAATGCCGAATCCAAAGATTTGGAAGACAATTTTTTTAATAGCACATATTTGTTGTTTTCAAGTCGGTTTCTACTTAACCCATAGTTGGGACCCTAACAGGTACTACCACTCCGGGTCAGGGTGGGCCTGGGAGCAATGGCAATTAAAGGGTGGCTCATCACTCCCCAAAGCCCGCAAGCTGGGGCCTCACCACTGGATATAGTTTTAGGTCATATCCAGGACCGACTTACCGTGGTAGATATATAGTTTGTTTTATAGGTTTGAATTTTGTCATGTGTTAGGACAGCTCTATATACTCTTTATTCGTATTCTAAATAACTTTGTAAAGTCAGTTAGCAATGGCGTCGAGATAAGAAACTAAATGAATTCGAAGGTGAAAGGATGAATAACAGATGCCTAAATGAAGATTCAGTTTGTTTATCTTTGTATTCGGGATTTTCTTCTATAAAATCGATACCCAGCACCAGTAAATGTATCAAGCGTTAAATTAAAAAGCGACAAGTTTAGAAGTTTCTTTTAGATCAAGTCTTTTCACCATAGAATTGAGGTAGTAAACGTCACACAACACTCACAAATGAAACTAAAAGAAATGAACTCCATATTAAAAAAAAAAATCATGATTGTTATTAGTCTTGCAGACCAGTAATAATAAAAGATTGTATAGTTAACAAAAAGTTCATCACCAAAACTATGTTATATATATATATATATATATATATATATATACTCTGATGGCCATAACTTAAACGAATGCCTGCCCAATAACATTGAATGTAATTATGTTTTTAATCTTCAATCTGCATAGTACTAGAAAGTGGTATACTAGCTTCCCTTCATAACAATAATACGATCCTCTCAGGCATTTCATCATAATTTTTATGGCCGTGTAGTGTAGTGTATGTTCGGTTATCATGACCTATCTTCCCAGGCATTACTTTCTCATTTGGATGGGGGGGGAGAGCAGTGGAATATATCGTTGTTTATACTAGGAAATATTAGTGAGAATTGTTTCACTATGGTAATTGATCCGAGTAAGGTAGAGCTGGTTTCAACGAGAAGGAAGTCTCTAAGGAATATTAAATACGCAAGCGGTTCCTAGTCACATGCCTATTTGGGTCAAGAGAGATGACAAGATTCATTTTCCAATTTCGTTTGCAAGGTGGTCGCCGTCCTCCCAGATATTACGATTGTATTCGCAAATGCTTACCCAAATGATACTAACCTGGTATAAAATGGCTTTGTGACCCAACCACCTGTGATGGCCGAAAATCTTTTTTCTTTACCTGCTAGCCATTGTTGAATCAGGAAATACAGGAGTCTCACATCAACCCCGTCACGGTGGAACCGACCAATACTACATCATTGTACTTTCTTTGGTGTTCAGAGAGGGACCCACCTAGGACTATACTTATGTACCTATGAACAGTACGATCTTCACTGTGTTATATATTTACTAAAATAAATCTTGAAAATCAAGTTGAGCCGGCTTTCCATAAAAAAATTAGATTAACAAACAGTTCTTAGTCGCTTTTATTTAAAAATATTAAGTTAAAAACAAAATGGCATTACATGTTATATATATATATATATATATATACACAAAATATGCAAACATTTTTCTTCTTTGTCTACAATCTTAATCAGAAATTAAATAATTTGAATAATTCAATAAGATTTACTTCATTACAAGATATCGAAATTAAATCTTAGTTTAATAAAATTAAGTTTGTCTACTTTAAATGGAAAGCATGTTTATGTTAAGATTATGCAAATAAATTTAGAGGCAAATACATAATTTTTCTTTTAATTAGTTTGCATTCTAGACATTTTCATAGTAATATATTTAATAAAGTGATAATTTACTTGTAGGATATTTGATAACATGATAACCATGATATTTGATAATATTATTTCAGAGTAGGATGCCAAATAACATAGTATGAAATTATCATGTAATTTTATAACATGATGATTTAATAGTTGGATATTTGATTACACCGCATTTGATAACATAATTACACGAGAGGATATTTGATAACATGAGGATATCACAGGAGTATATTTCATAAGAATTTTTAAGAGGATATCAGATAGCATTATTTCATAAGAGGATATCAGATAGCATTATTTCATAAGAGGATATCAGATAGCATTATTTCATAAGAGGATATCAGATAGCATTATTTCATAAGAGGATATCAGATAGCATTATTTCATAAGAGGATATCAGATAGCATTATTTCATAAGAGGATATCAGATAGCATTATTTCATAAGAGGATATCAGATAGCATTATTTCATAAGAGGATATCAGATAGCATTATTTCATAAGAGGATATCAGATAGCATTATTTCATAAGAGGATATCAGATAGCATTATTTCATAAGAGGATATCAGATAGCATTATTTCATAAGAGGATATCAGATAGCATTATTTCATAAGAGGATATCAGATAGCATTATTTCATAAGAGGATATCAGATAGCATTATTTCATAAGAGGATATCAGATAGCATTATTTCATAAGAGGATATCAGATAGCATTATTTCATAAGGATATCAGATAGCATTATTTCATAAGAGGATATTTGGTAGCATTATTTCATAAGAGGACATGTGATAGCATTATTTCATAAGAGGACATGTGATAGCATTTTATAAGAGGATATTTGATAGCACTATAATTTTATATGAAACTTCATTGCACTAATTTCAATGATATTTGATTGCACTATAATTACGTAAAATATTTCATAGCATAATTTTATAATATAATATTTGATAGCATCATACATTTCTCAGAGGATATTTGATAGCAGGATAATTTCATAGTAGTATATTGAATAGCATGATTATTATATAGTAGGATATTTTGTAACATGATTAATTCATAAGATATTGGATAATATAGTAATTATGTATGCTATTTCATAATATAACTTATGTGATAACATAATAATACTATTTGATAACAACTGCACAATGATATTTTACATGTTAACATAGACGATGCAATTAATGTCTTTCAACGTTTGCGGGTTGCTATGAGAAGGTCAAATATTATAATGATTTCGATTAATTTGACAACCTTATTGTATGTTTATTTAGCTTGATCTGATCGGATCAATTAAGAATATGAGTCAAGTTATCGCATCGCAGTCCTAACGAGGTGAATAAACTGTGCCAATGATGCTTCAATATGTTAAACACTTCCTCTTTATAAGATAGACGTTCTAGAAAAAGGTAATGTGCATTGCTGATAGACACAGCAAAAGCAATTAAGATGTTAATATAATACTATTTCTATACGAACATATCTCGCGGATACTGCTCACAGCATTGCTTAACTATCTAATAAATTCGCGTATAAGGAAAGGTCATTGCTGAGAAATGTATTTATTGAAATTAATGAACAGGCCATAGATTATTCATTACGCTTCGAAGAAGATGCGATAGGGACTTGACCCAAATCCTAATTGCATCAATCTAAGAAAACTAATTAAATATACAATTATGCATATCATGTCAGTGTGTATACACGGCTACATTTGAAACGATGAAAGTATTCTTGCAAAGATTTTGCTGGTTTGTAATCTGAGCATTTTAAGCATAATAATGTATTTTATACTACTACTACATCATCATCATCATCACCATTATTATCATTATCATTATTATTATTATTATTATTATTATTTAAACATCAGCGTAATCAATTTATAACTGTTTCTTCCGGATTTTAAAAGTATCATACATATTTTTTTTAGCAAAATTGTCACTGATTTTAACAAGAAAACGACCCACAGTCAAAATAAAGAGAGTCATCTTCCATCGTGGTAATGCTCTTCCTAACTTCACATTACCGACTAAAGATCTTTTAAAAGAATTTGTTTGGAAATCTTTCCCAAATCTTGCATATACTTAACTAGTTCCCTCAAATTATGACATGCTATCAGGGAAACTCGACGTTGTCTGGGATTGAATGAGGATCAATAAAACTTCGACACTCCTATAATTTTATTGTCATTGAAATCGGTGAAATCGCCCTTTTTTTATCAAGTCGATTGATTGCCTGCTCTAGTAATGGACCCCCTCCCAGCAGTGTACCGGGAGGAAGCTTCATATGCGTTCCCGCAGTGATTGACTCCACAATACTTTGTAGTCTACATTGCATTGTAAAGAACACAGTGTTGATTTTATAAAATTATATGTAATACTTTCTTCATAAAGTTTAAAATGCAAAACTACCATGGTTTATTTGTGCTCTAAACATAAAAATTCCTTTCGAACGCGTTATTGTCTTTTAAATAACCTACTGTTGATATTATGAAATTATTTTTTACATAATCATTTTAATTAAAAAGTGGGGGATACCCTTTTCTCTTCCCTGAAACCTCTCTCCCACAGAAGGGACTTTCCGGGCCAGTCTTTGTTTTATCGTTGTTTCCATGGGGATTGCTTGTCTGAGCTCCAATCTCTGGCCCTCCTCTCGCCAATCTTTCACGAAAAACACCCGTCTAGTTGAAACAACTGTCAGTAATTTCCCCCACTCTTTGGCTGTGCCTGAATCAAAACGTAGATTCCATGGACAAAGATTCTTTCTTAAAAGTGCACGCCTGTGGAACTCTCTTCCGTTTGCCTGTTTCGCACCTGACTACAACTTGGATGTCTTCAAATCCAACATAAACAAATTCCTGATGAACCGCCCGCTTAAGTAAGAATCTTTATCAGATCTCCACTACTAACGATTATTACAATATTGTCCCATTGATTACTGTACACGCAACATCCCATATCCCCGAGTGGCCTCCGGGCCTTGATAAGTGGTCACTTCCATGTAAAAAAAAAGAAGTCAAGTGTTATAGTTTAGTTGTGCTCTAAAAATATTGATTTCGACCGCGCCCCTCTCTTATAAAAGATCTACAGTTTATTCTGTAGGATGGACATTTCTGCTTGTGCAGTGATTAACTGCTCAAATTAGCTTGTGATGTAAGGTTGTATAAAAGTGTTAACTTTAGTCGAAATCAGACATCCCTCTTTAATCAGATGTTCGATACTTATCACACGCATCTCTATACAAAAACTACTTAAGAACACGCCTAGACAATCAAGTACCTTCGTGTGAATTTAAAAAAAAAAAAGGAAAAAAACGAGAGGAAAAAAAAAGGTCGGACCAGCTGTTTCGGGGTCTATAGAAAAAGAACTCACAATAAAATTCCTTGTATATCATAGTAGATTTCGAGAATGATAAAATCATTAAGATGGCTGTAAGTTAACAGCATAAGAGCAACTTGAACATGAGTTGGATTCAAATTTCCTATACAAATGTAAAGGATTCTAAATCTCGGTGACAAATGAAATCAAGTTATACAGAGAAAAAGTCGTTATTATAAATATTTAATAAACGCACTTTATTTACAAGACGAAATTGTAAATCAGCAATACCTTTTGGACCGACATAATCTATATCTAGAAAAGTGAGAATGTGTGTGGGAGGAGACTTCCCAACCTATATGCTCAAAACGTTATTTATCTACACACTTGAAATTTCGTATATAGGATATTCAGACATGGAAAACTTTTTTAATCGATTTTCATCCGAAAAAAAAAAATAGCTACAAAAGGGTCAAAATGGAGAAAAAAATGGTACTTGGGGATCCTCGCATGTTTGTTAGCTGTTCCACAAATGGGCAAGCGTGAATGGATCACGTGGCAGATTCATTATGTTAATAAGTAGGTTTGAAAACGCTTTTTAAAGATCGTATCAATCCGACCTAATTATTATCGTACTTGACTCCCTGCCTTTAGGTTTTCGTGTCGGTCACAGCCCGACTATTCATTTTTTTTAACTTACAAAAACTGTTTAGAGAGAAAAAATACTCGCATACACAGGTCTCAGTTTCTGTATGAATTAAAATATATTTACGATAGGTTTACGAGGCAACGCCGGGAGGCCTGCTAGTATTTTTATTTTTGCAGATAAGGTTTTCTTGTTGGGCTATATTACAAAATAAATCAATTCTGCTATACAAATATCATTAAAAGTTCTCAAGGTATCACATTTCCTTATATCATCAAATTTTATATCATAAAATATGCAAACTATATTATTAAACAATCACCTAGAAGATATAAGCATTACATTAATATTTTATTTGTCATCCGTCCAGCAAGATCGACACAAAGACAGCTGTAGTTGTGAAAATCTAACATAGTGAGATTAGCACATCCAAGCCTAGACAAATGCGTGATTGACCCTGTCAGCATTCTTTGTTAAAGGAACCTCAGAGGAGTAGCAATAAATTAACCCCTTCTCAAAGTGAACGTAAAGGCTGAAGGATTGGATCTCCCAAGACTGAATAATGCCACAATTAACCACAACGGCACGCCCTCTGTCAGATTGATCGTCGAAGATTTACCAACTGATATGAACGTGCGTATTCAATTGTGGATGATTAATTAATCGAATGAGTAAGAAAATAAATTTTGTTTCTGACAACGCTGTAATGTACGGAATATAAAGCTTTTAATAACGTACTTAAAATTTATGCTATTGTATAAAATAAAGTGTGCGAGTTCATTTACTATGAACTCCTACATGACTAGCCTGATACTTTTGAAACTTCACGTAAATGTATTCCATGTGCCTGCCAATATTTTTAAGTAGATTTTGTCTCGGAATGTCTTTGATAAGTATCGATAACCGAAAAAAAAATCCGATGAAGAAAAAAAAAAACAAAAAAAACAGGCGAATTTGACAAAGTTAACGCCTTATATAGCCTAACATCGCATTTGATAAGTTTTATTACCGCACAAGCAGAAAAACTCGGCATATAAAAATCAGCAATTGGTTTTTGATATAACAGAGTCGTGCTCGAAATGAATGTTTCTATTTAAAGCACAATTAAATCAGGATACTGGACATTTGGATTTTAAACTTTCCTTTAAACCATTATGTAAAAGTTTTAGAAAATCAACCGCAAGTTATTCACATTACAATGTAGACTACAACGTATTGTGGACTAAGTTACTGCGGGAAGGATTAGAAAATGGGCAATTTTACCGATTGTGATGACAATAAAATATGAGAGTGTGAAGCATTCGTTGATCTCCATTCATTACTGGACAACGTCGGGTCTCCTTGTTGGGAACATATAAATCCCCATTGTATCATATTAAAATATAATGGTATATTATAACATTATGTTACCAAATATTTGTGTCAACTCACTTAGACGCATAAAACGATGTCACACTTGTTTACTTGTAACAATGTTGGAATAGATAAAATGTTTTTACATCTCGCATTATAAAACTGGCAGTGTCTTCATATTTAAAAAAAATATGATTTATAATAAAATTATGATATCAAAAGGTCATACAAACGTTATTTATACTAAATAAATAAGTAAAGTCATTCAGTGTTAAAACAATATGTATTTAATCTTTTTTTTTGCCGAGGTTCAAATGTTGAAACATAAAATTAATTAAATATATTACCAAGTATCATATATTAAAAATATATCTAATAACTAGTACAATACCCATTCCGGGACGAGTAAAACTAATTCCTTGAACAAAGGAGTTTAGTAGCAGGTAGTCCTTTTTGTAAGATCCAATTGAAAATAAATACATATTTGTGTAGAATCATTATTCTAATTTAAAGTAAACTCCATTTGATGATTTCAATGAAACATGTCTAAATTTTGAGGTTTAATCTTCAATATTTAAAAGTAATTAATAAAGAATAATACGATAGCTTGTGTGTTCTTTCGTGTGTCCCGCGTACATCCAGGTCGTTTAATTGTTATGTTTGTCTATTTCTTGTCATAAATAATTTTATCAGGAATTTTCATAAATTTTAGTTTCAGTCATGGCTGAAGGAACTCAAGTTATATATATATATGTGTGTTTCATAAGTTTTTATTTCGGTTCGATTCAAGCTAATGCACCCAATTCGTATGGATATTTTTTATTTTTGAAATTTTTTAAAACATACAAATCGATAGAACATTAACTCTAAAATAATATATACGAAATCTGCAAGAATTAAAATATAATATTTAAGCGTACTTTACGACCTGGCTTCACCGGCCACCCCTGCTTGCTTAGATAAATACTTTTCCAGTTTAAACAAAAGAGCTAAAATAATATCAGAGCGTCTCCATTTACACTGAACATCTATAGAATGCCAACATAAATATATTACACATGAATGAGTCCCCTTTGGAATTTTCACAGTTCCTGCTAGTAAAGAATTAATATTTGAATATTTCGAAGAGTGACGTCCCCTTTTTCTCTGCTTTGCATAACACTATTAAACTAAACATAAACGACTGAGTCAAATCTAGCAGAAGTTCTAAAATATCAATTATATCTTAATTAGTTTCGGGGTAAATCATATAAATACATATGTATAAACATATATACGTAAACATGTTATTTAGCAATTTTCTAATGTGGAAGCATTTTATTTTCAGAAAATGATAGTCGCTGATGAAATGATGAGTGACACTTAACGGTAATTGTAGTCGAAAAATTACCAGATTTTCGTTCTCCCATTTGGATGACATCTAAGGAAAAAAAAGACGCATCCGGCTGGTGACCCTGAATGTATGACAGCATATGCTAAATGGCTAAGATTAGCGACACGAGCCGTCCGTCAGTTTGTCCTTCTCTTCCGCGCGTATACAATTTGTTTTTAGTGACTCATTTTAATTAAACCTTTTTTTTAATATAAACATCGGTGCTTGAGTGTTTGTCAGCAGCACACAAAAATGATCTAGGTTAACGACAACAGCCACACGCGTGTAAAATGGTTATACACACTATTGGTATCTAAGAGTATAATATGAAATACTTCGGAATCAATACAAGATATGGAAGTAAATATTATTCCACAGAATCTACTAAAATATTGAGGCCTCTATGAAAAAGTACATCGCACAACGACATGTTGAATGGTATGTCCACGCTCCAAATTGTGTCTCACACTGACGTTGATGTCCTAAAGCCACGTGGTAGGCCACTTAAGACAAGAAACAGATCAATTATTGACAACTCGATTCAGCACAAAAAAATGTCAGCAAACAAAACAAATAGACGTGATTCACGTAAGGCCTTACGTCAGAATGAGAGAAGAAGCAAAATAAAAAATAATAACAATGAATTCCTATTGTTGTAAGATGAAATGGATCAAATTTAATAGAGTTGATAATGAATGTCGATGAACTGACGCAGTTTAAAAGTCTACGTGAACGCATACACATACTTACTGACATTGCACATTGATCCGCACATTCAATTCCATCATCATAATAAAAAAGTTAATGAAAGCCTATATTTTTGCATTAATCAGCTGTTTAATAAATGTTGCTAAGATAACGTTCGTGTTTTCCCCAAGTAAATCCCATTGAACGGCAACTGCTGATGGAATTTCGTGATAAAATAAATTGAAACGTTTTATGAAGGAGACAATCTTTTTTTCAAAATTTACAGGGAAGATATGAATTGAATGACACCGATTGAGATAATAACAAAAGAGAGAAAATGTGAAAATAAATGTAAAATTTAATTCACATTGTTTAACACGAAATGCAAATATGTATGATTATCGATCAATAAAGCTGAATTAGTTTTACGGGCACAATATATTTATCCTTTTATATTTTATTACGTAATGAAATTTCAATTGCAATAAGTTTTACATTCCTCCTTCGCCCGCCACCTATTTACACCGTTGCGTGATCGTCCACATGTGACAGTTACGAACGAACACCAGTTTCGGTTTTCTGTATTGCATAGTTGCTGTGAAAAAAAAAAAAAAAAAAAAAAAAAAAAACTGGAATGGATTTTCACCGTGCCTTTCCGTTCGATATTTCTTATTGGGTGAAACGCACCACGCTTACTTTTACGTTGCTTAATAACCATTTATTTCCCAACATTTATGCACTAAAAAAAAATAAAAAGAAAAAACGGATTATTTCCATTTTTTTTTAAATGAACATATAATACATTATTTCCGTTTCATTTTGTTTTGTTCGATGTTTCTGTTTTCGCTTTTCCAAATATTTTTTAAAAAGTTTAACATCGTTTTTTTATTATTATTGTAAACAGGGTTATTACTTCGCTTATTCTTTATTTTACTCTTTCACAGACACATTTACAAACGTCCGGCAAACGCCGGATACCCTCGATAGTTTATTATAAAATCGTCAATATTTGGAAAGTTTTCTGTTTTCACTTAATATTGTCATTATTACACTCAGTATTCTGAGTATAGAAATTACATACATATATACATATGAAAAATTGAAAACGGACAATTAACGTTTATTTATATATTAATTAACGATTCATCGTTATTTCAAGACTTTTATAGAAGGAATGTTTGGAGTAACTAAAACTCAAAAGCGATCATCTCGACGAAGTCTTGAAATAAAAATGATAAAAAATTGATGCATATATATATATATATATATATATACACACATACATACATATGTATATTATTTGAAAGATAAAGGAAGTAAAAGTCCTGATTAGATAGCTTTATTTGTAACTAGCAGTTCACTTCGGCTTTGCTCTGACCCTATGTACTGTTCATAACTTTATGTGCATATGTATATATATATTAAAAAGTTTGACACATGTAAGGTAACCTACATCTTAAATTTCAAATGTTTAAACCCCAAAATTGGCGGAGGATTTTGGTAGAGTCCGTAAAGGACAACTATTTCAACTTTGACTTTCTGGCAGCCAGATTTTCGCCCAAAACTGATGAAAAAGCTTGCTGCATGTCTAAATACACTTTCTGTAAAATTTCAAATGTTTAGGCACAAAATTGGCTGAATAGTTTGCTAGAGACCGCAAAAGTCAAATCTTTAATTTTGACCCCTAAATTATTGTTTTCAGCTTAAATCAAATTAAACAGTTTGATCCATGTTCAAGTAACCTACATCTTAAATTTCAAGTGCTTAGACCCAAAATTGGCGGAGGAGTTTGATAGATTTTTCAAAGGTCAAATCGTTGAACTTTGACCCCTTGACAGACAGATTTGTGGCCTAAATTCGATCAAAAAGATTTTTAATCTCAATACACCTTATGTCAAATTCCGAGTTTGTAGACTTAAAATTGACTGAGTAGTTTGATAGGGAAATATACACACAGACAATTTCACTTTTATAGATATATAGATAATCGAAAAAAAAATTTTATAAAAAAAATGTCAACATTTGTAAAGTGAAATTTAACTAGAGAAATTAAATAATCACATTCGTTAGACAATAGTTCTTTTGCATTTGGAAATTTTAAACTAGCTTGAAATAAATATAAAACCTAGAAGAGTGTACTCAGCAGCATAAAGAACTAAAAGGTATCGTAACTGAGAAAATACGGAGCAAATAAATTCAGGTCCAGTGGTAGAACAGATATACCCCGGATTGTAGAAACATTTCCAGACTGATTAGCATATGAATACTCGAGATACTTTGGGGAAGTTCGACAGGCTATTTCAGTTAATACAGACTCATATAAATGCATAAATGCACCGGAAGTGAGTCAAATATTACATCGAATAAAACGCTGTGAGAATAAAATTTGAGACGATAACCATATGCTGAATAATCAAGTTTACATTGTGTAATCGATATTGGATAAAATAAACTTGCTTTAGTCTTTGTCTTACAAGAAGTGTTTCACTATTAAGTAGGTGAAGACAATTTAAACAGCTCAACATGTGAGAAAATGAATCACAACTTGGTAAAGTAAGTTTTACATGTAAAATAATGTGTAAGTTACGAGATACAGAACGACTTTGAATTTTGACGGTTTTATGCGTAAAATGTCTATTGTTACTGGATGAATACATGTTTTGATAGTGTACCATGGTTAGTGGGTTTCATTTGTGAAAGAGATTGGGCAGTTGCACATGTTAACTTCTTAAAAAATTAATTTATGGATCATTTAAGGCAACCTTAAATGGATAAAATATGTTTCGTTATGAGACATTATTTGTTGTAGAGAGTTTTACATATAGAAAAATGGTGTCGTTTTTACTAGACGAGGTAATTTACTGTCGACTGTTTTGAATGTGAAAAATGTGTATTCCTTATTAGGGGAAGTAATTCGCTTTAAACAGTTTTACATCTGAAAATATTGCCTCCGCTAACAAAAAAAGATTTACCTAATTTTCTATTATTCCAATTTCAGCAGCCTCGTTAATCCTGCCTCCCTGCTTTGTCCTTTAGTGATGAGCGATCTTTATGACAAATGGGGAAGAATTACTGTTCTGAGAGGTAGAATCTATCCATCGCACAGTTATCCTTAGCTAGTTGTTGATCTTGTAGTTTAGGCTATTTCATCAATTAGCTTCATGCCTTATGTGGAGAGATTTCCATAAATATATATTTTAGAAATTATGCGTTTCGCTACAAAATGAAGATACTTTTCCGTTTTCTCTGTGATTAATACTTCGTTACGAAATAAAAATAATTGAAAGTAATTATATTCTGTAAGTAAATGATAACTTTTCCATCTCTAATCTTTTATATTTACACAATCTATGGTTATTAATGAGAACCAGGATGTATTTGAAAAGTAGCAAAAGAAAGCTGACATAATTTTCTTTAAACAAACAATTCTTTTTGTTTACATCACGTTTGTTTTAATTTGAAGTTCATTTAATTTAAATTTTAAGTTCAGTTGCTTGAAGTTGGCAATAAAACATAACAGTAATATGTGCACCGAGATTCTTTTTGAGTTTTAATGTCGAGTGAGACGTATTGTTTCCGCCACAGATACGTTCCACGGAACTGTTGGTTCTAGCAAATGCACGATGCGTTTGCTGCACCAATGAACCTGTCAAGCATTATATGTTCAATATGCTCTTCAGAGTCGTTAAACACGAAGAAGTGGAATCGTGCACAGCTTTAACAGATAACGATTTTCTTTACCGAAGAGAAACATTCTTTTCAAATTCGCTGAACTGGTATAAATTAAATGACATCGATTGATTGATTAAAAGAAAAATGAAAAACGGGAATTAAATCGATTTAGACTTTAGACAGTATATCAAGAAAACAAAAAGCGGATCGTTTGTAAATGAAGATATTAAGTTGGTTGTTTTATATCAACCCTTTTCAGGTTATTTAATGCCGAATCCAGTGATTTTGAAGAAAAATGTTTTGATAGAATATATTTATTGTTTCCAATTCGGTTTCTATTTAACCCATTGTTGGGAACCTAACAGGTACTACCACTCCGGGTTAGGGTCGACCTGGGAGCAATGGCAATTAAGGGATGGCTTCACACTCCCCAAAGCCCGTAAGCTGGGACTTCACCATCGGATATAGTTTAAGATCATATCCAGGACCTTAAAAGATATTAAGGATGGATAATAAATATAGACTATCAGTTACTAATGAAACTTGCTATACCAGCTGATGTTACTCTACAGTCATTTCCTTGTGAAAATAAGATTCTTATGAAAGTTAAAGTTGTGTTTTCCGTGATATAAGCAGTGTTTTAATTTCAAAATGAAATACGTATTAAATACGTTTATAAGACAAACGTAAAATACGCTTAAATATATTTTAATTTGTCTAGATTTCGCATCTAAAATCATAGAGTCGTAATTTCAAATGTATATATATATATATATATATATATATGGGGGTCATCAGCTAGAATCGAAACTGAACGCTGAATTGTAGCATTCAAAGCTAGCGACGTTACCACTGTAATTAAAAATTAAAATAAACTAAGATGAATCTACAAAATGTGTAACAATTTTTCAATTATATCCCATTTTTTGATCCCTTAAAATTATTTTATCCGGCTAAAGACCCGTGAAAGAACGGTCCATAAAAATACAACCATTTGAGGTCTCTAGTGCTGCTCTGCGACTTTAAGTTTCGAAAAAGATAGAGTTCGAAAATATGGAGACTTACAGACAGACAGGCATATAGTCTTTTATATATAAGATTATACTCAATATTATAAATAAGAAATATTTATTGATTTGTGGACTCTTCTCATCTTTTTGTAGTTCTTGTTCCACGACTACAAAATATGAGGATAATAGTTCGCAAATCATTTAATAAAATATATAAATTACCCACCTCAAAAGAATGTCAATAATTAAATATTTATTTGTTTAAAATTATTATTTCGGCGATATATGGCATCATCAGAATTTTATATATTTTTAAACGTATTCCCGACGTATTTTATTCTAACATTACTCAACACTTATATCATGGAAAACAAAGCTGACTTTCATATCACGCTTACCAAGCGTAGTCTTCTGGCATTAGAAAATATCACTGCTGACGGACAACACGATTAATCCTTACTTACTGCGTTCTTATATTTACAAGCAGTGCAAGGAAAAAATATAAAATTCTGATGATTTTGTATATCACAGAAATATTTATTTTAAACAAATTTATTTTACATAATATTGCGTTGTAATAAGGCATATGAAACGTGCTTATACGTAATTCATATGTATCCTATTTCAGATTCTAGTATTTACAAATCATCAATTTAGGCAATCCGATATCTTCATCTTTTCTAAACACAAGTCCAATAATCCCAAACTAAGTTTCGAACTTCCTTATTCGGATAACTATTCTTATCTTTGGTTTGGTTCGCAATATTGAAGATTGAAGTCGAAACTATACTATTACTATCTATTTAATATTTAAATCAGTTTACATTACGATTTCAGATTAATATACTATCTTAAAATGCTCACTTCAAGGAGGGCATCATATATTAGAGGGATTTGTAATATCTTCTATGTAGTTTATATCATCATACCAGGAATTACTTTCTCATCATCGCTGAGGTGAGGAATACTGTAGTTTCTGGTGGATTGTCATGAAACTATTTCTCTAGGAATTACCTTCTTTATTTACTTTAGGAAAAGTGTACTGTAATATATGTTCGCTTGTTATTCAATCATCCTAGGAATTATCTCCGTCATACACCCTTGCAAAACTATGCAATCGAATAAAGTCACGATTACCGCCTGTCAGGAGATCCAAATACGGCCACGAAGCCATCTCTGACTCCATTAGCAAGTAAAAAAAAAACAAAACAAAAACAAAAACGCTCAAGCAACGTTAACTGCTACGAGAATATAGAAATTGACATTTATATAAATTGTAAATGTCATTCAAGGAAGCCGAGAGTGATCATGTGATTTTATCATCATGATCTGCGTATATATATATATATATATATATATATATATATATATATATATATATATATATATACGCAGTAACAGCCCCCCCCCCCGGCGTTACTCATATGTATAAATGTTATATTTTAATAAATGCAAAATTCGTAATGATTATAAACAGTAATATCGTAGGTATTAAACGTAACGTTAAGTTTTTGTTAAAAGATGTAGCAAAAAAAAAAAAACGGGAAAAAACTGAAACATGTGAATGAGAGTGTGATGCTTTATTTATAACGGTTCACTTCTTGTAGGAAAAAATACTGGAGCTGAGATCGAAACCAAAACCAACAGAATGCGAGTCATGTACGATAACCATTACATCAGCTTGGCCTGACTTTTAAATAATGTTTTCAAATCAACTGATACTTAACATAAGGAAGCCGTCATATTTAACGACTGCGTATGTGCATGCGCAGCGTAATAGAGTTGAAAACAGATAAAAATCCATCGGCTCCTACGTACCAATTTTTCAATTCGGACCCATTACCAACCGTTGTATTTCCGGATGAAACTTATTAAAAACTTCTCCACTTGTTTGAATACTCTATCTACAAAATTTCAAGTCCGTAGATAAACAAATCCGTTGAGTATATAGGTTGATGAACATTGTTTCACACACATACATATTAATGCGTGTATGAAAGTGGGTTTTGCATATATTTTCTAATCTCTATATATACAAAACATTTTTAAAGCCGAGACTTGATGATTATTACGGTAACATTGCATACATAAATAAACAATATTTTAATTAGATTCTCAAGATAAAGATATCATTCATCTTACAAATCATTTCGTTTTCAAAACAAACAAAAAAAACGGTACGATTAAGTATCGGTTTTGTTCATAGAATAACAATAGTTTGCATACATAAACGAGTTTAATACAGTTTAGTCTGGCAAAAAATGATCTGCACCTGTACTAAATGTATTTATTTACATGTGAGAATAGCATACACACATTTCCTCTCTCTCTCTCATATATATATATATATATATATACATATATATATATATATATGTGTGTGTGTGTGTGTGTGTGTGTGTGTATGCATAACAAAATAAAATACATTCATTAGCATGTGGTATAAACGTTTTTAAATATCATTTATTGGATGTGCTTTAGGGATAGTGATTTACATTTGATCAAATAAATTACTAGTTTGAATGTATACATTCTATCCTTGCACAAAAGTTATACGCCGGCTCAATAATCAAATTGCATTTTGTGTTAAATAAGTGCAGTCTCTTTTTATTAAATTATTTTTAATAACCATGATTTAATCGATCCTATATCAATTGCACCGCGTCTCGTTCTATTTGGTTTTTGTTTACCCCCCCCTTTTTACATTTACCACTTTTTGTTTGTATGAAAATCTAGCATTTATATTTAAACTCTCCCTATATATATATATATATATATATATAGCCTTCTTTTGCTGAGGATTAATTTTCGCTCTTCATTTAGAATTCCGTTTTCGAAAATGAGGGTTCTTGCCTGATGAGCTCTCTAGTTAGTAAATACTGGTAGACCGAGACATGCTCATGACTGTGTAGCAACAAACTACTGCTTATGTAAAGACAAATCTAAAATGTAACTTGTTCTACGTCTGTATTGAGCACTCTTGCATAAACATCGTTATATTTCACTGCTTACCCTACCTTTGGAAATAGCAACCTCAAATTATATATATATATATATATATATATATATATATGTGTATGTACGTATGTGTGCGTGTGTTTTCTTGATTTTTCCGTTCCTTGTCTAACGTCTAATCTTTTTCTTTTAAATCTCTTCACGTTTTTGTTTTTATCATGGGCTCCGCCCTCGCACCATGTTGCCCTTTTCGAATAAGTTTTTTTCTCACTTCATAAAGACTTAAATCTCTTTAAAACATACACCACTTTTCTCTATCTTGTCCATTTTTCCCTACTACAGACACATCAATTTACCCCTTAATTTATCAATTTACCCCTCTCTTTATTTTGTATTCGTCTTTCGTTCAATAAGCACGTAAGCAGCGTTTCTATTTATTAACATTGTATTTTGTTTTTTCGTACCATCATTTCAGTTTATCTTTTTCTCTATTAACGTTAGATTCTCCATTGCCGATTCTAGCCGCCAAATTGACATTTACATTTCATCGTTACCACTCTTCATATAAATCGGAACACAAATCGCAGAAGAGAGAAGAGATTAGACAAACAGAAATTGATGAGGCGCACGCATGTGATTCGTAAGATGTCTGCACGTTTTTTCCCCTCCATTCACATTGGCAACATGGTTTCAAAACTTTTTTTTTCTTATCTAAATAAGCGACGACGTCATCGTACAAGATTATGCCAGGTGTAAACAGATAGCCTCATCTGTCTTTGTGTGAACTTCGTCGTAAAGATCCTTGTCGTGATCGGTCAGAAAGTAAGGAATTCATTTGCGACTATTGAAATACATACTATACTCCCATCTATTTTTCTTTTCTCTTGGCAGCCTCAAAATCTATTTTCTCAAACGAAGTGAGCAGTGCAATGTAGACAACATATTTCGTAATTGTAACGTTTTACATATGCTCTAGAGATGCGTTTATCTTATTTGCCCCGGTTTATAACAATAAAAACACTTACATATAATGGCCGTTCGAGGAAAATACGTTGAATGAATTGAATAATCATTAATCCTTTTATGGAACTCACGTCATTGTCATAAAATCGGCTATTGTCTATAAAAAAAAAACATTTGATAAAAAAGAATATAGAGAATCATTCGCCTTGACTAAAACGTTTATGAATGAGTATTCCGTGTAGATGTAACAGACAAATGCTCGTGTTTTTATAAAGCATTACATAAATAATAATAATGACTTGTGTAGCTGGTATTTAAATGAGATATCAGGCCGTCTAAATAAATCGATAAGTAATTTATATATATATATATATATATATATATATATATATATATATGCACACACAAACACACTCCTATAAATTCGGTTTTCTTTTGTGTGTATTGATATTCATATTAAAAACCCTCTTTTCTGTTTATTTAAAAAGAAAATACAATTTTGTTATATCTTGGTTGGGGAATTGTACTCACTAGCAAACGATCTAGCTAATTTGCATATTCTTTTAAATATTCATTTTAATAAATTCCCTATAAGTTGCTTCGGTTTTTTAATGGGATAATCATCTTTAGTTAACTATTACCTGTAATTATATTCATGCAGACATTCTACATGATTTATACTTGCATAATATTTGCGAAAAAAGTTTATAGTAAACACAAAATTGTTTCCATATATATTTATGTATACGTATGTATTTTTGTTCAACAAATCGATCTATATATCTATAAAAGTGAACGTGTCTGTGTATCTGTGTGTGTGTGTGTGTGTGTGCGCGTGTACATTTCCATGCGCAATAACTGTCAATTTTAAGTCTACAGACTCGAAATTTGATATCCAGGGTACTTGGATTTGGGAAAATCCATCTGATAGATTTTCGGCTAGAAATTTGGCGATTAAGGGGTCAAAGTTTAACGATTTGTCCTTTGAGAACTCTACCAAACTCCTCCGACATGTTTGGGTAAAAACACTTGAAATTTAAGATGTAATGTTCCTTGGACATGGATCTAACTTAAGAACTCGATTTGCGCTCCAAACAGTAAATTTTAAGGAGTCATAATAGGGGTCAAAGTTAAAAAAAAATTGACCAATTTTTTTTTGCACAACATACACCTCAAAATACCCGGGCAACACCGGGAACCCATGCTAGTATATATATATATATAAAAGTGAACGTGTCTTTATATTTGTCTGTGTGTCTGTTGGTGTACATTTCCCTACGCAATAACTCAATTTTTATTCTACAGACTCGAAATTTGATTTACATGGTACTGAGATTTGGGAAAATTTTGTAATTTTGTTTCGGCCAGAAATTTGGCTGTTAAGGGGTCAAAGTTCAACGATTTGACCTTTGAGAACTCTACCAAACTCCTCCGACAATTTTAGGTCAAAACATTTGAAATTTTAGATATAGGTTCCTTGGACATGGCTCTAGCTTAACTTTATTTGAACCTAAAACAATAGATTTTTAGGGGTCATACTAGAGGTGAAATTTAAAAAGAATTGACTGCTTTTTTTATTTTGCTCAACATACACCTCTAAATACCCGGGCAACGCCGGGCACCCATGCTAGTATATATATATATATATATATATATATATTAAAAATAATAACTTATCACACTTGAAACAACATTTTGCCAACGTTAACTCCCTCCCCCTAACAACACACACATAACTGCCTCAGTTTTAACACATTAATAATCTACACATGGGGATCTACAATTCTGAATGTTGTTTTTCTTTTAATTTAGTCATTTTAGAAAAACTCCGAGGGTTTGAAATATTGAATTATAAGTTGAAAACTAAAAACTGACAAAGTATTGTAGTTTCCCAAAATCCAGATATCTCTAGAAGCATACCTGGAATAATGAAGTATTTAGTTCTCTCCTTCTCTCTCCACCATTCTGTTTCTCTTTCTCTCTCATATATATATATAAATTAAATACATCGTAATAAGTCTAATTTTCTTTATATAAAAGCTTTACGCTTATTGAGCTCGTCTGAAAAAAATAGTTGTTTTATTTCAGGTAAACTACATATCGAAGATTATATATATATATATATATATATATATATATATATATTATATATATATATACGCTCCCGCAAATATATATGTGCGTATACACACATGTATATGCACATCAACCCACCTATATATATATATATATATATATATATATATATATATATATATATATATATATGTGTGTGTGTGTATACACAACACATATATAAATATACACGTACATATATGCACACACATTTTCAATTTGTCTTTACATAAGCAGTAATGTGTTGCTACGCACTCATGAACATGTTTCGGTCGTCTAGTTTTTAGTAATACGAGACCTCTTCAGGCAACAACGCTTATATTCCAAAGCGAAAGACAAATTGAAAATGCAACTTGCTCTACTTCCGTATTGAACACTCTTGTATTAAACTCGGTATATTTTACTGGTTACCCTACCTTTGAAAAATAGCAACCGCAAATTATATTATATATATATATATATATATGTGTGTGTGTGTGTGTGTGTGTGTGCATACATACATACACACATAAATTACCGTTCTATGCCAGAGACAACAAAAATAATCTTATTAAATAAATGAGTGAAATTTCAAGGCAGTACCTGCTACTAGAATTAAAGGATTTTGCGATATTTTAGACTATAAGCTTCCGACGCAAATAAACTTATCTAAACCTACGTGAATTAAAATAAAAAGTCAAAGTCGAATTGGATTATGAAACAATTTATCTGAAACAACAAAGATAAATCTATTTTCTGGCAATTCTGGTCCACGTCAATAAATTAGATCTCAACAGCGCTCGACCCTTCCATCGCCATCTTTTAACAGTTCTCTTTACGTCCGCATTTCTCATCTTGTTTTTTCTTCTTTCATTCCCTCAATTTCTGCTGTTCCCTTTATATCTTGCAGGAAGACAAGTGCATTTCGAATGCATCGAACTCACACTATATTAGATTGTATCTCTATTCGCTTAGAGAAATTGAAGTTATCTAACAATATTCCTACCTGCATTTATATTGTTCTTTTTGACATTTTATTTGAACTTGAGGCTCAGAATTGTGATTATTTTGAAGTACCTTATAGCAAAATATAAAATGAAGAATCACCAATGAAGCCAGAAACACTAATACATATACACACACGATTATCTCTATATCTAAGATGTGAGAATGTTTGTGCGTGAGGACACTTCTCAGTCTATCTATTCAACGAATGTTTAATCTACCCGCTTCCAATTGGTATATGCAATATTCAGGCATATGGAAAGTTTTTAATTTTTTTACAAGAAAAAAGGAAAAAAAACGGCTGCTAAAACGTTGAAATTGAAAAATTGCGAATTTTTATGTTTCAGCTGTTTTTTTTTTCATTCGCGGTCGTAAAATATGACAGTTTCCTTATGTTTAGTATATGTTGGTTTGTAAACGCTCTTTGAAAGTCATGTCACGCTGGTGGAATGGTTATCGTGCTTGACTAACTGTGTTTAGGTGTTGGTTTCAATCTCCACTCAAGAATTATTTGTTACTTACAAAAGTGAACCGTTTAGAAAAAAAAACAATGCTCGCATGAACGTGTTTCAGTTTTTGTCGGTTTTTAATATTTTTTTAAGGCGTACAGATTACGGTTAATACCCGTTTCTATTTATAATATATAGAAATACTGCATTAATTAAAATATAATATTGATCCGTATTTTACGACCGCCGGATACGCGGGGTATATTTTCTAATATATATATATATATATATATATATATATATATATATATATATGTGTGTCTATGTATGTGTGTGTACATTTCCCTATGCAATAACTTTGTCAATTTAAAATTTACAGACTCGAAACTTGATACAGAGGGTACTGAGATTTGGAAACATTTTGTAATCCGTTTTCGGCCAGAAATTTGGCTGTTAAGGGGTCAAAGTTCAACGATTTGTCTTCTGAGGACTCTACCAAACTCCTCCGCCAATTTTGGGTCTAAACACTTGAAATCTTAGATATGGGTTTCTTAGACATGGATCTAACTTAATAAATTAATTTGAGCCCCAAACAATAAATGTTAAGGGGTCATAATAGGGGTCAAGGTTTAAAAAATTGACAGTTTTTTCTGCTCAACATACACCTCCAAACACCCGGGCCACGCCGGGCTGAAATGCTAGTATATATATATATATATATATATATATATATATATATATATATATATATATACTAGAAAATGTATTCGGCGTTGCTAGTGTCAAACATAACGTTAAATTCCGTTAAAAATTAATAAAAAAAACGGAACCTGAAACATGAGCCTGCAAGTATTATGCTTTCTCTAAACAGTTAACATTTTGTAAACAGAAGTCACACTGAGATCGAAACCTTTACCTAAGACATGGAGTCAAGTACGATAGCGATTAATCCAGCTCACTACCTTCTTTAAAAAGCGTTTTATAAGCTCATGAAACAGTTGACAAAGATTAAAATAGGAGTACCGCCCAAGTACGAATCTTTCAATTTTGATCCATTAGCAGCCTTCTCGCTGGGGGAAAAAGCGAGTACAAAGTTAACCACATGTCTGAATACCCTATATATCAAATTTCAAATATGTAGAAAATTTACTTGAGTATATAGGTTGAGAGTTGCCCTCCCATATCTTCACATATATTTGTCCTCCACATATAGTACTGCTTCGTTGTATCACAACTCATCAGTGCGGCTAAATAAACAACTTTCTCCAGCTGTGGATTGAACCTACAACCGTCGCATTGACAGTCAGCAGCCCTAACCATCGGCTACGAATCAGGGCCGTAAATGTTTCTCCTAGAGTGTGTATTAAATCCACGCCCTCCCGTCGCACAGTGCTCGGACCATCAGCTTGTTCACAAAAAAATTAATAGTGGGCTTCGCTTAATCGCTTTAAATACGCGTCGGGTGAAAATATATTTACAAAGTGCTCAACCCAAAGAGGGGGGGACTTAATTGTCATCCACATACAGTACTGTTTCGTTGTATCACAACTCATCAGTGCGTCTAGACAAACACATTTCCCCAGCCGTGGATTGAACCTACAACCGTCGCATTGATATATATATATATATATATTTTATTTTTGTTTTTGTTTTGTTTTATTTACCTTAATGTAATTTTTACTTTATTTCTACGTAGTTTCAGAATTATTGTCTAGTTTCAGTAAATAAAACAAAGAGCGTTCAGCATGGATTCGCTTTTGAATATATGTATTAATGTGTGTATCTGTGTGTTGGCGGTGTCTGTGTATGTGTGTGTTATATGTGTGTTGCATGTATGTGTGGGTGGAGGTAGATTAAAAGGCACCGGTCAGTACTTGGTTGACCATAGCTAAGGTTATTAACTTACAGACTCTAAGACAAGAAAACTAAACTCTCAAGCACCCTATGCCATAAAAAGCCAAAAGTTAGGTTGGATGGATGAAGGGGAAAAGAAAAAAAGATGTTTATTATCTTCAAAGACCTCACTCATCCTTTTACTGTTTTTTTTTTTTTTTTACTCCCACCCAGGTTGTATTTTTTCTTGATAAACGAAATAGAAAACTGTATTTGGTGGAAATGTAACTTTTGAAGGTAATTCTTGGCCTGAAGACGTAATCCCCCAACGTGGGTGATTACAGAAACATGTATGCACATATGTAGCCATTAATGTTTGTATAAATAAAATTAATATATATATATATATATATATATATACACGAACAAACAGTTAATAAAACATGTTAGAAAAACACTTGGAAATGAGTTAAAAACATTTAATCTGAAAAGGAAACACTAGATAAGTGGATAGTCCTTAATCCGCGGAGTTTCGAAGAAATACTTTCCTTCTCATCAGAGGGTAGGAATTAGCAAAATGCGGGATCGAATTTTGCATGCAAAAAGTATTTGATGAAACAACGAGTAAGTCAAAGATCTCACTTGAAAACAAAAAAGTGAAGCAGAGGGAATATGGTGAAGAAAAAGGTGATTACACATGAATGGATAGTCTGGCGGAAGATAAATAATCCAGTGACCGTAAAATCCAAGTATATAACCTCAAGAAAGTTATTTTATTTTATATATATATATATCTTCTAGAACATATGCTGTAGAACGGAGAAAAAAAAGGCCAAAGACCCTTGTGTTTTGATGTTATGTTTTGAATATAATAAACTAGTTATGACTAAAGTTTTATTTCATTCGGACAAAAAACTAAGAAACGGGGTCTAATTAGAGTTGGGGCCCGTTTTTTGTGGGTCACCCTGTATAGACACATGTATATATGTATATACATTACGCACACGCAAAATAGTACACTTCAGTCTTCATACAGAGTTGAGCATGTGAGAACATACCAGAGTAAACTGCGCACAAACAGCCATCATAAAATAGTTGCTTATTTTTAACCAATGAAAAGGAAAAGGAGATTTTTTTTATCAACACAGACTGGATTTCTAACAATTTATTTAAATCGCAGGTATACCGCTTAGGTCGTCTATTGAATTGTATGCCATGTCACCAAAAGCTGTAATTTTCCTGCGTCGAGAAACTGCTTTTGAAGTGTTCAATACGCACCAAGAATGAAACAAAATTGCGTAGCATAAAGAGATAATTCACTTACAGATATTAGGACTTTTTTTCCTGAGCGATCATTGTGTACACTGATCTCGAAAACGCTGACACATGCAGGTGAATATATGATTGGATATCGAAAAAAAAAAAACATGTCGACAAGACTATCTAAATTCTATAGAGGTTTTATAAAAACATCTTGAATAATTTAATGTCAGAAAAAGAAAAGATTGACAAATACAGCGTCTTGTGACATCCTCCACTGTCAAAATTGTAGCATTCGTCACAGGTTAAAAAAAGAATAACCATTTCGTTTAATGAAATTTATATATATATATATATATATATATATATATATACTAGCAAAAGTACCCGTCGTTGACTGGGTTCGAAAACAGCCTACAAAAAATGGACTCTGATTTATGAAAGTATGATAGGTTATGAAAAGGAAGGGTTGTAAAAAGAAAGCTTCGAATTTGGGGGTACCAAAACCAAAGCAAAATATGATGAAAGTAAAAATAAAATAGATAAACCCCATAATTTATTATACAATACCTGTTCACACTGAAACACTTATCACAATATTCTGTGGATCTATATTAAAAAAACCTTGTTAAACTTTGACATATTTCATTCTATGGAGGTCAGGTGCGAACGAACACCCCATAATTTTATTATGCCATATTTCTTCAAACTGAAAAAATTATCAAAGTATACTTACGCAGATAGATATGAAAAATCTTTATTAAAGTTTGTCCCTATTTCCATTCCATGAAGGCCAGGCGCGAACGCAGACCCAACAATTTTATCATACCATCTCTAACTTAAAACATACTTATCAAAGTATTCTTATGTACATCTATATCAAAAACACTTGTAAACGTTCTTTTTTTAATTTTTAATTTTTATATTTCCATACTTTGTGGACCCGGCGCGAACGCAGACCCCACAATTTTAATGAACCACCGTTGGCCGAGATCAAACATACCTATTCCTGTGTCTTGATGATCTTCTATCATTATATGTAATCATTTTTTTAAAAATAGTCAACCATATAAGAGTCTATTCGTGACCAGATACACACACACACACACACACACACACACACACACACACACACACACACACACACACACACACAAAGAGGGTGATCGATTGAAAATAGGAAATTTGAAGGTCAGCTTAGATCATGAATAAAATGCGGGATTGCTATTTTTGTTATTGGTAAACAAGCAAGTTTATTGTGAGGAGATGTATCCACAGATGTTTATCGATATACGAAATGTAATGGACAACCAAACATGGACATGGCAACGGGGTGGTGCCCAGGCTCACACAGCAATAACTTTAATTCCGTCTCTTCGGCAATCTACTCCTGATTTCATTGCACCGGAAGATTGGCCCTTAAAAAGTCCAGACTTAAATGTTATGGATTACTGTGCTTGGAGTTTGTTATTAACAGACGCAGAACTGTCGACGTGACATACACTATTGATAACTTGAAAACGTGCTTGGCAAGAGCTTGGAATCATATCTCACAAGTTGCTCTTCAAAATACCACACGAGCTTAGATTTCTTGGTTAAGACGTTGAAATGAGGTGCACGGACGACATTTTGAGCATCTATGAGTATAATATAACATTTGTCTGAAAAACTTTGTAAAAATTATTCTTTGTAAAAATCGTTGTTTGACAAATTACCTGCTTTTCTAGCGACCAGACTGATGACTATTTTTTTTTTATTAGACTCGAATAAATAAGAGGAGGCTGCAAAATATTTTGACGACTGAACTTATGAGTTAATTATGTAAAAGTTTAATTTCTTTGTTGCAGATATTACGGTGTGAGAAACTGAGAAAGCAATTCCTGTCATGGACGTGTATCAGAAGCATTTCATTTAATCCACTGCTGCAGCATGCTTTCGTTCCATAAGGCATAAGTGGGGAGAAATCGTTAATAATTTACGATTATAATTCGGAGTTGCCCGCAGTGAATATTGAACCTTTAACCCCTCGGAAAGTGTCACTTTTACAAGTAGATTTTACTACGTACTCAATTCACTGCACCATCGTTCCTTGTGAATTCGAGCGAAACATTCCCACATTCGACAAGATATTTGTCATATTAGGCTAATCTAAATTTAAGATGTTCTACATAAAGGCGGGTGCGTAGTAGAATCTTAAGTTGAGTAATACGTTATCCGACATATTCCTAACACCAGAAAATAAAACAGACAAAAGTAGTAAATCACGTTTGAAGTACATGTGCCATGTTTAATCGCTAGAAGTGTTTTTATTATATTTCATTAATCAGTTCTCCGAAATCTAGGTGCACTTCTATGTGCTAACACTTGATGTTTCTATGAGATACATCGATATAAGAGGATTAATTAAGATTCTCTTCTATCTCTCAAGAGTTGAGTTATTAAGCAATGAACTATAATTCTCCTTTTTCCAATTGACCTGTTAACGATATTAGAGGAGTATATATTTCTTGCTATCTTTTTGTCTTACCCGATTCCAATTACGATTCACTCTTGTTTAGTAGAATATTTAACTCAGTTCTGTTACTTGAGCTAACTTCAATAAGAAAAGGTGCACTTCGTATAAGCCAGTGTATAGAGGTGCCCCAAGAACCTTATTTTGGTAGCTAACACTATTAGATACCGGAACAGCTTTATTTGAAAACCTTTATTAGAAATTAATTCAGGTAACTTGATTATGTAGTAGGGCTAATATCTATTCACTGTGGCCGCCTTCAGCTTTAATCACCGCCTCAATATACCTCCGGAACTGGGTGCATGCCTTCTCTATAATGCCGGCGATAGCTCGGCAAATACTTCGGAATAATCGGCGATCAGACTAGCTTTGATGTTGTATGAGGTCATGTTGGTAATGTCCTCGATATATGACTGAACGAAGTAGTCCAGCAGGTTCAGGTCGGGGGAGGCGCATGGAGAAAAACAGTAAAAGTCGTATTACTCCTTTTGAAGCCAAGCCTGGATCTCTCTAGATTTGTGGGCTAACGCCGAGTCCTGCCGCCACACTCAGGGTCTGAAAGCGGCCACCTGATTGCACCAGAGTATCACCACGCTCTTCAGCACGTTCAGGTACCCTTTGGTTTTGATTTTCAAGCCGACTTCGAAAATATGAGGAGGCAATATGTGGTCATTACTTGAAACCACACCAAAGACCATAACCGTGGCCGGGTACTTCGTTGTAATCACCCTGGGTAAGTCCCTGTTATTAGTGGCAATCAGGAGATGCACTTTGAGGGTGCTGGTAATGGTCCTGTTATAACTTGGATCGGTACTGAGCATGAGTTGTACAGTAGCGCATCTCCGATCCGGCTCGTTGAACATTGTGTCACTTTCAGACATGGTAGAAGATTCCTATCGTTTTGGGGATTCATACACAACTGTCAAACTAGTAGATGGTCTGCGACACACACAAGAACCCCAAAAATGGTTTTCACCAAACGAAAATGTAATGATTTCATTTTTCTAAGGAGACAAATTTTTCGTTCTGTTCTTAGGGTGAAGTATCAATGTTATGGTTTCTCTGAAAAGGCCTTGCACAGAAAGGACCGAGCACATTCACGGATGGTGTCGAGTAGACAATTCAAAATTTACTCAATAATAACGAGCAAAGCGCATTTATTTATATATAAATATATGTACTCAAATATAATCCCTCAAAGATTAGACCTCTCTAGCCGCTCCCCTACGCCCCGAGAAAATATTTCAAGCAGTGAGTAGAAAGAAAAAAAACAAATCAAGTCAGACAACTATATTTGATTTCCTGTCGCATGCAATATTTTAGAAAGCACCCCTTTCACTATAAAAACGAGTGAGGATTTTCTTTATTTACGCTATCATAGATGATTATTTTTATAAGAAAAAATAAATTGCCAGTGTAATATTAATATCCTATATGAATGTCTTTGTAATATATAAAAATAAATAGCGAAGGGTACTTTTTTATCATTTTGATAGCAATATACACTAGCATAAAATAATTGATAAAATCGTGAGAAAATGTTAGAACATTAAAAGTGAGAGTGCAAATCCTGTGTTCCCGACCTCTGCCATGAAGGTTCCATGAATCTATCGACTGCTTAAAATCTTGCATTTCCGAAATCGTAAAAAATAATCGAAAAATACTTCGTATATATTCCAAAATCGCTGACAGAAAAATATGTTTTATAAAACTGGACAATGTCCGTTTCTGTGTAACCCGCCGATATTCTACTCTGTATATAATCACAGACAGACCATGTGCGGATTTGCAAGCACCATTCCATGTTTGGTTTTGATATGGTCCTATTTAGTTTAATCAAGGGCACTGCACCAATCACTTCATCTCTACGGTTCAGCAAACATTGATTTTATTGTTTGTTACCTCTTCTTTTAAAAAAACTAAATCATGTATCACAAAAGCAACAAATTTTCTCTAAAAACACAAAAACAAAAAACTAAAAACAACTAAAGCAAATCCCATGAATAAATATTTGAAGATACAAAGAACTTGAAGTATATAAACTATTGCCAACGTGATAAAACCCGAAATACGTTATTATGTCAAAGAAAACAAACAAAATCCCATGAAACAAACTATATCCAGTGGTGAGGCCCCAGCTTGTGGGCTTTGGGGAGTGTGGAGCCACCTTTAATTACCATTGCTCCCAGGTCCACTCTGACCCGGAGTGGTAGTACCTGTTAGGGTTCCAACTATGGGTTAAATAGAAACCGACTTGAAAACAACAAAAATATTCTATTAAAAATTTTTTCTTCAAAATCTTTGGATTCGGCATTAAATAACCCGAAAAGGGTTGATATGCCGTAAAACAAAAACAACCAACCAACCAACCCATGAAACATATTTGAAGATATAAAAACTGGAAGCATAAAAAACTATTTCTAAAATTATCGGATTCAACACTAAATAAACCAGAACATGTTAATATGTCTTAAAACAAAACCAAAACAAATATCTTTAAAAGATGGTTCGATTTATTGCGATAGCTTAAGGCATCTTTACCAGGTATGTTCAAGGTTAATTTGGAAGAGCTAGGATGCGCTTCAAAGGTTCGTTTTTCTTTCCCAACTCTTCGGTTTTGGCACATCATCATACGGAGTACGAGGAGAAAATACAGTGTACCCAATAGCCTTTATTATATAGCACATTTTCTGGAAACTTTTTCTCGCACTCACCTGTTGGTTCATTAATTGCGGAATGAAAATCCAAGTTTTAAATAAAAGGAATTCAATGAATAGAAAATGGCTGCTTTTAATGGTTTTGTATTTCACTTCAACGTTAATTGAACGAAACCCGATAAAACTGGAATTTTCACGGTTGCTGGAATCGGTTGTTTTTGAACGGAACATAGGTTTTTTTTTGTTTTTTTTTAAAGTTGAGCATAAAAATGCATTCAATTGAACACATAAAAATGAAATACTTCATTATCTTCGTTTAACGTTCTTTTCATACGGCACAATTAGATATAATTAAACGAAAGAATTAAACACTAGCATAACTTCTATATATCTATAAAAGTGAAATTGTGTATGTGTGTACATTTCCCTACCAAACTACTCTGTAAATTTTCAGTCATCAGATTCGAGATTTTACATAAAGGCTACTGAGATTTGTGGAAATCGTTTTAATTAGTTTCCGGCCAAAAAATTGGCTGTCACGGGGTCAAAGTTGAACGATTTAACCTTTGAAAACTCTACCAAACTCCTCCGCTAATTTTGGGTCTAAACACTTGAAATTTTAGATGTAGATTACTTGGACATGGATGAAACGTTTAAATTTGATTAATTAGCCCAAAAGAATAGCTTTTAAGGGGTGACAATTGTGGTAAAATTTCAAAAGATTTTACCTTTGCGGGCTATAGCAAACTATTAAAACCATTTCTGGTCAAAACATTTGAAATTTTACATAACTAGTATTTAGATATGCAGCAAGAGTTTTAATCAAATTTTGGCGGAAATTTGGCTGCCAACAGGTCAAAGATGAAAGAGTTGACCTTTACAGACTCTACAAAACTCTTTTGCCACTTTTGGGTCTACATACTTGAAATTTTAGATGTAGGTTACCTGGACAGGGTTCCAACTTTTTAATATATATATATATATAGTCTTTGAAGTTTTTAACATTTGAAACTATACAAAAAATTACTTTTTATCATTCGTTAAAAAAACATCTAGTCAGTAAGTCATTTAATCACCTGCAATCACTGCATCAACTCTCTCAAATTTACTATAATACCAATTTTTTTTATTTTTCAAGGGATCATCAGTTGTTTACCATGAAACACTATATATATATATATATATAACGTATGCACATAAAGTCTTGAACAGTACATAAGGCCCAGGCAAAGCCGGGCTGAACTGCTAGTAATTGATAAGGTCGTGAAAAAATCTAGAACATTAAAAGCCAAAGTACGAATCCTGTATGCCCGGCCTCTGCCATATGCAGTATTAAAAACTTGGAATACGGCATAAACACGTTTACACATCAGTTCTCATTAGATCACCTAAGTAACATTAAACCCTGTCAGTACTAAAATGGGTGACTATTTAAGAATTCCACGTGGTATATGTGCTCTGCATGTATCTCAGAATTGTTGACAACTGTCTAGCACTTGTCTTAAATGGATTCAAGCAGTGCCGATTCAGTAGAGTTGTGGTTAGCGATTGCGCAACTCTTGAATCTCAATTACACACGCAGCCACCTTTGCAGAGGTTATCCATTATGTATTGGGATTAAACAGAGGCATACTTTAAGTTTTCGTTATAGGGAAACGTGTAAAACTATCCTAATTGGAAGTAAATAGCAATACATTGTTTTCAAAATATTAACACGATCCTTAAAAACAAATAAGCAAATGTTCTTTTTAAATTGTTTCTCTATTTACTTTCCTAATTTGTACTTGAACTTAAATACACTGACGAGTATACACGTTACCAAGATCGAATTCATGAGTTATGCAGCCTTAGTTGTGAGAATTAAAATACACAGAAAATAGTTTTATTTTCAAATATTTCGTTCTAGACATAAACCAATTTGTTTTCCTTTCTTTTTTAAATCTCTATTTTTCGCTTTTTACAATTGGTCACTCAATTAGATATTTGGCATGCTTTTTATAATTATTTGCAAGAATAAATTTTAGGAAAGACTCAATTTGGCACACCGATTAAAGTGTTTAAAGAATCGAAAAACTAGGGATCAACTTGTGATCGAGTCAAACAAAACAGTAATAAAAATGGTACTTAATACTCGTTTGCTAAACACAACTCAGGTGAGGATAAAGTGGAGTAATCATACGAAACAGGTAGCACACTTCCATACGTCATTTTTATTTACATTACCAGGATTGATTTTTGTATTTAATATTCTTCGCAGAAATGCTTGTTCTGTACGAATAGTAAGTACAACACGGAATTCTTTCTATTGGCTTTTGTAAACAGCATTTCGAAATTCAGTTTCAAGTGTGGAGGGCATCCAATGATGTGGCCTGAAGTTTTGTTTTTTTAGGACTGTAGATTTATTATTTGATGAGCAATGTCCTCAGGTTAATTTTATCCGACATTGTAATATTCCTCAGATTTACATCTGTGTTAAATAAATTATATTATGCCAAGAAAATAAAGTGCCTATGATACGCTTAATACAAGTGTTTGTGTGTATTTAAACCACAAGTTCGAATTTCGAACTTTACTTCGCTTTATATCTGTTTATTTTCTTGCTATCCTATTTCCGACCTTATCAACTATTTAAGCTCCCACTACCTATTTTTTATCAGTCATATAAAAAATTATTAGCTAAAAATCACACACATCGCCCCTCTCTCTCTCTTATATATATATATATATATACTAGAAAAAGTACCCGTCGTTCACTGGGTTCAAAAACAGCCTACAGAAAATGGACTCTGATTTATGAAAGTATGATAGGTTATGAAAAAGAAGGGTTGTAAAGCGATATGTTCGAATTTGGGGGTATCAAAACCAAAGCAAAATATGATGAAAGCAAAAATAAAATAGATAAACCCCATAATTTATTATACCATACCTGTTCACACTGAAACACTTATCACAATATTCTGTGGATCTATATTAAAAAAACCTTGCTAAACTTTGTGACATATTTCCATTCTAAGAAAGTCAGGCGCGAACGAACACCCCATAATTTTATCATACCATATTTCTTCAAACTGAAACATAATTACCAAAGTATACTTACGCAGATAGATATGAAAAGTCTTTATTAAAGTATGTGCCTATTTCCATTCTATGGAGGCCAGGCACCAACGCAGACCCCAGAATTTTATTATACAATTCCTATTTAAGTTAAAACATACTTATCAAAGTATTCTTATGTACATCTATATCAAAAACACTTGTAAACGTGTTTTCTTTATTTTAAAATTTATTTCCATACTTTGTGGACCAGGCGCGTACGCAAACCACACAATTTTAATGAATCATCATTATGCCAGATCTAACATACCCATTCCTGTGTTTCGATACATCTTCTATCATTATATGTAATCAGTTTTCTATAATAGTCAACCATATAGGAGTCTATTCGTGACCAGACACACACACAGACGCTCGTCTTTATAGCTATATGTATGAAGCTTAATGGTATTGAGAATAAGATAACGTTTGCTATTATAAAGATTTGATCAAGGCTTTGTTAATTATGCAGTGTGTTCACCCATTTAATACGACACAATTATGCTGAAAACCGGTTCTCTCAAGATCACCGAAGATAAGCAATGATGAGCGTATCCAGTATCATATGAGTGACCATTTGAGAACGCTAGGTGATGTATGTGCTCTTCGACGCTTTTCGGCAGTGTTTCCAGTCGGGTAAAATTAAATATACTTGCAACTAGAATTAAAACAGTGCTGACTCGGGAGATGTGTACTTGGAGATTGCGCAAGTCTTGCCACATTAATTTCAAGCACAGCCACCATTCAGTGGGTATCTATAGTTTGACAAGACTAACGGGAGCCGTTCATCAATTAAACACTGCAAGAAAATAAATAAATTATACCAAGACTACTCTTTAATAATCAGATGAATAAAATGGAAAGAAGTTGTGAAAATATGTGCTTTAATCTTCACATATATATGCCCGTGTGTGTGTGTGCGCGTGCAACATTTGTCTAAATATTCTATTTTTGCTATTTAAACCAGGCCGATACACAAATATGCAGGCGGTGAAATTGCTCTATTTATAACTACGACTGGCTCTTTGGATCCAAATCGTATTTGTATTTAATTTATGCATTTTAACTTGTTTAATTTTAAATATATCATTGACTCATAGATGCTATGAGCTAAGCATATATTAGGAAAGCATAGTAAACATACTCATCCTCCTTTCATTATTTGAATCATCCCACTTTCTCATCCTATATTTCATGTCACTCTTAATAATATAAATCATTTAATTGGTCCCCCGACAAAAGGAGTGTGGACCTGTAAATTCACCCTTGTCAATTCGTCTGTCCGCACTTTTCTCAATAACTACGCCATGGATTTAAAAAAAAAATTAAACATTATATGAGTAAAAAAGTAACAGAACGGATTTTCCGGGAAAACCCCGATTGCTCCCCTAGGGGTGTCTTTAAGTTAAAATGGTTAAAATTGACATTTTTGTCCTTATTAACAAAATTTATGCCTTGGATTTTTATAAAACTTTCTGAAAGTTGTAACAAACTGATTTCTGTCCGCTTACACTTCACATTAAATTTTGGGCGTGGCCCAGGGGCACTTTTAGGGCTAATAAAAATACTCAATTTTGGGGACTATTTTACTATATTTGTTAAAAGTGTTTTTTGCATTTAGCAGTTTTGCATGGTGTTGAACTTAAAGTAAAACATGTGAAGACCTTGGGGACTTTTGGAGTATTCTGGGGGGAGAGGGCAATAATGGACTTAATTTTTATTTTTTATGCCTCCTTCACTGTGCACTCACGAGGGACATGCATTATTAAAAATTAAAAAAAAAGTCTCCGACGATTTTACATTTTGAATACAATTATAACACCAGAATATATTCTAATAATCTTAGATGTGTCAGATTTTTTAAATTTCTTCTTTGTCTCTATTTACTCTAACTCCTGACTATAGACACTATACGACACCCTTCCTTTCATGACTTCATTTATAATTTGTTCATTATTTACGTAATTCTGTCTTATCTCCTATGATAACCATTATTGCAAAATGATGTTTAAATGAATTGGGACAAGAAAGAAAAGAAACAAAAAGAAAAACAATGTTGATAATATATAGATAGCTGATATATATCATATGTATAAATTATTAATGAAAGTTAACATATTTTTATGTGGATTGGAACTCACTATCAAGAGATGGAAAAATCAGCTTCTTTGTCAGGACTCTGTATCAGGGCAAGCATACTTAAAATCAATCCATCTTTTAGGTAAATACGTGCAATCGCGGTTGTTAACCTCGTTGACTCAGTGCGATATGTTCGTTTCGCTCTTATTTTGTAATATGATCACTTGGAATAATCGAATTGCGTCGCGAATGAACTCAATTACCGAAATGCTGAGCTAGGAGATGAAATATGCATACACCAAGAAAGCATCTGTAACCCGATTCTATGTAAGATCGATTAAGGGCGTATACTATTGAACGGTATTAGACTTTTGAATACAAATGTACCTGTTTATTTTGTAGTCAAGTATATTTGATCGCTTAGCAATAGATTGAAACATTTCGGAATAATGAATAAATCACATTTCGGAATAATGAATAAATCCTAAAGTGCTTCAATATGCCAAATTTATTATTATTGTTATCAATTTTTCGCAACATAGATAGGGTGTTTTATAAATGTATAGAGTTTATTGAGCTCATTCAGCTCAATTACGTAAGTAATGAAAATTTGAAATAATAAATGCCTGTGACGATCAATACTATTAAGAAAATACGAGTATTCTTCCCTAGAATATACTTGTGATATTTTGCTAAGTGTTATTTAAATCAAACATAGATTTAATTTCGGTATTTATTTATTTAAAACTGTGACAATTTCATTTTTTTTAAAGAAACATGTCTTCTTATCGTAAAATATTTTCCAGCAAAATATTCTTCCCATGAATCTAATGAAAAAAATTTCTTTATTTTTACAAAGGAGTCACGACTATTCAAGGCCCGAAGGCTACTCGAGTATGCATTAGTCAATGGGATTTTAGCGAAGTAATCATAAGTAGTGGAAATTTTGTAAATTGAATTACTTAGGGGGACGGTTCATCAAGAACTTGTTTAAGTTAGACTTGAAGATAATAAAATTGTAGCCAGTTGGAAAGCAGGAAAACAGAAGAGAGTTCCACAGGCGTGTATTTCTAAGAAATAAGCTTTGTTCATAGAATCCATGTTTAGGTTTAGGCACAGATAAAGAGTTTGGAAAATTATTGATAGGGGTTTATTGCTAGACAAGTGTTTTCTGTGAAAGTTTGGCGACGTATTTGAACGTATCTTGTTTTAATCGCCAAACGGTATTATTTATATTATTTAAGTTTGAAACAGTTTATTTCTTAATGCGAATGGTCAGAATGGTACACCTTAGCAAAATTACATTAACCACTAATTACTATATTTTCTTTATATTATTATAGAGATGACCATCTCCAACTTTCGCAAAGTCTATAATTAGTTTATTCCGACATCAGAATATATTGTCATGTGAAACTAAACTGTCTCCCGTCTCTCCTCCCATTTTCCATATCCCGTTACTCTTTGTTTTTCTAAACAATTTGAAGCATGAAAATGTATTAATACACTTCTTGATTTTATACATTTGAATGCAATTAAGGGTGTTGCAATATTTTGGGCAATTATCACTAATGTTTGGACAATTGTATTTACAGCCAATGATGATAACATCCAAGACGATCATGTGCCAGAATCATTGTCTAGTAGACACTGGATATCTACAATGTTATTTTACAGTCTTCTCACTCGACAAAAAAGAATGACCAATGCTGCCGTTAACTAAATTTATACTGCCATTTTTTATCTGGAATTTTGTACAATTCCAATCGTCTGACTGAATTGTTACTGTTACTTTTTGCGTTGGGCAACGCCATTAAATATTCGTAATTGCGTTATTTTCTTTTACCATTCCTTTTCTGAATAATGGTTAAATTACAAGAAGAGCTTGCCACTCAGAAAAGCGTATTTTTAGGAAATCAGAATACATCATTGTTACATAATAGATTACATCTTTCTCTTCCCTTTTTTATCATCGTCTGTCCTACTCCGTTTTTATTATATATACATGATTTATTTTTAAAATGTTATCATTTGTAATTTATATTAATCGTTTGTCATCTCTCACTGCTAAAAAAACATTCATGTACAGATGTATACGCTTTAAATCAAGCAAAGAAGGATAACACAGTATAAGTATTGCATAGAGATATGTTATGTTATATTTGATATCCATATATGATATCAAGATAAAGCCAACATATATTACATCTACAGTGAACACATTTCGAAACGTCCATGGTATTCTGCCGATTGATGTTAAAATAAAGGAATGGCGGTTCAGGCGGTTTGAACGTGAACCGAGGGCTAAAAACGAAACAATCAAAAACTTGTATTTGCATTAGACGTCGCTGGGAAGTGACCGTAAGGAATCCAAAGATGTGATAGGACGACGCCTTGTACACTATTATTTGTAAATCCAGCTTTCCTCAAGATTAAACCTGTGATCGTGTCATGAGTAAACAGGAATTTATCATTGCTCGGGATTTACGAAAAAAAAAAAAAAAAAGTTTATGCGTTTCATTTATCAAACGATAAAGCTCTGTTCCGATTGCCTGTTTCCCACCTGACTACGGCCTGGATGTCTTCAAGTCCAACGTAAACAGGTTCCTGATGATCCGCCCTCTTGGGTGGGACACTATATCAAATCTCCAATACTAACGTACTGTACACGCAATAACCCTTATCCGAGTGGCTTCGGGGACTTGATAGGTAGTGACTACCTTGTAAAAAAAAAATTATATGAAGGATCTATTCAGTTGTTTCTATATGTAGTGTAAAGAAAAAAATTGAAGGGGAGAAAAGAGTAAAAGGTGTGAGATAGAGGATTTAGGACACGGATATGATGTACTTCCGAAAGATGCACAATATCTCACGCAAAGATCACATTACAGATGGGGAAGCGAAGTACATACTCAGACAATCGATCAGACCATATTTAGATCTACTCGTCACAGTCAAGAAAAGGGAAATGAAATGGTACAGACATGTCACACGATCATCGAATGTTGCAAATAACATTTTGCAAGGAACTGTACATGACGGACAATAAGGAAGTGGGAGAACAGCACTCAGAGTGGATATGGATTGCACTGAATAACACACCCATGGAAGCAGGAAATAGAGCGGTCCGACATAAACTGGTCGCAAGGTCAGTTTTGATCCTCGACTACGTTTAAGTAAAAGTGAGTGACAGACGAAGTGTGCGATATATGTTCTGAAGATGATTAAAATATTGCAGTGGAAGTAAATTACACTGAATCCACTGGAAGAATTACGAGTCTAGATTTATAAAATCCATTATCGCATCAAACTGTTCGTCAGTATCAGAGCCTAGGCATTTAAAATCTATTTTTTAACAGACAAAATAACTTCAGTCGCGGCTGTTAACCTTGCTGACTCTGTGCTATTTGTTCGTGTTCTCCCTTCGATATTGTAATATGATCACTTAGAATAATCGAATTCTTTCGTGAATGAACTTAGTTACTGAAGTTCTGTGCCGTGAAATGAAAGGAGAAACTGCATTCGATCTCGTATACACTCAGAAACATTTGTGATCTAGAAGACATTTGGGATCAAATGAGGGGCTATATTCCTGAACGAATTTAGACAGTTTGATACAAATTCAAAGTTTCATTTTATTCAAATAAAAACACTGCTTAAAAATATGCTAAAACATTATATGAAAGGGGGATAACTATGACACTTGAGTAAACTGCTAGGATTACGTACATGTATTATTACTATATTGAGTCGTCATATGACATGTTAAGTTTTGTGATTCGACTTAGTTTATGAATTGATCTAAAAAAAAAAAAAAAAAAAAAAGACGCTTCCTTTCAAAGTCAAGAATCTGCACTAATTTTCGAACAGAACCTTTTATTTAATACATCACCTAAGCAAGCTTTCATCCCATTTGCCATGACCTCTTAGAAGTCATAAGTAATTCGCAATTGTATTTCTTTTATCTGCCGTACTTGTTTACGTCGGACTTGAAGACAATCAAATTGTAGTTAGCTGGGAAGCAGGCAAACGGAAGAGAATTCCACAGGCGTGCAGTTCTAAGAAAGAAGCTTTGTTCATGGAATCTACGTTTAGGTTTAGGCACAGATAAAGAGTTTTGGAAATTATTGTTAGTGTTTTCTGCTAAACGAATGTTTTTTTGTGAAAGTTTGGCGAGTTATTTGAAAGTACCTTGATTGAGATTTCTACCTTGAGAAGAGTATTAAATAGAACGGAGATTTTCTTTAGTACTTTATCCAATACGTCAAGAATTCATGCCGTAACGAGTTTATAATACTCAAGATGGGAACAATAGATAGAATAATCGAAATAATTTAAATAATGAGTCATCATCTAAATGCGCAAGAAACGCTTATTTTCATGTTTATAAGGATGCAGATTAAATGTCGTAGAATGACGACAAGTGCTCAAATAAGTGAATAAGAGCATATAATCTTTATTCAATATAACTCAGTTCTAGCGCGGCTGTTACCTGATAGAGCAATGGAAATTTGTACCACTTGTCTCTTCTTGTAAATAGTAAATACTAAAGTTATGATTAACTGATGGCTTTTATTAATCTCCCATCCAGTTTTTGAATAGCGCTCTAATGTAAAACAAGTATTCTAATCGCACTCTTATGTATTTAAATAAACAAGGGAAATATTTAAAGCACACACACACACACACAAAAGATTTAAGAATGTTTTCGCCATCTTGTTTTTTACTATCAGCCATTGCTTCTTACGATTGGATAATACGTGGAAACGTCAGCAAGGTGTTAAAGATATGTGCCTCTAATTAATCATTGTTGATTAACTATATCTAATATTATTATCTCTCACATAATCGTATCTCTAATATTATTATCTCTCACATAATCGTATCATTCCAGATTGTTTCAGAATGTTAAATTTCATAATCGTGTCGATGAACGATCTATTTGTTTATATTTCTCAGTTATCGACCTTATTTTTCGATTCACTGAAACGAGATAATCTGTCATAATTTAAGGATCAAATCGTTCAAAATGAAGTTCGATGATGCGTCCAATATTTTGGCATTCATATACGGTTATATGATTTCTTTAAGCAAGGGCACGCCTTTCACATGACAAACAATTATCAATTATAATAACTACATTCGCTTTAGAAGAATAATAAACACGTGCAAGTTTAACCAGTTTCTATATCTATACTTTATGTACGTTCTTCGTCAGTCTCCCTTCCCCACACATTTCTAAAACTTTGCCTATCTGTCTCTCTCTATCTCTGGTGATAAAACTTGAGGTGACAGTGACTAAGTGGTTATCGACACGAACTGACACTTTAATTTAATTAGTTCCGCAGAAACACTTTCATTTAGGATGCTTTAAACCATTACGCTGTCCTTTCCGGAAGAACTCTCCGTCTTTCTAGAAACAGTTCTAACCAGAAAGATATCGGAAAGACCAATATCAAAAATAGAATCCTCGGATTCACAGGAAATAAAGGATATGCAAGTGAACACCAGTTATTTAGTGGTTTTAATATTGTATTCATCGGTTGCTAATACATTTTAATATAGAATAACACGATATATATATATATATATTATATATATATATATATGAGAGAGATCACTTTCAGTTGAATTAAGTCGGTCAATTTAGCTCTTATGCATGGATCATCGTATAACGATTGGATAACTGTGACTGGCGTAAAGAACATATAAAAGTAAAATGTTTAAATTAAACGTTATTTCTGGCGGTTAATGGTAGCTGATTTAATACAGTCTTTGGTAATCGAGACAGAGATGGCGCGTGTCGCCGGGTTCGGATATGTCGTCTGGTGTTAATCGTGGCACCATGCATTGAAGATTCCCGAAAGGATGAAACACTCGTGTCCGTAGGTATTTAATTATTATAGTAAAAAAAAAAAAAAAATTATATATATATATATATGAATGCAACTTTGCCTGCTTGTGTGAATTCTTTCCTTATATGCTCCGAAACGCCTCAACAGATTTTCCTTAAAATTTACAGAACTTTAGTGTATAAGCCTGGGAGTGTTCTTAGTTAAGTTTTGTCTCAGAATACCCCCGATAATTACCGATAATCGAAACCCTTATTTTAATTTTTCTGTCATCGGTAAAGCCATTTTTTTTTAATGTCGTCGCTTTGCAACAATTATAGAACAACGGGCCGTGAATATTGTACTGTGGATAACTTGATCGCGTGTTTTTTTTTTTTCATGACGTGGTCTGTAGGTCCAATCTCCGCACGTAAATTTCTTTTTTTTTTCATTAACTGCTAAGAATTTTATAAGACTTGAACATTTAAGTGTTTTTTTGGTAAAGCCATTTTTTCCATGTCGTCGCTTAGCAACAATTATAGAACAACAGGCCGTGAATATTGTACTGTGGATAACTTTATCGCGCGTTTTTTTTTTTTTTTTTTTTTTTTTTTTGCATGACGTGGTCTCTAGGGGAAACCCCGCACGTAAATTTCTTAGTGGTTTTCTTCGTTAACTGGAAAGAATTTTATATAAAATAATTTTATAAAAGAAATAGTAAGTTCTCTGGAGTGCAATGCAGAATAAGATATTTTGGACTAAGTTACTAGAGATGTGAAGCTTCCTCCCGGGCGATTTCACGGATTTCGATGACAATAAAAATATAGGAGTGTGAAATATTCGTTGATCATCATTCAATACCCGGAAACGTCTGGTCTCCCTGCTAGTGTATGCATATATGAAATTGCAGACAATTTTCCGGAATTAGATAATGGCGATATGAATTATGTGTATTGTTCTGCTGGTATTATTTCGAAGGAATTTATGTTTTAGTGATTACGTCATTATTTTATGACGTCATCTAGTCGGCATAAAACGAAACAAACAAAATCCAGTTATTGTACCTATTTACAATGCCTCCCCACGGGACAGAGTTAGACACCAGGGTCGTTTTTTAACGTGGAGAAAAATTACAACAATAAAAAAAAAAATGTCTCAGTCGTGAAGGACTGCTCCTCCACAGAAAGAACAAGAAATGGAAGTGCAGCATCTGAAGAACAGATGGTATTTATTTGCTCCCCACCGAGCAAATTAGGCACAAGGCCGATTTTTAATGTGAGGAGTGAAGGGGAAATGGGGACCAGCTCCCCGGGGAGTAGGGGAGCTGGATAGTGACAATTGGTATGAAGGGTTGCCCCTACATTGACCAAGGTCTTATATGTGGGGTCGCCCCCACATATGGTCTTTGCTTGCAGTATCTGCCGGAACAGATACTACACTTTGATCTATAGCATCTGAAGAACAGATGGTGTTTATTTGCTCCCCCACTGAGCAAATTAGGCACAAGGCCGTTTTTAATGTGAGGTAAAAACCAGCTCCCCTTAAAGTAGGCAAAAAGGGGGCACTCTGGTTACCAAAAAATAATAATTGTCCCAGTATAGAGGGTTTCCCCTCCATTGACTGGTACAAATTATCTTAAGTGCAGCATCTGAAGAACAGATACTACACTTTGATCTTGGCCAATGTGTTGAAAGAAACATTAATAAGCCATTATTTTAAGATGAATCATAAAACACGTATTCTTTTACTGTAAGATGCTGCTTACCATCACGCGTATGTAACATACACCCGGATATCTTCTGTGTGACCCAAGCTGTCCTTAAGACTTGTGCCGGTTAACTCTTCATTTTATAGAACAGTGTTCGCCTTGTTTTTTTTTATTTACGTTTATTTGAACAAAAAAAACCCAGAAAACAAGATTGCATATGTGTGACTAAGAGAGAGAGACACACAGAGGAAACACAAAGGGGGAGAGAGAGAGAGAGAGAGAGAGAGAGAGAGAGAGAGAATTCAAGGGAAGTTTATAACACATGAGATTAGACGATATTCGGCCTCTGTACTCTCATAACAGGGGCTAATCTGGACAACGACGCCATGTGTCTGTTCGAGTCGGTGGTCAAAAACCGCTCCCTGGCGTAAGTAACGTGATTTCTCAACTTCCGTTCTTAGACCACCTCCCACCTTCTCTTAGAACACTCTTTCCGTTTCTAATATTACTAACTTTTCACACATAACTTTCCTACTACCTCGCTGTATATGTTTAATCTCTCTTCAAAGTTTAACAAATGCAGTAATACTATTGAATATAGGAATGTAGAGAGTAGAGCAGAAGAAACTGATTTTTAATATTATTTTTATATTTAAATGGCTTTAACAAACACACATTTCTATATTAAAACAATTAACGTTGAGCCCGGTGGTTTAACCAACGAGTAGTATATATATATATATATATATATATATAAAATCCGTATATTTCGGCATATAAGTAGTGCCATAAATTTTTAAAAAATCATCTTTAAAAAACAATGTTTCATAAGATACCGGGTGTTGCAACTTCTAGGCAAAACAAACATGGTTTCGTGATTTTGCAGTCGTCTTATATAACCGATATAATAAATGTATGAAAATTTGCTACAATTTTGTACCTTGTCTTATCTGACAGTCGCCTTTTACACCGAGATATATATATATATATATATATATGCGTGTGCGTGTTAGCCACTTTAAAATACTCGTTTCTTATTGTTGAGCACTATCAGTTGAATTAAATCAGTCAATTTCATAGATCATCGTATAACGATTAGATCACTGACTGAACTAGAAAATATTTAATAATAACATGTTTACATTCAACGTTATTCCACGCGGTTAATGGTAGCCGAATGGATACGGTCTTTACCAATCAAGCCAGAGATGGATTGTGTTGCCGTATTCAAATCTGTCGACTGGTGTTACTCGTGGCACCCTGCACTGAAGATTCCCGAAGGGATGAAACACTAGTGTTTGTAAGTATTTAATTATTCTAGTAAATAGTAGTGTATATATGTATGTATGTATATATATATATATATATATACATACACACACACACACACGTTAGGTGTCTCTACATGTTTTATATTTATTTGTACAGGACCCACGTCTGAATTAATTGATAAATAATTATGAATATTGGTAGACAGCTACTAAACAGAAGAGTAGGACAAGGACATACGGGATATATTTAGTTTGATTTACTTCATGCAAAGAAGGTAAAAAGGGGGGTGAAAGTCTGCCGATATTCATACACTTTCGATTTCGTTGACATCTTAAAATATATATGAGACACACTTGAATAATATTCTCTAAAGTCAGTTGTGTTGTGGTATATTGCAATGTTTTAAATATCATTTTACAGGTAAAACGTGCAATTGTAACACTCAAATATTAATGATCTGCACGGTATTTGATATGTGGTTATTAGACATGAATTAATCATTGACTCTTTGAATTTCGATGGCTTTTATGCCCACTTGAGATAACTCTGTAAATTTGAGATATTTTCAAGAATCAAAATTGTGTAATGCATAGCGATAAAAATAGGAATAAGAATTGTAGACATAAGGTTTCGCCGCATTATGCCTTCATTTTAATCTGCGTAAATATTGATATATGCGGTGCACGGCCATTTTGTTCGGGGAATTGATTTTCCCGCTTTGAGACGGGTTCCCTAGTTTATATTATATTAGATGCACCCGGCGTTGTCCGGTATACAACGTAACGTTATATTCGTTAAAACAAAGTAAATAAAAGGAAAGAGATATATGTGCATTCGGGTATTGTTTTTTTACTAAACAGTTCACTTCTTGTAAGTAAAAAGTACGCGAGCTGAGACGGAAACCAAAACACAAAGAGGAAGAGTCAAGTACGATAACCGTTAAGCCAGCTTGACATGTTCTTTAAAAGTGTTTACAAACCTTATTTTTAACAATGTGAACGATTTGCGCATGCGCAGTCGTGAAACAGTTTACAAAAAGATAAAAATTCGATTAACTACCTCACCCCAATTACCAATTTTGAATCTAAGCATCCCTCTTTTCAAGATGAAAACCAGATTTAAAAAGTTTTCCATGTGTCTGAAAACTATGTACAAAATGTCACTGTAGATCAAACATTCGTTGAGTATATAGGTTGAAAAGTGTCCTCACACATATTCTCAGTTTTGTCGATATGCAAGATTTTTCTTAATCTGACTGCCTACATGATTAAATGTTTTCCGGAAACTAATGGTCTGATCTGTTTTAAATTTTGTATTGACCATTGTTATAACGCGCAGCGAAGCGAATATCACGGTATCTGTTTGATGCAAAGTATGTGATTTATAAGGATTAATAGAAATTAGAATTTAATTTTTAAAAAATGAGCACAGATTAACTCTTATTCAAACATCAATTTGACATAAAGCATTCATCATAAACCAACGGGCTATAACTTTTGCCTATTTTTAACGGGCTAAAAAGGGCTAGTATATAGATAATTTTGAACATAATTGGAATTCGAGGATCTGTATATTTAAATATATTAGATGTTCAGTATATGGAATTTATTCATATAAATCATTCAATGAAACGTGCACCTCATAACCCGGAACATTTACTTATCCTGACCTTTTCAACGCTCTTTGAAAAGGCTTTCCGCTCGTTAAAATACCTCCATTCTAGAAATAGATATCTTCATATATTAATAGCGATCACATTCACAACTGAATGAAACTAATTGCTGCTTAAAATCTAGCATTTTCCTACGATCAATGTACGTATATAATGGTATTATATTTACAGACTACACCTACCCGGCGATGCCCGTAATTCATTTTTACTTTAATTTTTGTTTCGCTTTAATTTGTAAACTATACGGTTTCATTTTAGGAAATAATTATTTGTTCATCATTTTTTAAGTGAACTGTAATTATTACAGTATTCTTTGGACATTGAGAATACTTTACCCCATCCGGAATCCTATTCTCAACTACGAATTTCGGATTATGATGGGGGTTTGTCTTTTCTCCAGAATCTCTTTCACACGGGATATATATATATATATATATATATATATATATATATATATATATATATATATATTTCGAGTCTATCTCCTATATGAATATGTTCATGGAAGCTGCTCAACTAAACTACATTCCCTAGTCTCCCTGTGAAACTTTTACAACAAGTACTCGCGTAGATACAGCAACAGCAACGACACGTTCTTGCAATCAATAACGAAAGCAAAACAGAACGAAGCGTCTATAATCAATGGGTTTACAACATATAATATAGGAGGCAAAATACTACGAGGCTGCTTCCCAACTAAGGACAACAGGATCGTCTTCAAGTCTAATGTAAATAAATCCTATGGAGCGATTCTTTTGAAGAATGAACTACTCTTAAAAATATCTAGCAATTCAGCCAATTATTTCAAATCCTCTGAATCAAGGTCATCTACCAACTGACAATATCTTTAACCGGTATTACCATCCAGTGCAAGTCGAAAATAAGTGATGCCCCACCCCAAAAAAAGCATTTGATATCAACTAAATCTTCCTTTAAACATAAAGGACTTGTGAAAATCTTATTTCTAACCATTTTATCTAAGCAAATTCATCTGTTGATAAGAAATCATTTTGGTAGGGTAACATAATTCTTCGAGATTATAATGAGCAAGTCATACAGATAAAGTTCTTACTGCATGACACGAGGAACAATACAGTAAAGTTGAACCTCTTATCTTATTACTATTGTCTTAGCATTTCTACATTCTTAAATATACTAAACTTTTTAACAAAGACAAACGTAAATAGTTGGTCTCTCAACCTAATAAGTAAACGGCCGCTTTTATTTTAAAGCAAGAATACTTTTTCTCTAATATACACCATTCGTTTTCGTTTCAGTAAAGCATGCGATGAATATTAATCACGCCGAACGAACAATGGCCATTTCCAAATTGAAAAAGTAAAAGATAGCTAATAACTGCGTAGCAGGCGATGATCATTTCAATACAAACTCGTATTATCAAGAGAATTATTTCGTAGTACATTTTTGCCTTGAATATTTCCTTTCCCTATCATTGTTACCGTTCATATCTGTATAAGGATTAATAATACATAGCCGTGCTAAAGAAAAGCGTCGTCTTTGGATGAGCGTACAACTAACGTAGAAGTTTAATCATTATTACTTATTGGTCTTCTTTTAAGGTATTACTCTTCTGAATTGTGACGTAAACTGAACATATCTTTTTGCTCCCCTCTTTCCCGATAAAAGTAAATACATAGTCAGGTGAGTGTGCTTGGCAGAAATGGTATAGAGTATCAGCATAGAAATTGCAAGTTCAATTATTAGATATATCCGCATCGTATTAGGTTGGTTGTCTTTGTTTTATGGCATAGCAACTACTTTTATGTAACTTAGTGCCGAATCGAGTAACTTTAGAAGAATATGGTATTATTTAAGTTCTTTATATCTTCAAATTTTTTATCCATGGTAATTTGTTTGATGGTTTGAAGGAATAGGGTTTATTTGTTTGAGTCAGTAGAACCTGATTGGTTTTGCAAGATAAACGTAAATGTTTGCTGCATTTTACTGCAGTAAGCCAGTACCTTCCGACATACGAATCTAAGATCACCTGATGCTCTAATAGATATTAGTACTCCGGACCAAACTGGACCGGAGAGCAATGATACTTTGAGGACAACTCCACAAACCATACAGCCCTCAAACAGAGTCGAACACATGGATCTTTTACGGGTTCGTTAAATAGAATATCTTAAAGATAAATGTGCCTGGTTGAAATGTGCATTGTTAGTTCGATTTCCAGACATGGAGGCATCGAAATTCATTCAATTAAAGTGATATGGAACGCATGAACCCGTATTGCGAACAGTCTCTTATAGAGATTGGTTTTCCAGATCATATACATGCAAACAGATACATAATACCATATTTGACTATATTGGTAGAACATTCCGTTCATATAATCACTACAGTTAGAGTACTTAGTTATCGTTTGGTATTATATGGTTGGTTTTATCATGTAACACTCCTTTTCGATATTACTTCTCGTAGGTATATATCAACATTATAATTATAAAGTAGTATAAAAATAAGCATTCTAATTATATAAGTATATATCACCATTCTAAGTATACGTCTTATAAAATTATAAGACCCATAGATTATTTAATTTAATCGTTGTAGTGTGTTTAATAAGTAAGTATGCTAAGTGCACTCACCTTTATCCAGTTGGTGCTATATTGTGTTTCTGTTCGTTTAGTTTAGTATTAAATAGTATCTTTTGAGATGGTGTTGAATGATAACGAGAGGATGGCTCCATCCTTAATTTAGCTAAGTTATTTATGCTAGCCTATTTTTCGACGGTTTTCGGTGAGTATAGTTGTGTTCTACAAAGATAGACACATATATGCTATTGTATATCTGTGCGCATATACATGGGCTGTAAAACTTATCTCTACAAGACAGCATATAAACTTATAAAATATATTTATGTTCTATCATGAAGGAAAAATAAACAACCCAAATGAAAGAACGAAACCATCGAAATTAAGTTTATATATAGATATGAAGATCTTTGCCTGTATAATTACTTCAACCGCGTTAGAGTAGAAAATATAACTCCCAGTATACTACCTTTATGTAAATCATAAGTAAGCTTGTATATTCACTGATAATTAACTTGACCATGTGAGCCTATATTTTATTTTGAGCTAAATAAGCAAATAAAATAAATAATTGAAAACGAGAAACAAATTAACGGATAAAAAAGTGAGAAATAAAATAAAGCTTATCAATAAAATAGATGAATACGGATGTTGCAACCAAAGAAAAACAGACATAAAGACTTAAGATAGGAAATTAACAATGATGAGAGTATCATTCAGATCAAAGCAAAAACTTCGGCTAATAAACAACCCCTAAGTTAAAATGAAACGAATAACCCCGCTGCGACAGCTTGACCACGGAGAATCGTACGCCCCCCTTTCTCCTTCGCCCCACCATCCTTTACTTACTTTCCTGGACACCCCTTCCTCAAAAACCTCTACTGTCTACATTCAAAAACTATACGCCGCCTTTCTTTCAGCGTGTAAACTAACCCGCATATATTTTATAAAAAAGGAATGTAACCTTGACTCTTATTTCAATATCGTGACTTTCTTGGTCTGATGATGTGCTCTTCTTGAATCGAGATTCGACTGAAACATGTATGGCCATATGTAACAAATAATGTTTGTATAATAAACAGATTCTATATATATATATATATATATATATATATATAATTATTATATTATGTGATATGCGTGATTAATTGTCGCGACCCATGTAATCAGAAATGGTAATTCGAAGATGAATCGAACATATTGTGGCCATTTTTACATTGATATTTTCAGAACGGTAAGTACCTGCAACCCATGTGAGAGACAAGACTGAAAATACTATTAAATAAAATGTGGATTTGCTATAACATAAATGAAACGAACAAAATTAAATTGGATTCATTGATTTATCCAGCGAAACGTTGTGTTGTTTCGCTAGTATATTATGCCATAACAGATCTCGAAGTAATTTTCCTTGAACTCTTCGTAAAAGTGACTGCAACCCAAGCGAAACTCACCCGAGGCAGCATATGCCGAGCGTAACCCTTTTGATCTTTTCGACACGTATTGTCATGTGGTTGCGAAAAGATCTTGCATATCTCCCATGTTCAATTCGTTTCACGCCCGTTTTACTTCGACAGCCGCGTTTGCCGCACACGGAAGAACGTATTCACTGGAAGCCTTGCACTAAACCAGATGCTTGGTGGCTAACTTACCGTGTCATATACCGGTCAACTTATCATTGGCAACATCGATTGATTACGCTCCATTGGAGAAATTCATCTTCATGGCCGGAGGGTATAGAAAGTGTCCAGAAAATATTATCTTGTCGTATGTAGATGTTATTAATGGCAATGTCTAGAATATATATATATATATATATATATATATATATATATATATATATATATATATATATATATATATATATATATATGAAATTTAAAATAGAGGCGGAGAGACTTAAAGGCTCGGCGTTTCGCTCGTCTTATGAGGGATTTCTCAAGAGGGATGGTCAATGACGACAAGGTCCAATGTTTAGAGTTATATATATTAATAGGGGGGGTCTTTATGTAAAGTAAACCTTTATATACATATATACAGTTTATGATGGTTGTAAAAATATTACATGAAAGAAATTAGACGGGCGTGTTTAAGTTTTTTTTGTCTGTATCTAAATTGTTTTCATTGATAATTTTTGACAGTGTCTCGGAACTGTCAGCAACATGATGTTTAACAAAGGTAATCTCTATCGGCGAATTAAACATTTGCCCCAACAAATTATATATATATATATATATATATATATATATATATAGACAATCTAAATGTTATCTTGCCCGATATAAAATGTTAATTACAATAATAATTAAAGTAAATTTCTGGTTACACTTCTGCCCAAAAAATCCGTCCATGGAATTTCGATTCTTTCTACAAACATGAGTGTGTGCTTTAGGAACACACACACACTAATATATATATATATATATATATATATATATATATATATATATATATATATATATACAGATATGCATATACACACATGTATATACATACACACATGTATATACACACATATATACATATACATTTATATACATACACACATCCTTAAATGCTTCGTTCAGTCTTGACACAATATGGATACTCACTGTAAGGGGGCCTGCACGTGAATATTTTGTGGCAAGAGTTGCGCAATCTTTGACTACACTTCCCCTGAGTCGACATTGTTAAATACCAGTGGCGACTGAAGGTTCAAGACGACTGCAAAATAATGCCGAGATAAGCGGAAAGCACTTACAGCGCGTAGAATCCCCAAATGGTCACCCCTCTGGTACTAGCCAGGCTCAACATTATTTAACTTCGGTGATCTGAGAAGAACCGGTGTGTCAACGTAATTATGCCGTCCAAATACATATGCACACATATATATCTATACATATGTGTATGTGTGTATTAACATATGTATACATGCACTTTGATAATATATATGTATACGAGTTTATCAAAAGACTCATTTGAAGCGGAGAATCAACTCGATTATTACTAAAAGATGAGTGTTCACGCCATAGAATGACATTTTACATGCAATTTATTTTTTTTTTCAATTATATTTGAGGCCACTTTTTTCTTAGTAATTTTTTTCTTTTCTATTCTTTTATTCTAAACTAGTTTGTCCATGTCGGAAATATACTGGCTTATTCATGAAGTAAACAAGTCACAGTTTGCTTTAGAAATTGAAATATTGATTGCGGGTTGAAAACGAAACTTGCCGAAAGCTATTATACTTTCAAGTCAGATTACTTCTAAGAGAATTTTACTGATTATGTACGAGGCAAACACCAGATACTACAATCCTTGTCTGATTAGCAGCAAAATAGAAGTACTTTATAGATTATAAGGTGTGACTGGAGCAATTTTAACTGAACATATTTCCTCAATGTGAAAAACAAAATTGATATCTTATTATGTACAGAGGATTATTAATCATACCTCATCAGAAACTTATGGAAACATATGCCGATGTGTATATCATTATAGAGGTTCGATGACATGTGATTCTTGAGAAACAGCCAGCCAATCACTGAAAATTTCCAGTTTCCCATCAATAAATTGTAATTGAACTATAACTGAATGAGAACTCATCCATTCATACGGATCATTCGTAGGAATAGGACACAAGACATGGGAGATTAGAATAGCTGATCATATCATTTGCATCGTAAAATTTCCAGATAGTCTTATACTGTGATATTAAGTACGAAATTTACATTTTATTTTTTATACTCCTAAAACTGTAGTATTTATATGCCACGTTGAAGACTTATTACGCGACGTATAATTCTGATCGTGAAACATTTTATTTTTCAAGCAACCAGTTTCTACTTGTAAAATCGCAAGCCAAATGGCCATAACAATAAATACTGATCAAGACTCTAGGATGATATATTTCATTCCGCTAACATGTTCCTAGAATATTTTTAAAATTCTAAATTACAAAAAAAGTATAAAAGGTACCATTGAAATAACCTATAGGATAATCAATATTATTTCTATTCATGTCATAACTGAAGTTAAGCCTGTGCTATTAATTCTAAGAAAAAAAATGGCGATCTATATAAAAAAATTATCGTGCGTTAACTACATAGTCACTATATTTAACTACAATGCTACCGAATAACCACCGCAATTAAATTTCCGCTAGTGGGATTTCATTTTTTTTTCAGTGGAAACTCATTCTGCATCCTGAAAGTCTATTTAAGGTTTGATCTTACATCCGGGACTTTTTCATCAATTATTATCGAGATAAAAGATTTTTTTCTAATCTGCTTAAAATTTTAGTTTAACATCTGCCAAAATGTATTTATGACTTACATTTTGAATGAGTTATCACTCCAGATTTGAGAAATGTGCTTTTTTTTTTAAATAAGGAGGTGTATACACGCAAACAATATTACAAATATTTGATGTCAAAATAACAAACGACTATCGGCTAAAACCTCAATCGTCTAAATAAATTGACGAAACATTTGCTCATACTATCTGTGCGCCTAATCCTTTTCTAATCTCATGAAGAACCTTTCCATATATATATATATATATATATATATATATATATATATATAATTAAACTGATATCTATATCAATTTAAAATTGAAGTGCCATCAATTTAAGTAAAGCAATTCTACAGAGGAAAAAATATCCGGGAACATAGAATAAACAGTTAAACACAAAAAACACATAGTAAAACTCCCATAATGATATGCCCAGCGTATATAAACCCTAACATTATAACTTATCTCCGCATGATTGCAAAAAAAAAAAAAAAACTGTATAAAAGGAAATGATTTCCAAGAAAATTTATATGTGTCCTTACTTTTGAAGCAATATCGCTGAAAATATGAAAATATTTGAACGCAAGACAACGACCCAAAGTAAATATTAATTTCGTTAAATCAACATGGCCGAATTGTTTTAATACTTTGCCAAGTTTATTCAAGGGATTACATTCTGGAATGAATCCTTTTAAGACATTTTTTTCGCTGATATTGGTCGCTATGATGGCACTAACTCTCTAGGCAATCACCCACCATAAAGTATAATTAAATTGTTAACTAAATAAAGTCAGGCGATTATCCTTTGTAATAAAACTTTAAAACGGGATTTTTAATTAGAAGTTTATATAAAGTGGAAAGGTATTAGACATAATAACTCCAATAAGTCATCTTGCTACTTTCATCATGTACAGCTGTACGAATGCCCCAACTATATATTTTACAATCTTATGGTCTAACTAGTGTATTGCTTATTACTTTTGTATAATACAATAAAGATCTCTATGGATTCTAATTCTTGTGTGTATTAATTTGCTTTTAACGTCAATACGTAGTTAAAGCGAACTAGTTTTGTTTTGGGCAATGGAGATAATTCCCATTCGTATTGAAAATATTTGCCCATTCATTTATTTTTTAATATTGCTTAAATCTGAATTTATGTTTTAAAGCTTAACTTAAATTACGGTCCATGGCACTATGTTAATCCTATAATTATTTCATTAGGTAATGTTATTAGTTCTGATTAGTTTCAGTTTTTTTCGCTGATATTCGTCATTATGATGGCACTAATTTCGATATCCAATCACTATATCTGCTTTATTTCTTAGGAATTTATTATTTACTATAAATGCACTATTTTCTACTTCTAATCGCTGTTAAGATCTCTAATACATCGCAATTTAAAAAAAAATCTGTCATGCGATTGACGGACAAACTATCTATGATATATTTACCCTGCTATTCAGATGTAAATAGCTCCTGAGATTAAGAGGCCAAATTGAAAGGTGCATTCTAATAAAGATGTATTGCAAGCTGCTGTTCATATTCTAATTCTTAGCACAGTATAAAACACCCACAGTTTTGACCGCAGACTTTGAAGCATATTCTATGTTGTTGTTCTAACCAAGGTTTTCTTCTGAATGTTAGACAAAATAATACAGTTTTTGAGACTCTCAAAGAACTATTGTGATCAATGGATAAAGAAGGTATTTTATAATGGTAAAAGTGTAAGATCCCCCGCTCACAGGTCTCCAGATGTGGCCTCTGACCCCGTCGAAGTCGCAATGCTCGTGATCCTCCTTCTCCGGGAGCTCTTTAAAAGATTCTTCCGCGTCGCAGACCCCGTAATCAGTTACCCGGAGGTAAGGCACTCACAATTAGAATATCGAATTAGCCATTAACACATGTCATTGACTAAAAGTTAATACGGGGTGTCCGAAAGGTCACTGAAGGGTTTTGAACTGAAATAGATTTTTTTGTTAATATATTTCTGTAATTGTAACACAATCTAACTAAGGCATTGGAAATTTTTATTTTTAAATACAAAATCAAACCAATCTTTATGAAAAATAATGTCTTTTAAATGTTGCTCATTTTCACCTTCGCATATTTTCACTCTTTCCA